>NC_141108.1:2654804-3254804 GCF_041138505.1 Cibotium barometz | reverse complement strand
CAAAAAGTTAGCTTAACTGACCTAAAAATGGTCAAATATTGACCAAACTGATTTAGAAAATTCTAGAATCAGTTTGTTTGATTAGGAGCTCAATTTTTCCTATAAATAGAAGCCTCCCCCTTGTTGAAAAATAGATAGTGTTTATGCATCGTTACTCTACTCCACCTAAGCCAAGAACTGTGAATTCATTTAATAATTCACTAGTTTTTGGAGCTTCCCTCTTTCTTCAATCCCCATTAGTGGCTCCATCAACATACTTAACCAATTGATTGGTTGGGGGCCTCTACCGTGAACAAAGAATCAAGCAAGTTGTAAGGTAATTAGTGAATATTGATCTTTCTATAATTTCTCAATGTTTCTCTCTTCTCAACCCCTCTCAAGCTTGAGAAGTTTAATTGGTATGGTTTTTTTTAAATGCTATTGAAGTTTGAATAGTAATGAAGAGTTACATAATTTAATAAATGCTATTGAAGTTAATTTTCATTTATGTTTAAATTCTAATGATTTTTATGTAAATTCTCTCTCTCACTCAAGAAATGGTCATACTCATGACCCGTTCTCAATCCAAATCAAGCTTTTCATAAAGCTTTTCCTTAACCCAAGATTAAGCTATGCTTGAGGTCAAATTAATGGCTTTTTTCTATGCTTTTAGTTTATGTATATTGATGATTCAATCCATTATGGATTAATAATCCAATTAGAGATCATTTTAATTATTTCCTTAATGATAAGCATTATCCCTTAGAAAAATTGAGATTTATCAGTCATAGCAGCGGAGCTATGGCAAAATTTTTATAAAAATTATGCATAAAATAATTTCATTCAAAGCGTAAAAAGAGGACTTCCTACCATATTCTAGGAATTATCATCCTAGATTAATTGAAAGAATTTCATTACAATCATGGAGAAATTGAATTTTAATATCATGCATAAAGGATAAGTTTTTATATCAAAAGTGTTATTTTTACCATTTTTATTTCATGCATAGAAGTATGCATAATGGATAAATTTTTATATCAAAAGTGTTATTTTTACCATTTTTATTTCATGCATAGAAGTATGCATAATGGATAAATTTTTATATCAAAAGTGTTATTTTTACCATTTTTATTTCAGGCATAGAAGTATGCATAATGGATAAATTTTTATATCAAAAGTGTTATTTTTACCATTTTTATTTCATGCATAGAAGTATGCATAAAGGAAATTTTTTTTATATCAAAAGTGTTACTTTTATCATTTTTAATTTTCATGCATAGAAGTATGCATAAAAGAAAATTTTTATATCAAAAGTGTTACTTTTATCATTTTTAATTTTCATGCATAGAAGTATGCATAAAAGAAAATTTTTTATATCAAAAGTGTTACTTTTATCATTTTTAATTTTTATGCATAGGAGTATGCATAAAAGAAAATTTTTTTTATATCAAAAGTGTTACTTTTATCATTTTTAATTTTCATGCATAAAAGTATGCATAAAAGAAAATTTTTATATCAAAAGTGTTACTTTTATCATTTTTAATTTTCATGCATAGAAGTATGCATAAAGGAAAATTTTTTATATCAAAAGTGTTACTTTTATCATTTTTAATTTTCATGCATAAAAGTATGCATAAAGGAAAAAATTTTATATCAAAAGTGTTACTTTTATCATATTGGATTTCATGCATATAGGTATGCATAAAAGATATTCTTTTTATACTAAAAGTGTGATTTTCCTCATAAATGGATTTTATGCTTAACTTAGATGCATAAGAGAAATTCTTTTATTCTAAAAGTGTAATTCCCTACCAAATTGAAATTATGCATAAGAAGATGCATAAAAGATTGATTTTAATTTCGAAAGTGTTAGTCTCCTTAAATGGAATTTATGTATAAATAAATGTGTAGAGAAATCTTATATCAAATATAAGAATTCTCTTTTTAAAAAAAGATATGAAAGTGATAGGATGTGATAAGAGGTGTATGAGATGTGATAAGAATTGATAAGATGCGTATGGAAAGTGATAGGATGTGATAAGAGGTGTATGAGATGTGATAAGAATTGATAAGATGCGTATGGAAGTGATAGGATGTGATAAGAGGTGTATGAAATGTAAAAAGATGTATATGAGATGTGATAAGATTTGATAAGATGCGTATGGAAGTGATAGGATGTGATAAGAGGTGTATGAGATGTAAAAAGATGTGTATGAGATGTGATAAGATTTGATAAGATGCGTATGGAAAGTGATAGGATGTGATAAGAGGTGTATGAGATGTAAAAAGATGTGATAAGATGTGTATGACATGTGATAGAATGTGTTAAGATGAGTTAGGATGTGTTAAGATGTATATGGGATGTGTTAGGACGAGAATGGATGTAATATGGTTGTATGAATGTGATGTGGATGTATACATGTAGATGTATATGTATGAATGTGAATGTTGATGTGGATGTGGATGTATGGATGTAGATACGGATGTGTATGTATGTATGTGGATGTGTATGTATGAATGAGGATGTAAAAATGGACGTATGTATATAGATGTGGATGTATGGATGTATGTATGTAGATGTGGATGTATGGATGTGATTGTGAATGAAGAGGTGGATGTGAATGTATGGATGTAGATACAGATGTGGATGTATGTATGTAGATGTGGATGTATGGATGTGATTGTGAATGAAGAGGTGGATGTGAATGTATGGATGTAGATACGGATGTGGATGTATGTATGTGAATGTGGATGTATGAATGAGGATGTGAAAATGGATGTATGCATGTGAATGTGGATGTATGAATATGAATGTGGATGTGTGGATGTGGAAATGGAGGTATGGATGTATGAATGTAGATGTGGATGTATGCATGTAGATGCGTATGTATGAATGTGAAATTGGATGTATGATGTGGACGTACGAACATGGATATGTATGTAGAATAATGAATATGAAGATGTATGTGAGATAATGTAGTCTATATGAGTGAATGGATGAGAACGAGTACACACTGAATGGAATGTGGAATAAGTAATGTGGTCCGAGAGTGGATAATATGGAAAGACAAGAGTTCGTTATAGAAACTGTATTTGTGACTGTTTGTAAATGACTGTTTTATGTCAAGAATGCTGGAGAAGCATTTTGACCGTCTTGAGGATTAAGGTCATGAAGACTGAACTGATAAAGTTGCAACTGCTGACGGAGAGCCAATGGAGGACGTCTCGCGTAGCAAGGTCGATCGAGGTCTTGACCAGCCTCGGCTCGATTTAAAATGGTGAGCTTCTGGTACGGTGGATGAGGGACCAAGGAAGCGGCCTATGAGTGAAGCGCTAGGTCACCTGCGAAGGATCCTAGAGGGTGCTGACCATACGGTGCTCGGGCTCTGGGTCGCCGAAGATACCCACACGTGCGTCGTGGAAGATATTGGAATAAGGAGTAAGAGTTGTTTTCTGAAACCGGGCATGGATCTGGTTGATTGACCTTGCTGGTCCTCAACAGATGAGTCCATGGCTCTTTTATATGGATCTGTGGGTTGATCTTGCTGATCTTCCACGGAGACTCCATTCTATTATATGAATATATTGACGATTACTATGAGCTAGGAACCATGGAAAAGGCCCCTGAGAGAACAGGTGGTGAGCGTTTTGGTTGCCAATGATGCCATAAGTATACCGATGAAAGAATGACTGGAAATAAGGATTCAACCAGAGACTTTGAGGATTGTCATCAGTGACATAATGGTTTTATTAAAGGATTGTTTTAAAGCTAGTTGATGCTAAGAAAAAGGCAATTTCATATTGGGTGTGTAAGTGGTATGACTAGTTTTATGTTTGCATGAACTTCCGGCTAGGGGGCCTTGGAACTCTTTTCCTTGGTACCCGGGACAAAACCTAACCAAATTCCAAATTGGATCCCATCACTACAGTGGTTGGGCGGTTGGCTAACCCATGGGATCGGATGGGGTTAGGCTGGACTGATGGATCCGTAAATCGAGATTTAATTTCTATTATTACGATAGATGAAGTAAATCCCGGATAGAAATTGTTCTATGGATAGGAATCAACGGCTGTGCCTCTTGATGGGGAAAAAAGCGTTGATCCCAATGATCCAAGTGCAAGTTCTTCCTTGATTTGACCAAGTACCGTTAAAGGTGCAGTCAGATCAGTTTGATCAGTAATGATCTTGACTACGTTAGAGTAAAGAGTTATCCTGGTGGAATCGCCCGTGCTTTCCGGGTAAAGGAAGTTTTTCCGATTTCGGTTTTGGACAAACCGACGGATTAGTCTCTTGTCCGGATATCCGTGGGCGAGGCCCCGAGTGTGGGACCCCTGTCCCGCGCGAGAAGTGCTACTTCCGCTGCTAGTACCCCGAATCCGTTGCTCGGTGGGAACAGGGATCTCACATCCACATTCACATCCACATCTATACATCTACATCTACATGCATACTTCCACATCTCCATTCACATCCACATCTATACATCTACATCTACATGCATCCATCCACATCTCCATTTACATCCACATCTTTACATCTACTTCTACATGCATACTTCCACATCTCCAATCACATCCACATCTATACATCTACATCTACATGCATACATCCACATCTCCATGCATACATCCACATCCACATTCACACTCACATCCATACATCTACGTCTACATGCATACATCCACCTCCACATTCACATCCACATCTATACATCTACATCTACATGCATACATCCACATCTCCATTCACATCCACATCTATACATCTACATCTACATGCATACATCTACATCTACATGCATACATCCACATCTCCAATCACATCCACAACTATACATCTACATCCACATGCATACATCCACATCTCCATTCACATCCACATCTATACATCTACATCTACATGCATACATCCACATCTCCAATCACATCCACATCTATACATCTACATCCACATGCATACATCCACATCCACATTCACAGTCACATCCATACATCTACGTCTACATGCATATATCCACCTCCACATTCACATCCACATCTATATATCTACATCTACATGCATACATCCACATCTCCATTCACATCCACAACTATACATCTACATCTACATGCATACATCCACATCTCCATTCACATCCACATCTAGAAATCTACATCTACATGCATACATCCACATCTCCATTCACATCCACATCTATACATCTACATCTACATGCATACATCCACATCTCCATTCACATCCACAACTATACATCTACATCTACATGCATACATCCACATCTCCATTCACATCCACATCTATACATCTACATCTACATGCATACATCCACATCTCCAATCACATCCACATCTATACATCTACATCTACATGCATACATCCACATCTCCATGCATACATCCACATCTACATTCACACTCACATCCATACATCTACATCTACATGCAAACATCCACATCTCCATGCATAATAAAATTCTTTTAATTAATCTATGATGATAGTTCCTAGAATATGATAGGAAATCCTCTTTTCATGCTTTGAATGAAATTATTTTATGTGTATATTTTTATAAAATTTTGCCATAGCTCCGCTACTATAACTAATAAATCTCAATTATTTTAAAAGATAGGTTATCTTTAAGGGAATGATTAGAATGATCCCTAATTGGATCATTAACCCTTAATGGATTAAATAAAAAATAATCATAAACTAAAAGCATAGATTTAAAAAAACTATTAATTTATTCTCAAGCATAGATTAATCTTGGATTAAGAAAAAGCTTTATGAAAAGCTTCATTTGGATTGAGAATGGGTCATGAGTATGACGATTTCTTGAGTGAGAGAGAGAAAAAAAACCATTAGAATTAAACATAAATGAAAATTTATGTAATTCTTTACTATCATTAATTAATTAACTTCAATAGCATTTCAAAAACCATACCAATTAAGCTTCTCAAGCTTGAGAGGGGTTGAGAAGAGAGAATCATTGAGAAAGTATAGAAAGATCAAAATTCACTATACTTACCTTATAATTTGCTTGATTCTTTATTCACAGTAGAGGCCCCCAACCAATCAATTGGTTTAGTATGTTGATGGAGCCACCAATGGGGATTTAAGAAAGAGAGAAGTGTCAAAAACTAGTGAATTATTAAAGAATTCATAGTTCTTGGCGGCTTAGGTGGAGTAGAGTAACAATGCATAAGACACTATATTTTTTTCAACAAGGGAAGGCTTCTATTTATAGGAAAAATTGAGCTCCTAACCAAACAAACTGATTCTAGAATTTTCCAAGTCAGTTTGGTTGAATTTGGACTAGATTTAGACCTAGTTTGGTTACTTTTTGATTCGGTTTGGTTCCATTTTGATTTGGTTTGGTTCAAGAGAGATGAGAGATAAAAATATCACATTATTTTTGAGTTTAAAACTCATTCAAGCATGTGAAATATGCACCTCCTTTAAAGAACTCCCCTTCCTTACATATGTGTCAAAATGGAATGATTATACCCAAAATATCTCATATTTTTAATATTGCTCATAGTTTTTTACTAATAACCTTTTACATTTTCAACTCTTCATCTTATGTGAGCATTTACTCATTTTTGGATACCCAAAATATCTCATATTTTTAATATTGCTCATAGTTTTTTACTAATAAACCTTGTACATTTTCAACTCTTCATCTTATGTGAGCATTTACTCATTTTTGGATACCCAAAATATCTCATATTTTTAATATTGCTCATAGTTTTTTACTAATAAACCTTGTACATTTTCAACTCTTCATCTTATGTGAGCATTTACTCATTTTTGGATACCCAAAATATCTCATATTTTTAATATTGCTCATAGTTTTTTACTAATAAACCTTGTACATTTTCAACTCTTCATCTTATGTGAGCATTTACTCATTTTTGGGTATCTTCTTTTAGAAATTGGATTTATCTCCTCCCTACACATGGATTGATGCTATTGGCCCATAGGAACCTTAATTGGACCATAATCCAAAAATTTCTGAAAATCTAGACCCTTAGACTAAGGTCCTTTATACCCATTTCCAATTAATTCCAATTGCACATTGGAACATTCTTTTTGAATTTCTGTTTCAGGGAAACTTATTTTAATAAGATGAGTTATTTTTCTATCCAAAAATATTCATAATCTGAATATTCTCTCTCTAGAATAATTTTCTCTCTCTAGGCTAAAACAGTTAGAAACAAGGTCTTTATATTTCTGAAGAGGGATTGATTGCAGGGGAAGATACTAGACATCAAAAAGGGGGTGGGGGAGGAATCTTACAAATTCGATTCATGTTATGGAAAAGAGCAGGAAATAAACTAGGACAGACATGGATTTCTTATTAAGAACATGTTACTACTCCGAAGAGGAATGGAGGGGCAGCCTATTAGATGTCAGATTACATATGGTCACTAGGAGATGGACTTTATTATAAGATATGTGTGTATCTCAAGAGCCATGGGTGGTAATGGCTAATGCCCTCATAGAGGATGTTGCATTTGTGCATGGTAATACCAGGATTGATGGTACATGGTGGAATATAGTGAATGGTTCCCAATAGGTTTGAGTCGTGGCTTCACCTCTCCTTTCTCATTTGATGATCTCATGGAAGGAGGTGTTGGCACACACTAAATGGAAAACTTCAGATCAGCGGGCAGCTACATTTGAATTCTATGGCAGGTGAGGTGTTAGCTACTTCACGACTTCTGAAGTGGCCTAACAAACTTGTTGAGCGGCTAAAATTCAATAGAATGGCTCGATTGGGACTACTAAGATTTTCACGTGGATATGTATAGTTATGGGAGAAGGAGGGCAACACTTACACCATTTGGTGATATTCCTCAGGAGGATTAGCAACCTTGGTTAGATTGGGCATTAGAAAGCCTCAGGGACATTGTCCAATGTACAACAAATCAAGTGTACCATATCATGGTAGAAGATAAGCGTTAGATCATTGAGAAGGCTAATAGGGTATGGAACATCAGGAAGAGTAGGGCCTAGTGGAAGGAAGTAATCTAACAAGGCTGGTGGTCTAAGATTCCATATCAAGGGAAGGTGTTCCTATGACGCATGCTAATTGGAGGCCCTACCATTGGGGGACCAGTCGAAAGCGGTGGATTGCTTCTGGTAATTGTGTGTTTTGTACTACATGCTTGGAAAAATGCCCACATCTTTTCATTTCATGTCTGGTGGCAAAGAAGGTGTGGGATTTCCTTTCTCGTGTATGGAATCCGTTGACAAATAGGCCCGTAAAGGTTAAAGATTGGATTTTTGGCAAGATTTTGAATGGGCCAAATAACCCAGAACATTTAGTTTTCTTTCATTTTTTCAGGTGGACAGGTTTGTGGCATATTTGGTTAACTATGAATGCCTTCATATTTGATGCAAAAGTTGGTATTACAACTCACATGGGTCATATAAAAGGGCTACTATTGTGGCAACTCTCTTCCCTGCGCAGTCAACTCATTTGGTGGAGAATGACATGACTATATATTGGATGAAGGTACTTCGAGCTACACATGTGGTTTGGAGTAATTAGTGAGGGAAATCTAGTACATCACATGGCGGCCATGTGGCCATTTGTAAAGTAATTTTGGTAATATATCTTCTATTACAAAGAGAGAGAGAGAGAGAGAGAGAGAGAGGGATGACGGATTGAGCTAGGTAGGCAAGGCTAGAAGGAGGAGGGGAGGGGCTGGGTTGGTGGGCTCAGCAGAGGAGATGGGAGCAGCATATGGTGAAGGGGAAGAGAGAGACTGCTAAATTTATAGAGAGAGAGAGAGTGGTTGGGGGAAAACCTCCCTCCATGACCTTCCCACGTGTAGGATCTTATGAGGCTCATGGAATTCAAGAATTGAGTATAATTCTTGAATTTCATTAAGATTGGTAACAGGAGGCCAAATATTTCAAGGGTGAGGGGGCATATGTCTTTAGTAATCTGTTGAATTGTGGGAAAGGGGGCTTAAGAAACAAGAGAGAGAGAGAGAGAGAGAGAGAGAGAGAGAGGGCTGGGTAGGGCTTGAAGGGGATGGGCATGGAGCGGGCTTTTTTTGACAACCAATCTCTCAATTTCTCTATCTCTCCCGCCCTCTCTCTCTCTATCCCTCTGTCTCCCTCTCCTTGCTCTCTCTCTCTCTCTCTCTCTCTCTCTCTCTCTCTCTCTCTCTCTCTCTCTCTCTCTCTAACCATGTATTTTCTTCTTCTCCCCCTCTTCTTCTCCCTGCCTCCCTCCCTCTCTCTCTCTCAAACACAAATTTATTTACGTGTAAATACTCAAAATCTAATCTTTAAGGAGAGAAAAACTATTGAAGGAAAAAATAAACGATACCATACTTGCTAAAATAATTTCATGTACACAATTAAATATCCTACGAAAATAGTCTAAGTTTATTAAAAAACAGACATTTATTAAGAACGAAAAAGTCCATATAAACAAGAGATCTCTAACTAAAACGAGCAAGTCCACACATTTACATCCTCTAGTTCCCATGATTATTCTCTTTTATTCAATTCATGGCAACACTATATGTTCAAAGAGAGGGAATATGGTAGATCTAATGAGCTCCAATCCATAACTTTATATAGTTTTAAGTTGGTCTAATTGTAGCGTCCACATTGAATAGCCCAGTCATGTGTGGACAATATGTTTTATGGTTGCTATGTAGATAATACGCATCTTCTAGATGGCTAGCATCATTGACACAATTGGATCTGTGAGATGATCTAGAATAAGTCGAGATAACAATAGTATTATTTGGTCTTATCCATTCTCATTAATGTTGCAAGCTTCAATGTTATATTTTAGTAATGAAGCTACATACATTTTAGTCTATCGAGATATAGCATAGAAAACTCACTTGTTAAGTTGAGCGATCACCAAAAACACCTCTCCTTAGGGTCACCTCCACAAATGGATATCTTGAATTCTTGTGTGTGAATGTTGCATTGAAATTGTTTCAATACGCAAAGCTATACTCTATGCACGGTACAAGATACATTTAACAACACTATACCTTTTTTGATTTCTTCCATCCAAGTGCGTAAGCGGTGGTTGCCATCTAAGACGTAAAACACTTTTCGGCGATAAGGACTTCCACTCCGTCCCTTTGATTTGATCCTCAAACTCTTGGTTTTTTCTCTCCCTTATCTCATCCCACAGACCTTTGTCGCTTTCCATTATTTCATGTGTCTGAAGCAAAGGAGTTACAATAGAACATATGAATGTTCCTTTTGTGCACACGTAACCATGGTTGAAAAACTCAACACATAGCTTCATGTACCATACATTGACTCGATGGATGGATGGATTCGACACCAAATGGCAAAGTGGAATTAATGGAGTAGGCATGCTTTTTTTAATCAGAAAAAAATGATAAGATTAAATAGTTTTTTTGACTAGAGGCTTTCTAATTCATATTTTCAGCTTTTCAGAGCTTGTCATACCGTCAATCTATCCAACACCTCTTATAGCATGTCGACATACAATTCGCTACCATAGTTGATAACGAAAGCATCTCATTGCTCATCGTCGTCCCACTCATCCTCACATCACCACTATTTGAGTGGTACTCTTGCTGGATTTTGATTTGCCTTTTAATTTCAATTGTATATCTTCCTCCTCCACTTGTGATGCTCTCTACCTTTTGGCTTCCTGCAAGCCTTCTGTGTAGTCATTGTCGTTGTGGTCTTCTTTCATTTGCATGCCTCGCTTTCTAGATGTCATTGACACTTTATTTGTGTAATCCTCTCACTATCTTGTTGTTTCTTTCCTCTCTCTCTCTCTCTCTCTCTCTCTCTCTCTCTCTCTCTCTTCGATCGTCTTGATTGTAGAGGCCTTTATGATTGTTGAGTGAGGACTTCTAGATGTGCTATGTGCGTGTCTACTTGAGATGCATGTATTGTACTCGCATCTCCTTTAACCTGTTTTCTTACTATTAGTAGTTAAAACAAACTACACAAATCATGAAAGTCACACTAACAAAGTATACTTACAAAGTTAACATTTTCCCATATCACAAATGAGTTCACGACATCATGTAACATATACATGTCGCCCCACTGAATTGGATACGTCAAGGAAATGTCTTGCTCTAGACGATTCTCGACCATAACTCCCACATTCCCTTCCGAAATAGGTCGAGTGGATGCGTGCGTTATGCGTCCGACCTGCTGGCCCTGGGTCGTGATATGCACATTGTAATTGCAAGCAAACCTCCAACATATGAGTAACAATAAGTAGAAGTAATGAAGTGTTGTGTGTGGTTCAAAGGTTACAAGTGTGCACATGGATAAATAATGACAATGTGCAATACGCAATAAAAAAGCTAAGGTACACTTTATTAATAATGTTTGATTTACATCTCTGGAACAATGAGATATAATGTAAAATGCTATGATAAGCAAAGTGTGCCTACTCCAATAGTAAAGGAGCATAGTGAGAGCGATGATAACGATTTGATGAGCCTTGTGTTCCTAGGGAAAAAGTAAGTGCACATGTAACATTGACCGTTTACGAGTAATATATTTTTATGTTTGACAGAGTAGGAGAGTAGCTAATGGTCCTAGTTTGGGTAAATCAAATTGATAGTAGTGAAACTAAAATAAAAAAGTATTGCGTAATGATAATTTTGCCTTCTACAACATATGAGGTGTATGAGAAACATGTATGAATCATGAAATAATTAATGGAACCATGATGTGAACAGAGTTGATAGCCCTTGATAAAGTCTTGCTTGTGGTCAGCGATATGATAGAAATAGCCACAAAATTAACAAAGGATAGTGGAACCCTAAACTTTCAGTGTATTATAGGAGCGTTGGGGTCACTTTGCCAATCAGAAACAGAGTATCTTGTGGGAGGAGATAGGCAGCCAGCGGTATGTGACTTGATTGTGGCAAAGTCTGCCCATTGGAGGTGATGTGTATGGAACGAGGGATGGGATTAAAGATTGGAATCAATATACTCCAGGGGATGACGAGTACTTGTTTGACATTGCTAGTAGAGTCTTGTGTAGTGGGACACTAGTTATTATAGGCACTATGTATAGTGCAATTTATTTCTCATGTTGCTATGTAAAGGGATAGGTAGCTACAATTCATGTAGACCATAAGGTGAAAGACAGAGGTTGAAATGATATGCGGTGCACATGTAAGTATAATTGTCATTATAGTTGGCGACATCTAAGAATACATGCAATGTATGGTTGGCATGTGTGGTGATTTTCATTTATTTTGAGGTTTTTTATAGACATGGACACTTGTCATGAACGGCTTTCATGAGAGAAGGTACTGCACTAGAGTATGACGCTCCACAAGTTGACCATATTTTCGATGACTACAGAGAAAATGAATGGATACGAGACAACAATGGGAAACCATGGAGAGGCAAGAGAAATTTCTAAAATGGACCCCATTCATAAGTCCCAATGTACAGATGTTTGAGGCACATTTTTATTGTTTATATGTGTAGGAGGCTTGCAATGCGCTTGATAGACATGGAAACACATATTGGATTCCATGACAAAACCAGGGGATGTTATCCTAGACTTGTTTGTTGGAGTAGGAGATTTGGCCAGGGTATACAGACATGTTGGGAGAAATGTTGTTTGTGTTTAGCTCGATGTTAAAGTGGCCACACATGCCTTGTTGCCACTTTGCTTAGTTGTAAAAATCTTCTCGTGTGAAGAAATATACACCACTTTTGTGAACTATTTTATAGTAAAAGTGAGTGTTTGTGAGAGAGGGAAAGAGAGTGAGCCATCTAATTGTATGAATTTTCAGCACAATGTAGGTTTGTGAAAGGTTATGAAGTAAGGAAAAAGAATTAATATATGTGTAATAAGAGAGAGAGAGAGAGAGAGAGAGAGAGAGAGAGAGAGAGAGAGAGAGAGAGAGAGAGAGAGAGAGAGAGAGAGAGAGAGAGAGAGAGAGAGAGTACGGAACGGTGGAAAGGAATATTAAGTGGTGATATAACATGAGAGAGAGAGAGAGAGAGAGAGAGAGAGAGAGAGAGAGAGGGGAGAGAAAGGGATAACGATAGATAGAGGGGGAGAGAGCATGAGCAGAGAGAGAGAGAGGGGGAGAGATCTAGCGGGGGGGGGGAGAGAGAGAGAGAGAGAGAGAGAGAGAGAGAGAGAGAGATGTACGATTGAAAGGGGGAGACGAGAGTTGCTTAACGTCGAGAGAAAGGGATAAGGATAGATAGAGGGGGAGAGAGCATGAGCACAGAGAGAGAGAGAGAGAGAGAGAGAGAGAGAGAGAGAGAGAGAGAGAGAGAGAGAGAGAGAGAGAGAGAGAGAGAGAGAGAGAGAGAGAGAGGTGGAAAGGAATGCTAAGTGGTGAGATAACATGGGGGGGAGAGAGAGAGAGAGAGGGAGGGAGGGAGGGAGGGAGAAGAAGAGTTTGAGAGAGAGGGATAGAGAATGATAGAAAGGGAGGGAGAAGAAGAGTTTGAGAGAGAGGGATAGAGAATGATAGAAAGGGAGAGAGATAAACCGAGGATGTACGGTGGCAGGAGGGGGAGAGAAAGGGACAAGGATAGATAGAGGGGGAGAGAGAGGGACAAGGATAGATAGAGGGGGAGAGAGAGAGAGTGGCGGGGAGGAAGAGAGGGAGAGGGAGAGAGGGTGTGTGTTGTGTGTTGGAGGAAAGAGTGGCTAGGCGGGGCTGGGTTGAGGTTTGGGGAGGGATGAGA
The DNA here is from genome assembly GCF_041138505.1 of Cibotium barometz. Lineage (NCBI taxonomy): Eukaryota > Viridiplantae > Streptophyta > Polypodiopsida > Cyatheales > Cibotiaceae > Cibotium > Cibotium barometz. The sequence continues at coordinate 3,241,120 of NC_141108.1, read as the reverse complement.
GGGCTGAAATTGTAGAGAGAGAACAAAGAGGGACGGGTTGAGGAAAAAGCCCGCTCCATTCCCCCATCCAAAGGAGGAGGGGAGGGGTTTGGTTGGGCTCAGCAAAGGAGATGGGAGGAACATATGGTGAAGGGGAAGAGAGAGACTACTAAATTTGTAGAGAGAGAGAGAGAGAGAGAGAGAGAGAGAGAGAGAGAGAGAGAGAGAGAGAGAGGAGAAAAAATCTCCCTCCATGACCTTCCCCCATGTAGGACCTTATGACCTTATGAGGCTCATGGAAAATCTATTTCAAAAAATTAAGTATAATTCTTGAATTTCATTAAGGTTGGTAAAGGGAGGCCAATTTTTTCATGGTGATGCCTAAGCAAATTGGTGATCTTTCCAAGTTTTCAAACTTTGGATATGGTACAACAAACATTAAAATGCATTAGTATAATTTATCCATTGCCACATCGATGAATCTAGAAAATTAGATGTCCCAAAAGTAAGGTTTTGTGACCTATATAGTTGGATTTGCTATACGATAGTTAACCTAGGCAATCAAGTATGATTTAGGGTTGTAGCTTTAAGATATTACCAACCCAAAACTTTAGGTTTGATGTATTTTTATAACCATTTTTTTGAAAATTCAAAAAAAAACTCACGACTCACCATCTCGAATGTCATGAAGTGGATGGAAATATCTATTTCATGAAGTACCTTCATCTTGACATTGCAAGGAAGGTCATTTTTTTCATGGTGATTGACTGAGCAAATTGGAGATCCTTCCAAGTTTTCAAAGCTAGGACAAACATTCAAAGTAACATATTTGTTCACTTCCTTGAAGAGAAATCTCAAAGAGGTACTTGAGTAAGCATTAGTATAGTAGTTTATTCATTGCCACCTCTTACAATCTAGAAAAGTATGTTTTTTATATGTCCCAAAACAAGGCTCAACTACACGTATCATTAAAATTACTATACGATGCCGAACCTAGGTGGCCAAGATATTATTTTAGCCAAAACTTTACATCCAATGCATTTTTATGTGTAAATTTTCTATAGTTCTCCATGAAACCATCTACGACCTCATGAGGCTTTTAGAGATATGTATTTCCTTTTTTTAAAAAGGGGCAGGCTATATACCTTTCCTTAGAGATATATATGTATTTCAAAGAGGTGACAATACAAATTTTTTCTTAGAGATATGTATTTCAAAGAAGTGACAATACAAATTTTAAGGTTGCTCTTGCCATTACAAGTGGCAATTAATTTTTTAAAGGTGCAAAGTGGCAATCCTTCCAAGTTTTAAAACCTACTATACAAAAAACATTAAAAGTAAATATGCTTTTCTATTGCCATGTCATTGAATCTATTGCCACCTCCTAAGAATCTAGAAAAGTTTTTTATGGAAATAAAAGTGAGTACAATTTTTGACTTCTATTGAGGTTGGTCTTGCCATTATAAGGGGTGACAATGTCTACATGTAGATGACTAAACAAATTGTCTTTCGTCATGAAATTGAAACCTATGACCAATGCTAGAAGAAAATTGCACTTCGTGTATTTTTCACGACAACAAACTGGTTGGAATTTCAAATGGTTGATATGTTGGATAGTTCACTTATGAAATGTTGATGTTAGATAAGGGTTCCGCATGGCTCAACATATCTAACGAGTCGCACTACGCGTCAACCCGAACCGCATCCTCTTCCCCAGGTAGACGAAAGGGCACCTTTGGAACACCGATAGGAAAATTGGCAACAGTGTAAAAAAAAGCCATCCTTTAGTGTAATTTTCACGGTTCAAATTGAGAAAAACCGGTTGTAATTTTCCTGGTAATGGGCCTTATTTGCACCTCTTGGTTGGGCTTGAAAGTTGTCCTTTTTTTCACTGGTTAGAAAAAAAGTTTATTTCTGACAGTGAGACTGGCAACGTTTGTGATCGGTGGTGCTTTAGTGTATTTTTCTCGACTGATTTCAATTGAAATTGTAATATTTTGGTTGAAATTAGGGGTTGCCTATATTTTCAGGGGACAAAATTTAAATATTTTAGTTATAGTTTTCAAGGGACAAAATTTATACATTTTAGTTATATTTTTGGCATTTCTTTGTGATTGGTTGAAAAAAGGAGTTTTTTTCCTGACCTGAACCTCCATTGATATTATTCACGTGCGAAGCAATTTTGGGGTCTCACGGGTGGGTCCACCGCCCGGCAGTCCACCACCGGCCCTGACCGACCAAACCTTTTGATATCATATCGTTGTCCGGCGTCATTTCATGTTCATTTCAATTTCATTGGATTTAGATTTCAATCTTGGTTGCCAAATAGCCATTTTGCATTTCGCTCCGCATTGGCGAAAGCTCGTCTGCAGAAATTTCCGTCGAATCTTCCGCAAATTCTGCCGTCCGTCGGATGCTGTTGGTGCATCCGTCCGATGACGCAGCGCACGAACGGTTCTCAGGTCGCCGTTGTCGGAGTCCCATTGCTTGAAGAAATTCCGTGCCTTTATTCTGATGCGAAGGCACCGGTCTGGCAGAGGAAGTAGAAGAAGAAAAGGAAATGCTGCTGTTCTACGACAAAAACGCAGGCTTTCTCTGTGTAGCTTAGCTTCTGCTTCCGGAGCACCGTCCGGCAGACCATTACGGCCGGCTGTGCATTCGGTGATCTGCCCTCAGTGTTGACGCTGCATTCGATCGCCACCTTGCGGCCCTCTGCAGAAGTCGATCAGACAAACATTGTTGTTCTTGCAACCTTGACGCTAAGGGAAAACAAGGTAATCTTCATTTCTGTTCTCTTCTAGGGTTTCCACCACACGGTGATTGTCGCGGTTCATCTGCACGATACCCTCGGAGCTAAGGATCTCCATTTTTTAATCTGTTCTAGGGTCTCCACCATGCGGTAGTACTTACAGTTCATCCAGATACACTCCGTTTTTGATCTGTTCTAGGGTCTCCACCATGCGATTGTACTTAACATTTATCGAGAAGGCTAGTTTTGAGGCCCTCCCGGTACGCTGAAAGCTTTTTTGGCATCCATTGTTCATAGCAAGCTCATGAAATAAGGGTTCAGTCTCATTAACCGGCCTTAATAGCTGCTACGGCATCTATAGTCTATTGCTAATCACAGGAATTTCATGATTGATCTGATTACATAGCCTTATTAGCTGCTTGGACATCATCAATATACCACCTCTGGATATTTCAGAGTCACCAAAGAAGGGATTAACCTGATCACCTAGCCTCGTCAGTTTCTCTGGCCTGCTTTAACCATCGTTACCGCAATACCTCTGCAAATTCATGATCCAACTGATTACCTGGCCTCATCATGCTCAGAATTACATGATTAGCTGCTCAGGGTTATGGAGCGCAAAACCATGCATGTCCACATTCTAACAATCCCCTGATGAAATTGTCCTATTTGTCGACTTCAAACAAGGCAAGGAAGTCATCTCCCTTCACCATGGATAGAATACAAGAGATGATGATGGCCAGCACCAGCATTTTTCACGAGAGAAAGCCATCCTGGCCAGTCAACAGCTATGTTCACAGGACAACTATGCAGGCGGTAAGCTCTCAACTCACTTGGGCACAGGCTTTATATCTGTAAGCTCCATTTAGATTATATTTTGACTAGTGGTCTACTTGCAGTTGGAATCTGATGCGGGAGCTCCCCCACCCCAAGCCTGGAGACGCAAGCTGGATTCCCATGCCAATTTTTTGAAGGAGTTCACGCTTACATTTATGGAAACCTTTAAAATGGTAATACTTGCCTCAATGAGTGAAATTTAGGGTTTGTGTATTGGTATGTTTGAGCTAGCCCTGACAAAACCACCATATGAAATGCTGTCAGCTTGGCCTAGGATGGAGAGTGTGGCAGTATGCTCGATCTGAACGCGCCAAGGGAAGGGTAAATTTAATTTCTATTATCTTTTAGGCGCATTTTTAATTCTAAGTGAGGTAGCTTATTATCCATGTGCTTACAGAAAGCCCCTATTGACCCGTTTCGGAGAGGTCCAAAGCCTGCTGCTTCCAATGGTGTACCTCTTGGAGGAATGGGGTAAGCACACCATTATTTGATTTGTGTGATGTGTTGTCACAAGATAGCTTGCAATCTCCCAACAAATATTGGACTTCTTTTATATTTTGAATTGCAAAAAGTCTAAGGAAACAAGTTCATGGCTTTTCAGGGGAGGGAGCATCAATAGAGGTTTTCGAGGTGAATTCCATCGTTTCCAACTTCTGCCAGGTGTTTGCGCAGAGGAAGTTGTGCAAGGAGATCAGTTTTCAGTGTGTCCTCTGTACTTCTGTGTTGGAATAGTCTATATATTCTGCTGAATTATCATATTGCACTACTGCAGAAGTTTTGTGCAACTCATCCAATTGTGTGTTTTTTCAGGTTTTTATAACTCGGGAGAGTGGAAAGAAGTACTCATCTGTTCTAGCGACTGGTTTTTCTGAGGAAAAGCGGTATGGAGGTGGTTTCATTCCTTTCATTTCGTCATGAGAACATATTCATAGTTTAAGCTTTCCGCTATGTATATGTTTATGGACAAATTTTCCTCTGTGGGAATGATGGCTTAGATGGGAACAGTGAAGTTACGTTGTAGCCCTGAGATTAGGCCCTTGTTTAATCCATTTGACCCAGTTTTGTACCTAATTTGGTCCAGAAAAAAGGATGATGGCTCAGGCATTGCGTCTTGGGACTGGAATTTGCATGGTCAGCATTGCTCGTATCATGCTTTGTTTCCTCGGGCGTGGACCATCTATGATGGTGAGGTTGCATTTTTTATGGTCAACATAAAAAACGTTGTCCCTTTATAATTGTAAACTTTGTCTTTGAATAACTTTACAGGTGAACCAGATCCAGACTTGAAGATTTCCTGCCGCCAGATATCTCCCTTTATACCCCACAACTATAGAAAAAGCAGCTTACCTTCTTGTGTATTTTCTTTTACTGTAAGAATTTCAAATCTTTTCTTTGTGTGTGTGTGTGTGCGTGCGTGCGTGTGTGTGAGAGAGAGAGAGAGAGAGAGAGAGAGAGAGAGAGAGAGGTATTAATGTCTACTAAAGACCCAATGGGTCGATGACCTAGGGTGGTTACTATTTGAAAACCCCATACAGCACTTGTGTACAAGGGGTAGTTGAATAACCTGTCTGGATTTTTATAATATACACCCCTTTTGGAAATTTTGAGATAGTAAAAATATCGCTTCTATACATATATTTTTTTCTCTTTTGGGATTAGAAAATGCTTTATGTATATATACATCTTGAAACTTCACAACAAAATAAATCCCTTTTGTTGAGTGCACGTGCTATGTTACATATATTTCAGCGGACCCCCAAAGGTGTAGTACATATGATCCATGTGTAGACTAGAAGTCATACAAAAGTGGGCATGGCTAATCCTAGGCTAATCCCTGATTTGCATCAGATAAAACATTAGGTTTTGGAGCAGTAGCAACTATCACAGGCATGGAAGGCATGGTGTGAGGAACAGGACAGTAGTGGAGCATCTTTCTGATGCTGTCGGCCAGTTTATTATTCCTTCTAAGGCCTATAAAAGGCATCGCTTTGCTCATAGTAGTAGGGCATCTAACTCTCAGCAGGAGTTGGGTCACAGTAGATGGGTAGGGTAGGGTTTTCCACCTTTTTGGGTCACAGTAGATGGGTAGGGTAGGGTTTTCCACCTTTTTGGGGCATGCATATGGTGCGAGATGTACCTTTTTGTACTATATGAAAATACTGAAATACACAGCCACCTCTCTCTCTATTCTCTCTCTATGTTGATTATTCTTGCATGAGTTGTTCCTATGCAGTGCTTAGCACTGAAAGAAGACTACCCAGAGCTTCCGCATGTCACAATGGTATTAGAGCATCAGGCTAAGTGCTGTTAGTGTCCTAGAAGAAGTGCACGAGTCCAAGGAGAGAAACACAGCATGTGTCAACCCCCAGAAGCTGGTTGGTGTCAGGCAACCCCAAGGGGAGAGTTTCATGAGAGTTGGTAGGCAGTTGGGGCTGCCCGATAAGCTTTTATGGAGCACTCTAAGGGATGAAGTTCATCCAAGGGGTGGAGCCAAGGGTGCCCGGACCAGTTTTCAAGAAGAAGGATTCATGTGTATGTTCAGGGACAGGGCAAGGAGGCAACGGGACAAAGGGGAACATATGCTACGATCTCTACATCAGATTTGGAATGGATTCAGAGACCTAAGGCAAGGTTTTCAGTGAAAAGGTTGTCAGGAAGGGAAGGATGACCGGTATGGGAGAGACCATATTTGGAGACAGGGGATGATGACAGTCATTTGGGGTTCGAAGTTGGAATCCCGTCATCAAGTTTAGCAAGAGGGGATGTCATGTGCATGCACATGGGCAGGCTAATCCTTGATTTGCACCAAATAAAACATTAGGTTTTGGAGCAGTAGCAGCTGTCACAGGCATGGAAGGCATGGTGTGAGGACCAAGACCTTGTCGGCCAGTAGTGGAGCATCTTTTTGATTGTGTCGGCAGCGAATGATTTATGCATGTCCATGGAACTGGCTGACAGCAAGTTGGCCAATTTACTATTCTTTCTAAGGCCTATAAAAGGCATCACTTTGCTCATAGTAGGGCATTTGACTCTCTACAAGAGTTTGCCGTCTAGATAGGTAGGATAGGGTTTTCCACCTTTTTGGGGCATGCCTATGGTTGCTTGAAATCATGTACCTTTTTGTACTTTATGAATATACTGAAATACACAACCTGTCTATGTCTGTTGATCATTCTTGCATGATTGTAGCCGTTGAATATAGTGTGAGTAATCGACTCAATCGTAAGGAGGTGGTAGGTGGGGTTGGTGGCATTTAGGACTGTTGCTTTCTAGGCCTGCTGTATGGTTGTATCAATGAGCTGGGATACTATTTTTCCTATAGAACGCTTGTGCCTATGTGCTAAAGAAGAGCAGCGGAATCAAACACATACAGCAGATATGAGTCCTAAACTACTGATGAAACCGATCTCCTCAATATATGATATATTATTGGGAGTATTTAACAAATACAATGCTTCAAGGGTTCAATGAACCAGATGATGTCCATGTACAACTGAGATGAATACAGTATCAAAACAAGAGACTCGAAGTAGACGTTCGAAGGAGTGCGACCACTTGAGTGGTCAAGTCTCTACGGTCCTGTGCCTTCACTGGAATCCCCGGAGAGCGCCCCACTGGTGTTCTAGGACCACGCACAAACAGGCGCTCTTGTACTAACGCCCGGCTCTCCCGATCTCGGCACCCATGGACCGTGGCTCTCCAAAAGCTTGGACTACCCGGCACCGAACGGGTGTTAGCGGTAGAGAGAATCCTTTATCAGATTTACAACAAAATCCTTTACTTAAATCTGAATCCACTTACTTGTAGCTCGCTAATGGAAGACAAATACCCGAGGCGTCTGTGTGCAGCTACTAGAGATGGACACCAGGGCGTAGCAGCCGGTCGAGGAGCAGCAGCAGCAGCTGCCTGTGTAGAAGGTGTAGCCACCTGAAGAGGGGAGCGCAGAGCCGCCTGTAGCCACCTATGGAAGAGGGCGCAGCCGCCTGGGAGAGGCGTAGCCACTTGTTGTGGAAGAGTTGCAGCCGCCTGCAAGGGAGGAGGAGGAGGCGCAGCCGCCTTTGGAGAGGAGAAGGTGCAGAAGCCAGCTGAAGAACACGGAAGCCGTCTGGCTGCAGCCGCCTGAGGAGTGCAGAAACCGCTTGGCTGTAGCCGCCTGTGGGGTGGCGCAGCCGCCTGTAGGGTAGAGGGAGCAGCCGCCTATGGAGAGGAGTGCAGCCTGCTATGGAGAGCAAGCGCAGCCTGCTGGAGGAGGCATTGTCGCCTGCTGGAGAGAGAGAGCAAGCGTAGCCGCCTATGGAGGAGAGGATGGTCGCCTGCAAAAGTCTCCTTCCAGGATGATAGGATGGTCGCCTCTTTGTAGGTGTTGGAGAGGAAGCACACGATCACAGCTGGCCGGCTCCCCACGCTTGCATGGGGATAGCCAGCTTCAAGGTGGGGTGTGGGTAGGTGGCCATGCACCCACCCCCACTCATAAAGGGTTAAGAGTGGGGTTTCCTTGCCCCACCTGTCACATGCACTCTGCACTCAGTGCTTGGTGACAAGATGGCTCATCATCAGAAGTGCAACAATTGTACAATATTAGAACCCAGCAGGATGATATTTGTCGTACGCCGTGACCCCATTGTACATCCTCAGTCCAGGATAAGTCAGGCACGAGCTACGTAGGTCATTCCTCAGCCTTAGCGGGTCAGTCAGTCAGTCAAGTCCCTTAACCCACTTGGAGAGAATCATTCATGCATGTAGAGTCAGTAGAAGCCTTAGGGTTCGCATCAGAAAGCACTCTGCATTCTGCATAATATACATTCATATGCCTGTGCATCATTTAGAACATCCCAGAAGCCTTAGGGAATTTACTAGGATTTATCTGGTATTTTTTTCATATTTTATAGTATTTATTTAGCATTTATTGTCATTTATAAATATAAACTTTATTAAATGACTAGCCAACTTGTCCAACCTCCAGTTAGTATAAATAGGCTTGCATAGGGCTTAGTTTCTCATTCAGTCTTCAGTGTGCTAAGAGCTTTCCTTCTCAGCCCTAGGAGTTTCCCTTGCCTTCAGCACTAGACTAGTCTCATCCAGCCCTTGGAGAGCTTGAGGTTGCTTCAGCACTAGACTAGTCTCATCCAGCCCTGTTCATCCAACGCCTGCAGTTCAGCAGTCCCTACAGCCATAGGCGCCTGCATTCAGCATCAAATCAGTCCCTGATTCAGCATACAGTCCAGCCTCAGTTCAACGCCAGAATTCAGCTAGCGTTTTCTGCATGTGCACCAGCCACCTACAGTCATCTGCGTTTACAGATCTGCAGCACCTACAGCCTGCGTATTCTGTCCAGCAGCAGCCGTACTGATCTGCGTTTCTGTCCAGCAGCAACACACCTGCGTTTCTGTCCAGCAGCAGTACAGCCTGCGTTTTCAGTCTTGCATCAGTTCTACAGCAATACCCCGCCTTCTGTGCATCATCCATACATGCAACAGTCATCTGGTGAAGGTAACACAACATTCATAAGCATTTACAGCATTCTAACATTTCAGCCAATCTCCGATCCTCCAAGATCTTGCGTTTGGCTTATCTACAGTCCACAGTCATTCTCTCTAAAGAAATAAAGCAAATACTATCTCGTTATCGGGATAGGGGGCCCTTCAGTGGGTAATTCGGGACCCAATCTGGTGTACAGTTCTCATCTCTCTCTCTCATCTCTCTTTAAAGTTTGAAGTATTAAAGTGGATTGCTAAACTCACGAAACTCAGGATACAGAAGACGGTGTGAGCATTTGTGTGACAGGATCTTCCAATACAAAGACTTCCGCTGCACATCACACCACCTTGGCCCATACGTGGGTGCCCACTTTTAAATGAATGTGAACCTACAACCTTATAAAAATAAAGGTTAGAAAGAAAGCTATTAAACAAACAAGTGCAATACTTTTACCACCTGTTCACACGCAACAAAACTCGTTAGAAGAGAGAGCAAACTTCACGACTCACTGGCAGGCGTCCCCGCTCAGTAATAAGTGGCACGTCAAACAGGCAAACACAAGAATACAAGTCATGCGAAAACAGTTCCAAACATGCAAAACATGAATGCATGTGCAAATAGTATCATGGACATATCTCCCGTTCATGGAACAAGTACAAAACATCTGTCGGGCACAAAAATGGCACGAGAGAAATAATAAATCCCGGTCTTCCTATGGAGTGACAGTCCCATAGGTAAGACACAGATCCAGGCACGAGCCTCCCTAAGTGATAGTCCCATAGGCAAGACACGGCACAAAAACTGGCTCTTCCATGGCGTGACAATCCCATGGATAGAACACAGTCTAGGTCATACATGGGTGGCACCAGTCTGGCTCCCGTCCATACGACACCATCGTGCTAACACACGGGTGGCACCAGTCTGGCTCTCGTCCATGTTATGCAAAAATTCTGGCCCCTTCACATGAGACACCGGCCTGGCCTCAAGTGAACGAGACACAAATCTGGAGATGGACCAAATGGTCGGCCAATTGGTGACATCCCCCCGGGCTTCTAAAGAGTTGTCCTCAACTGAAAAGCCTCAAGATATGCCTGCAACAACTGTGGGTAGTCAATAAAATAATCCTCGTTTACCCATTTGCATCAATGGGCAAATAATTTTTGAACTTAACAAGGTATCTCCTGGAAAGCTTTCCTGCAGGTAGCTTTCGCTCCTTGTGAAAGACAATCTGTTCTGGCTGGAGGATCTCCTCAAGCTCATTAATCTGTGGCGGATCTTCTGTGACAGGCTCGTCAGGATCTGGCCCCACATATTTCCGAAAAAGACTCACATGAAATGCATTGTGAATCTTCCAATGACTAGGTAAATCAAGCCTGTATGACACTTCATTGATCTTTTGAATCACCTTGAAGGGTCCATAATAGCGAGGAGAAAGCTTAGGATATGATCCTTCTCATCCCGGCCTCTTCCGAAGCCTAGCCTTCTCAAATTTCAGCAAAACCCAATCACCTTCTTTGACTTGCATGTCCCTTCTATGCTTGTCAACAGCCATTTTATGCTTATCTTGTGACCTTGCAATGGCTGTCCGTACTTGAGCAAAGGCTACATCCAAGTCACGAACGTATTCATCAGCTGCAAAAATCTCATCCTTTGTACGAAGGATGGGTGGGAAAACCACTCTGTCATAAATAATCTCAAACGGGGCCTTTCCCGTGGAGGCATGGATCGTATTGTTGTAGGCAAACTCAACAAGTGGAAGATACTTCTCCCATGCAGTCTTTTGATCTGCCACATAACACTTCAAGAAATCCAACACGGCTGAATTTGCAGCTTCACTTTGGCCATCCGTTTGGGGATGATAAGCTGATGAAAACTCAAGTTTAGTGCCCATATTATCAAATAAAGCTCTCCAAAAGAGGCTTGTAGTCCAGGGATCTCTATCCCCAACAATGGATTTAGGCATACCATGATGCTTGAAGATATTAGCAAGAAAAAGCGTTACCATATGATCAACTTTAATGGTTTTCTTGACGGGCAAGAAATGAGCTTGCTTGCTAAACCTGTCCACAATGGTCCAAATAGCATAGGTTCGTTTTCCCACTAAGAAGAGGGAAATAACCGTGCTCTGATACCAATGAAACCGATCCCGTCAAGTGGGAATAGACTCCATTGGACACCCACACGCGTAATAGCACAACTTAAATATCACAATTTGAATAGACAACTTAATAACAACTGAAAATTAAAATGAAATGAAATGTTGATCAATGGACACCAGCACTGGGGCCGGAACGGACCGACCCCCCCCTCAATATATGATATATTATTGGGAGTATTTAACAAATACAATGCTCCAAGGGTTCAATGAACTAGATGATGTCCATGTACAACTGAGATGAATACAGTACCAAACAAGAGACTCGAAGTAGACGTTCGAAGGAGTGCGACCACTTGAGTGGTCAAGTCTCTACGGTCCTGTGCCTTCACTGGAATCCGCGGAGAGCGCCCCACTGGTGTTCTAGGACCACGCACAAACAGGCGCTCCCGTACTAACGCCTGGCTCTCTCGATCTCGGCACCCATGGACCGTGGCTCTCCAAAAGCTTGGACTACCCGGCACCGAACGGGTGTTAGCGGTAGAGAGAATCCTTTATCAGATTTACAACAAAATCCTTTACTTAAATCTGAATCCACTTACTTGTAGCTCGCTAATGGAAGACAAATACCCGAGGCGTCTGTGTGCAGCTACTAGAGATGGACACTAGGGCGCAGTAGCCGGTCGAGGAGGAGGAGAAGCAGCTGCTTGTGTAGAAGGTGTAGCCACCTGAAGAGGAGAGCGCAGAGCCGCCTGTAGCCACCTATGGAAGAGGGCGCAGCCGCCTGTTGTGGAAGAGTTGCAGCCGCCTGCAAGGGAGGAGGAGGAGGCGCAGCCGCCTTTGGAGAGGAGAAGGTGCAGGCGCCAGCTGAAGAACACGGAAACCATCTGGTTGCAGCCGCTTGAGGAGTGTAGAAACCACCTGGCTGCAGCCGCCTGTGGGGTGGCGCAGCCGCCTGCAGGGCAGAGGGAGCAGCCGCCTATGGAGAGGAGTGCAGCCTGTTGTGGAGAGCAAGCGCAGCATGCTGGAGGAGGCACTGCCGCCTGCCGGAGAGAGAGAGCAAGGGTAGCCGCCTATGGAGGAGAGGATGGTCGCCTGCAAAAGTCTCCTTCCAGGATGATAGGATGGTCGCCTCTTTGTAGGTGTTGGAGAGGAAGCACACGACCACAGCTGTCCGGCTCCCCACGCTTGCATGGGGGCGGCCAGCTTCAAGGTGGGGTGTGGGTAGGTGGCCATGCACCCACCCCGACACATAAAGGGTTAAGAGTGGGGTTTCCCTCCCCACCTTGGCCCATACGTGGGTGCCCATAATGGGTGCCCACTTTTAAATGAATGTGAACTTACAACCTTATAAAAATAAAGGTTAGAAAGAAAGCTATTAAACAAACAAGTGCAATACTTTTACCACCTGTTCACACGCAACAAAACTCATCAGAAGACGGAGCAAACTTCACGACTCACTGGCAGGCGTCCCCGCTCAGTAAGTGGCACGTCAAACAGGCAAACACAAGAATACAAGTCATGCGAAAACATTTCCAAACATGCAAAACATGAATGCATGTGTAAATAGTATCATGGACATATCTCCCGTTCATGGAACAAGTACAAAACATCTGTCGGGCACAAAAATGGCACGACAGAAAACATAAATCCCGGTCTTCCTATGGAGTGACAGTCCCATAGGTAAGACACAGATCCAGGCACGAGCCTCCCTATGGAGTGATAGTCCCATAGGCAAGACACGGCACAAAAACTGGCTCTTCCATGGCGTGACAATCCCATGGATAGAACACAGTCCAGGTCGTACACGGGTGGCCCCAGTCTGGCTCCCGCCGTCCATATGACACCATCGTGCTAACACACGGGTGGCACCAGTCTGGCTCTCGTCCATGTTATGCAAAAATATTGGCCCCTTCACATGAGACACCGGCCTGGCCTCAAGTGAACGAGACACAAAATTGGAGATGGACCAAATGGTCGGCCAATTGGTGACAACTGATCTGTATTATGTACAAGAAGAAAGTCATACAACTGAATCTCTAGTACAAAAGGCGTGACTAAGGAGGAAGACGCGACTGCCTAGCCGCAAACACACTGCTGTATATCTTGGCCTGGATTTGCACTGTAGAGAAGATGCTCTATAGGATTCCAACGCTGATATTTTGCAAACGTTTATGATGATTTCTAGGTGCACATATATATACATATACATATATGTATATGTATATGTATTCCAACGCTGATATTTTGCAAACGTTTATGATGATTTCTAGGTGTACATATACATATATGTATATGTATATACATATACATATATGTATACATATACATATATGTATATGTATATGTATACATATATGTATATGTATATGTATATACATATATGTATATGTATATGTATACATATATGTATATGTATATGTATATACATATATGTATATGTATACATATATGTATACATATACATATATGTATATACATATACATATACATATATGTATACATATACATATACATATATGTATATGTATACATATATGTATATGTATATGCAAAATATCAGCGTTGGAATACATATACTTTTTTTTTTGGGTAAATCCATAAACAGTATATTATCAATGAAATTTACATGAGAGTCTCCAAAACGGAGAGCCTCAACGGGAAATCAGAAGCAAAGAGAAACTATTTCCAGGCATGACTGATGAAGATCTCCTTGGTGGCAAGCATCATAAACAGATTGCCGTAAGGAGCTTCTAAAATACTGATAAGATTGCAAAAACGGTTTCCCAAAATATCTCATGTTGTGATCCTGCCATATGGTCCAGAAAGCCCAATATCTGACCCAGTACAAAAGTAAAGAGTAATGGACCGTGGTTGTAGGGAGTCTGCCTTCATCCGCGTTGGAATACATATACATATACATATATATATATATGTATATATATGTGCACCTAGAAATCATCATAAACGTTTGCAAAATATCAGCGTTGGAATCCTACATAGCATCTTCTCTATACATATACATATATGTATATGTATATGTATACATATACATGCATGTATATGTATACATATACATATACATATATGATATGTATACATATATGTATATGTATATGTATACATATACATATACATATACATATACATATACATATACATATACATATATGATATGTATACATATACATATACATATACATATATGATATGTATACATATATATGATATGATATGTATACATATATGTATACATATCATATATGTATATGTATATGTATATCATATATGTATATGTATATTTATATGTATATGTACATGTATACATGTATATGTATACATATACATATACATATATGTATATGTATATGTATATCATATATGTATATGTATACATGTACATGTATACATATACATATATGTATATGTATATATATGCATGAGTATATCTAGTTTGCATGTAAACTGCTGTTGGCGGCCAGTTATTTATGTCCATGGCTAGCTTTATAATGATGATTTCTGGCTGCACTGTCCAGGCCTTGCCCGGCTGTCCATGCACACATCCGTTGTCACATGCACTCTGCACTGTAGGGCATTGTGACAAACTGGCTCATCATCAGCAGTGCAACATTTGCACATTATTAGTTCCATTTAGGATGATATTTCTCATACGACATGACCCATTGTAATCCTCAGTCCAGGATAAGTCAGGCACGAGCTACGTAGATCATTCTCAGCCATAGCAAGTCAGTCAGTTAGTCTAAGTCCCTTAACCCACTTAAACAGATGCATTCATGCTTATACAGTCAGTAGAAACCTTAGGGTTTGAATCAAAAAGCATCCTGCATATTGCACATCATTCATGCATAGCATCTAGACCATTGCAGGAACCCCAGATATCATCCAATATTTATCAGGATATTTACTAGGATTTTTCTGGTATTTTTCCCAGCATTTTCAGCATTTTATACACATTTATGCATTATTCATTGGACATGAGCAGTCGGCCATCTCAGTAGCCAGCCGACTGGCTCATTCAGCCCATATAAATAGAGCCCTTGCCTAATCATTCTTTCATTCATTCATATTCAGCAAAGAGCATTCAGGTGCATCATATTCGGCCTCCATGCGTTTTGGAGAAGCGTGTCGTTCTACAGCAAGAGGAGCATCAACGCTTGTGCATTCAGCCCTCCATCAGCAAATGCAGCAGTTCTCAACATTCAGCCGTCAATGAACCTTGCGTTTTCTGCATCCATACAGTTTTCAGAATTCATCATATTATCGTTTTGCTCCAGCCACTTGGTGAAGGTAAAACACTACATTCATATTCATTTACAGCATTCATGCTCAATCTAGAACAGTCCCAAACAGCCCCTCTCTCGGCCTTAGCTTTGTATCCCTCCCTCATTCCATTGGGAAGAGTGCATAGGCTTAAGATTGGACATCTTTGGTGCTTCTACAGCAGTGTACAGTTCAGCCCAACACTTGGTCTTCAGAGGTCTTGCGTTTGGCTTATTGTCGGTCACACCGTCAGTCTCTTTAAAGATAATAAAGCAAATACTATCTCGGTAACGGGATAGGGGCCCGGTAATTCGGGACCCCATACGGTGTACAGTTCTCATCTCTCTCTCTCTCTCTCTCTCATCTCTCTCTAAAGTTTGAAATCTTAAAGTGGATTGCTAAACTCGCGAAACTCAGGATACAGAAGATGGTGTGAGCATTTGTGTGACAGGATCCTCGAATACGAATACTTCCACTGCATGTTACATTGGTATTAGATTCAGCTTGTCCACACACACCGTATCCTAGCGTGAGAGCATCCTTGGATGGTCAGATTGCTTTCCGGCACGACCACTGACTTCAGCATCATGTCGACAGTGGAGAGTACCCATCAGCCGGAAGAAGTCTCCCCTGAAGGAGACCTTACTCTTCCGAGAACCGCAGACACCATAGCTCTTCTTAGAGCTCAGAACTAGTTGCTCATGGAGCATCTTCAACCCTTAGAGGCAGCTGCAGCACGTCTTCCTCCGCCTCTAGCTTTTCTCGACTACATCTCCCTCTTCTTTCAGATGGAACAACAAAGGAGAGAAGACGAGGCTCGAAGGAGAGAAGAAAAAGCAGAAGTAGAAGCAAGAAAACAACAAGAAAAAGCAGAAAGACGGGACTAAGAGGAAGCCCAACGCAGGATCGACGAAGACCGGCGTCAGGTTGAACTCGCCGCTCGGGAGCACCAACGAGAGCTCGATCGAGAACGTATGTTACTTGAGCACCAAAGGGAAAAGGAGGCCATTCATCTTAGATACCAGTACCTCTCTTCAGCATCTCCCGCCTCAGGTGCCACCAGCCAACAGTCCGCAGCATCAACTACCGTCATTCGCAGTCAACAAAATTTCAGTAAGTATGATGGTAAGTGTGATCATTTAGCAGTTAATCAGTTTATTCATCAATTTACTACTCATTTTTCATTAGCTAGGATCACAGATTCTCAGGATAGAGTCCATGTAGCGGCTCCCCATCTCACTGGTGAGGCAGTCACTTGGTGGCAGCATTGGTCTAATCTTTATACAGACCAGACCACAGGTGTCACAGCTTTTAGCTGGGATACCTTTGTCCATGACCTGAAGACCAGATTCCTCTCGCCCGAGTACATGACCAGTCTGGTAGATGAGTTTTATGGACTCAGACAGAACGGATCCCCAGTGCTTCAGTTTTCCGGCAAGGTTATTACTTTAGCACAACAGTTTAGGGCTATCTGCGCAGGCCAAGATGGAGCAATTCATTCGTGGATTCGGTACACAGTTCGTAACTTTGAACCCAGTACATATGATCGGGCTTTGACTATCGCTCAGAATGACGAAATGAAGATGAACGGAGGTAAGCCCAAGCAATCATCTTAGTCCAGTACCAAACCCCAGCAGAAGCAATCCACTGCACAGCTAGGGAAAGGTAATGCATCTTCTAAAGATGCTAAGAAGGACGACAGTAATAGCTCCAATTCAGAAGGTAAGAAAGATAAAGAATCTAAGCCTAAGAAAACTCCCGATGAAAAGGCTAAAGTAGGCATTACTGGAGGTTATCTTCCTCTAGAGGAGAAAAAGAAGTATCAGTCAGAAAACAGATGTTTTTTTTGTCACATCATAGGGCATGGTAAGAAGAATTGCGACAAATTGCAAGCCGAACAAGCCACTAAAGCCCCTTCTGCCACAGTTGCCACAGTCTCCCTAGCTCCTCGAGTCCCGCCTACTACAACCAATGTGGTTCAACTTTTACCTTCTATGCATCTTATGCCATCCGTGGTATTTGATGCTAAGCGAGAGGGTGAGAGCGATGCTGCACATAAGAGCCTCATCCGAGCTTATGGCTCTGCCAAGGGTCGATAGTTTGTAGTCCTTTTCGATATGGGTAGTTCTGAGGATGCCATCTCTCCCCAGTTGGCTAACAAAATCCTGAGCCTGTCATGATTCGTGGGGATAGAAGCATTCTTGGTATCCCATTGATTTCGCATCTCCAGGCCCGACGAGCTATCCGCAAGGGAGCAGAAGGAGCACTACTTTATGTTCGTGCTCAAACAGCCTCTACCTCATCGGTAGCATCCATCTCATCCTCAGTCCCTCAGTTAGCAGACCTCCTGCTCAGACGCTCAGGGACGATCTCCCGCCCAGTCTCCCACCCTCTTGCCCTGAGGACCATCATATTGATTTGGTCCCTGGATCGGATCCTCCTAGCAGGTTTCCCTATCGTCTTTCCAAGACTTTAGAGGGTGAGTTAGAAAAACAGTTATGTGAGCTCCTCAGACTCGGATTTATTCGGCCTTCTTCCTCACCATTTGTTGCACCTATCCTATTTGTTCAAAAGAAGGACAAGTCTGCACGCCTTTGTGTAGATTACAAGTCATTAAATAAACTCACCATTAAGAATAAGTTTCCTATGCCAAGGATTGAGTACATTTTGGAGCGTTTAGACGGTGCTAAATTTTTCAGTAAGATCGACCTCACGAGTGGTTACCATCAGGTCCGCATTTTTTAAGTTGAGATTCCAAAAACAGCTTTCCGGAAGCGTGGTCACTACGAGTTCGTAGTCATGCCTTTTGGGCTTACAAATGCACCCGCAACATTCAATAAGATGATGTCTAGGATTTTTGCAGTCCTCATTGTGAAGTGTGTTTTCATATTTCTTGATGATATACTAGTCTTCTCAGCCACTGAGGAGCAGCATGAGAAAGACAAACACCAAAAAGTCTGTCTTTGGTGTTAAGGAAGTTCAATATTTGGGCTACATCATCGGTTCTGATGGGATTAGACTGGATCCATCAAAGGTTAATGAAATCTTAGATTGGGACATTCCTAAGACCGCCCAAGAAATCCGCTCATTCGTAGGTCTTTGTCAGGCCTATAGTACCCATGTCCATCAGTTTTCCAACCTTGTAGCACCTCTTACCAACTTTCTCAAGGGGGTGAAGACTCGCAAGCAGAAAGTCTCAGTTACAAGCAAGGTGCTTGATGCATTTTGTGCACTCGAGAAAGCCGCCTCAGAAGCGCGTGTATTAAAGTTAGCATCTTGGGATGAACCTTTTGAGGTCAATGCCGATGCAAGCAATGTAGCCATAGGTGCAATTCTCCAGCACGACAATAGACCCGTGGCATATTACAGTAGAAAGTTAATGTCGCCGAAAAGAATTATTCGGTATACCACATCGCTCAAACATTGGAAGCCTTTTCTTTATGGATAGGTCTTCACAGTAAAAACAGACCACCAAGCACTTAAGTGGCTTCAAGCTATGCCAAGTGTCCAGTGGAATGATCGACAGGCCAGGTGGAGTCAACTCTTCCAACAGTTTGGAGGAATGATTGAATATATCCCTGGTAAGCATAACCCAGTAGTAGCAGATGCTCTTTGTCAGAAGGCCAGCATCCAGGCGGTCCAAGAATCTACCATTCTCGAAATCATGGGGAAGGACTTAGATAGTATGAAAGACCAATGTGTCGACTCCCCTGAGTTTGGTACTCAGTACATTTTGGCCCTCAATTTTGAGCCTAGCCATTATTCAGTACAGAACGGTTGGCGGTTCTCTGTGTCATTCGGGAAAAGCGTTCCGCTCTTCTCCATGATGCCCATGACTCCTTAGTTGTAGGGCGATGTCCACTTCAAGGAAGGGGATTGGGTCTATTTGCGTATCATGAAACAAAGATTGAAACAAGTAGGCAAACGTTGTCCCAAGCTTTCATTCCGTAGTTTTGGACCTTTTCCAATAGTTAAGAAGTTAAGTGATGTCTCCATGAAGTTAAAATTGCCTACTAGTTGGACGACGCATGATGTTTTCCATGTTTCTTGCTAAAACCATATGTTGGACCAGAAGTGTTTGATGTTTCAGATGAACAGCAGCCAGACGTGGTAGATGAAGTAGAAGTCATCGAGCCCGAGCATAACCTTCTTCATCGTTGGAAGCATGGTTCCGGTCGACGGATATGTGAAATTCCGAGATCGAGGTACCCACGAAGCCGTATGGCTAGACGAGGAATTCTTTCAAGAGTGCCCCCAGTTGTTGGCGGACTACTTGGAAGCCATGAACCTGCCGCCAAGCTAAGCAGGAGGGAATGTCACATGCACTCTGCACTGTAGTGCATGGTGACAAACTGGCTCATCATCAGCAGTGCAACATTTGTACAGTATTAGTTCCATTTAGGATGATATTTGTTATATGCCGTGACCCCATTGTAATCCTTAGTCCAGGATAAGTCAGGCACGAGCTACGTAGGTCATTCTCAGCCATAGCAAGTCAAACAGTCAGTCAGTCAGTCTAAGTCCCTTAACCCACTTAAAGAGATGCATTCATGCATATATTGTCAGTAGACACCTTAGGGTTTGTATCAGAAAGCATCTTGCATATTGCACATCATTCATGCATAGTATCTAGATACCCGAGATATCATCCAGTATTTATCAAG
This sequence comes from Cibotium barometz, assembly GCF_041138505.1. Lineage (NCBI taxonomy): Eukaryota > Viridiplantae > Streptophyta > Polypodiopsida > Cyatheales > Cibotiaceae > Cibotium > Cibotium barometz. Next base: position 3,221,037 of record NC_141108.1, on the reverse strand, counting down.
ATATTTATTAGGATTTTTCTGGTATTTTTTCCAGCATTTTCAGCATTTTATACACATTTATGCATTATTCATTGGACATGAGCAATCGGCCAGCTCAGTAGCCAGCAGACTGGCTCATTCAGCCTATATAAATAGAGCCCTTGCATAATCATTCTCTCATTCATTCATATTCAGCAAAGAGCATTCAGGCGCATCATATTCAGCCTTGCATCCACTTCAGTTCCATGCGTTTTGGAGAAGCGTGTCGTTCTACAGCAAGAGGAGCATCAACGCTTGTGCATTCAGCCCTCCATCAGCAAACGCAGTAGTTCTCACATTCAGCCATCAGTAAACCTTGAGTTTTCTGCATCCATACAGTTTTCAGCATTCATCATATCATCGTTTTACTCCAGCCACTTGGTGAGGGTAAAACGCAGCATTCATATTCATTTACAGCATTCATACTCAATCTAGAACAGTCCCAGACAGCCCCTCTCTCAACCCTAGCTTTGCATCCCTCCCTCATTCCATTGGGAAGAGTGCATAGGCTAGAGATTGGACATCTTTGGTGCTTCTACAGCAGTGTACAGTTCAGCCCAACACTTGGTCTTCAGAGGTATTGCGTTTGGCTTATCATCAGTCACACCGTCAATCTCTATAAAGATAATAAAGCAAATACTATCTCGGTAACGAGATAGGGGGCCCTTCAGTGGGTAATTCAGGACTCCATACGGTGTACAGTTCTCATCTCTCTCTCTCTCATATCTCTCTAAAGTTTGAGTAAGGATACAAAAGACGGTGTGAGCATTTGTGTGACAGGATCCTTCAATACGAATACTTCCGTTGCATGTTACATCCGCACACTCCAGGGGACTGCGCACCTGTATATGCACTTGCTGTATTTGTGCGCCAACCTCAGCCAGTGGTCCACTGCCACGTGGAACTCTTGCAGTAGAGGGGTGCCACATTTTGGAATTGCTTGTGTGGAGTATATCACGTGTCAGCCATGCATAAGAGTCTAGAAGCTGAAAAGGGAGTGTGTAAAAAGTTTTCCTATTTTCATAACTCCAAAAATTACATGCATGCTAGGATTTGTTGATACATATATATATATATATAGAAGCTCTCGTGTAACAATAATTGTTCTATCCTCAAAAGTGCATGTAAGAAGTCTTTACGGATTGTGTTTGAGGTCGTCAAAGGACAGGTTTCTTATGCATCTTTGAGCTCAGTTTTTGAAGCTAATGTGTAGATTAAGATGGTGGGCATGTTCCTGGATTCATCTAGGTATATAATTCAGCTGTATTAGCGGACATGTAGATTTCACATTGCGAAGTTTTTGTCCGAGTTGCGGCGAGTTGATATTGTGCCAATTCTTTCTATCTTTAGCGGTGCATTTGCCCTATCAACTACTTATTTGCTGTACTAATTCTTTCTATTTGCTACTTCCCTTAGTGCTAGGCTTCATTATGGCTGAGTTTGCCCTGCATCTCCGGAGGTTTGATAAGAAACTCAGTACGAAGGCCTTTGTGTGAATATATGCTCTTATGTATGTGTGTGTGTGTGGAGTGCGTGTGTGAGAGCATATCTTGATACAGGGTTCTACACCCACTGTTGGGCACTGATGACGTGAGTGGGGATGTCGTAGTGTCTAGTCCATACTATGCATAATGGAGTTGATAGTTATATAGTCTTGAGGGTTGACTACCATGAGTATATAACATGCACTTTCCTAAAAGGTGAATTTGGGCATGTTCCTGGATTCATCTAGGTATATATATTAAGATGGTTCATGTGAGCAGGTGCCACTTACACATGCTTTGTTGCTTGTTGTTGCAGGTTGCAAATACTGGTAAAGATACAGCAAACGTGAGCTTGCTTTTTACTTGGACAGTAAGTGGTCAAAATTTCTTCACTCTTTGCAATTTTTTTGTGCGCAAAGAAATATTATTTTGTCTTTGATCAAGGTCCTCTATCGCCCCCGCCCCTCCCCCCCTCCCCCCCACAAAAAAAAAAGAAATTTGTTTTTTGTTTTTTTTTTGGGGTGATATGCAGAATTCTGTTGGTGGAAGCTCAGAACTATCTGGTGGCCACTTCAATACTCCTTTCATGTAAGTTAGGGAGATTCAGGCCCAGGATAAAGGTGTGGCAACGATTTCCCACAGTACCTTCACCACCATTTCCATTTATTCTCATTTCAAGCGTTATTTTTGACAGCATAGTTGCATGGGTAGTAGAGATGTGATATGCCTTTCAGCAAATGTGCTGTTTTTCTGGTGGAAAGACATTAATTTTTTCATTTGGTTTCAGTGAAGAAGATGGAGTTCGTGGTGCACTTCTTCACCATAAGTATGTGATCTCATTTTGCTTGATAGATGCCTCCTTTCAGTAAGCTGGATGATCATGTATCATTTCCATCTGATATCTATTACCCAACTGACGTTATCTGAACGTTTGACTCATTTCATTTTTATCAATCATGCTGTGCAGGATAGCGAATACCTCTTCTCCCATTACATTTGCCATCGCAGCTCAGGAAACCTCTGATGTCTCTGTATCTGTTTGCCCTTCATACAGCTTATTAGGAAAAAGAAATAAGCTTTCTGCAAGAGAGATGTGGTCGGAGATGAAAGAGGTCAGTTCAGTTGTTGCATACATCAATCTCTATTTAAGACAAGTGGTAGGGAAAGAACTAGATGTTAATTTGGTCAATTGAAACAAATTTTTTGGCAGCATGGTTCATTTGACTGTGGTAATTGGGATATAAAACCTTTGCCACCTTCAACACAAGGCTCCTCCATTGGTGCAGCAGTTTCAGCGAGAGTGGTGGTTCCGCCCCATGAAAAGAGGACTGTGGTTTTTGCTTTGGCATGGGATTCTCCAGAAGTTAAGTTCGTGAAGGGAAAGTCATATCACAGGCACGGTTTCTCTCTCTTTCTCACTCGCACTCGCACTCGCACTCACACTCACACTCACACTCAGTCACAATCACAATCACAATCACACTCACTCACTCACTCACTCACTCACTCACTCTGAACACATAAGAGACCCAAAACTTAGCAGAAGAGAGACTTTCCATGGGATGCCACACCGAGACACACCTCCTTGCCACTTGGGGATGAAGGACTGTTTTTGATCTCATGCTGATGTAACATGTGGAAAGTTTGTAGGCCTTTCTTGTTAGCCTTGCAGATAGGAATCAATGTGAATTTAATCATGCAAGAGAAAGAAAGGTTATATTTACATCTTTGAAAGACCCCAAGGTTCTATGAGTCGAAAAAGTAGTACAGTGAATCCATGAATATTGAGTCATGGAAAGAAATTGAATGAAAAGGAAAACTAGCTAATAATAGTGATTGGGGAAAGAGAGAGAGAGAGAGAGAGAGAGAGATAGAACGTGTAGTATGTACAGCATACTAGATGGGCTCCCAATACCCACTGAAGCTCTCTCTCTCTCCCCCCCCACCCCCCCTTCTTTCCCCCTTCTCCGCACATGCGTGTGTGCCCCTCCCCTTGCTTCCTGCTTTGAGAGGAGTATTCACTTTATTACTGCAGTGATGAATGAGTACACTAACGGGGCTGAATCTGCCCAAAACACATAACTGAATTGTAGATGTGTTTACCTCTCAGAGATGGAGGCTCACACACACACACATGAAGCATAGGTTGAAACTGCTGGAAAACAGCAGCTTGGATGGGACTGAACTGGTGACTTGTGTTCTCTCCTTGCGGGCTGCGGAGAGGTAGTGAGAGATCTCAGAGATGGAAAACCCTTCTTGCTTTCATTTTTTGCTCTTGACAGGCTGCTTGGAGGTGGCCACCAGAGCTGGGGTCTGCAATGCGTGAAAACTACCTTGCTTATGAGCCCAAATGCCCCATATATAGTGGTTGAGATCTGGCTGACTAGGGTTGGGGACTGGTTAGGCCCCAAAAGTGCACAAAAATGTGTCCACAAGGGAACCCCCTTTTGGTGCACTTGGCGCAAAGCACAAGTTGATGAATTCAAAATACAATAAGATCCTACCAGTATTAAGGATGTCTCGTAAGATGGAATATGACGAGTTGATAGCAATTTTCATTGATGAAGACCGCCGTCTTATAGAGCTGACTGAAGCAACACCTGAGTCAGAGAAAGCCTTCCTCTTCAAGATGAAAGGCAATCAAGAAAGAAGGACCATCTAGTGCACCTATTGCAAAAAGCTTGGATGTACAGAAGACAGGTGTTTTAAGAAGATGGCCAAAGAGCAATCAATCCCTCACTATCATGGAAAATCTTTCTCTTGACGAGGAAGATTATGATTGGGCTTTCTAGTCCTTTTTTGTACGAGTTAAGGGTTCTATGCCCCGGATGTCCCCTAAAATCTGAATATTTTGTAGTCATGGGTTCTCCGCCCTTGAAGTCCCCCAAAATTTGAATATTTTGGGCGTCTTTTTGTAAGCCTTGTTTCTATAAAAGGCTTGGCTTCTTTTTAGCTTACGTTCCCTACTTAGAGTTCGACACGATCTGGAGCTGAGGATCCGTTGTAGGCACGGTGTGGACGATGGCTGGTAGAGGCTGAGACAGGCGGCGCAGATGCTGGATCACAGCAGAGCAGGCAGGGCAGGTTTTGATTGCTGCAGTGGTTGAACGCACAACACATGTAGATGCAGTGCATCAAGTGTAATGCACAGCAGTAAGAAAACTCAGGCAGCAGCAACAGCATAAAAAATGCAGCCATGATGATTCAGTTTAGAAAACGTAGGTAGGAGGTGGTCAATCAGCACAAAGATGGGTTGAAACACAGACAAAAACCCTAAAACGTAGACAAAAACCTTAAAACACAGAAATAAGAAAAACAGCATGAAACATACGAATGTGCTTCTGATACCATAATGGTATCTACAAGATCTGAAGCGCAAGCTATGGAGGGTGAAAGATTTCCATGATGTGAGTGTAGGGAGAGAGATGAGGGTTCAAGGAGAAGTTTAATCCATGACAATGGTGAAGAGAGAGAGAGAGAGAGAGAGAGAGAGAGAGAGAGAGGGAGATGTGATAGATCACATAAACCCTTTCCAGTTCTTCCATGGCTCAGTATATCCATGGTACCTCTGTATTACTCAAGGTCTCATAGACCCTTGGGGTCTTCCGTCGACATTAATATAGCTCTCTCTCTCTCTCTCTCTCTCTCTCTCTCTCTCTCTCTCTCTGGTAATACCTGGGTCTTGTTCTTTGGGTAGCTAGTTTTCTTCCTTTCACGTTTTGTTTGACATATAGTTATCCACAGATCATGTGTATTACTTTTGGTCTCATAGGCCCTTTGGGTCTTTCATAGATGTTAAATCTCTCTCTCTATCTCCACATTTGTTCGTGCAATTGAAAGTTAATTCTGAATATTTAAGTGTGAAGATATTCTAGTCTATATAGATATGTGCTAAATATGGAAAATAAGAGACTAAAGAATTCTTGTTAGTTTATCTGAGAATGATAGTTTGTTTTTTTTTGAATGATTTCTATATGCAGAAGGTATACACAGTTCTATGGAACTTTTGGGAATGCTGCAGGAAATCTTGCTCATGATGCCATTTGCGGTATTTTCTCATTCCTCATCTGTTCCTCCAAGGCAGGTGGTTCTAATCTCTATTAGGTTTACCAAGCTCTCACCTGTGTGTTTTACACTTGAGAGATACACAGGCAGTAAATATCACAACTCACCACCTATTTCTAGCTCCCCTGGAGCACCCCTACCAGCATTCAGTCAAGCTATTCGAGCAAACCCTAGCCTCAGATCTCTCTATCTGATGCATGATTTGGTCCTTGTCCCCTAGACATTTGGTTTGGAATGTGCAGCACATGCATACATGTTAGAGATGGTTTTGTTTTGTTATTAAATTGTAAAAAAACAAACTGTTTATTTGACTTTTTGATTTTTCTTCTAGTGTATCAAGCACTAGTTTCCAATCAGTAATAGGGAACTCAAGGTGAGCTTTTTGCAAATGCTTGAGCAAAATGATACTTTCTGGCAAGTGATACATGCACGTACATATGCATCTATATGTTTGCGCATTCCTGGCCAAAAGAAGTAACGCTCAATCATGCATGTAGTAGGCATTATGCCTCTATGTCGTGCATACAGTGGAGCATGGCACTCATTAATGACTTTTTGTCTCATGTTTGACACAATACATAGGCAGTTATCCTTCATGAGATACCCCTCTTTGATCACATAAGAGACATGTGCATGTCCAGCCACTAAATTAGTCCATATATGTCCAAAATCACCATCGGTATGGTAGAATTCACGCATGGTAGACAAGTCCCCATGTGAGGTAATTGACGCTACAACCACATATGGTTTTCTAGACAATGCATCCGCCACCACATTTTTCTTTCTTGGAGCGTGCATAATTTGAAAATGAAATATAGATAATAAGTTTGCCATCCTCATATGCTTCTCCGAAAGCTTTGTTTGCATCAAGAAGTACCTTAGGCTTTGATGATGTGTTTTGACCATAAAATCAGCCCCAAGAAGGTAGTGTTTCCAAATAGTCAAGGCATGAATCACATTCAACAACTCCTTCTCATAAATGCCCAAAGAAAGTTTTGCATCATGCAAACGACGGCTTTTATAAGCTATGGCATGTCCTTCTCGATTTAGGATAGCCCCAATGCAACTTCCGGGGATGCATCACACTCCACATAGAAAGGTTTCTGCAAGTCTGGAATGAGTAAGATAGGCCTACTTATCACAGTATCCTTGGGACGAACAAAAGTCTCCTTCTCATCAATTGTCCATTTAAAGACTGCCTTCTTCTTGGTGAGCTCATGCAGTGGTGAAGCAATTTCAGCAAAGTGTCTGATAAAACGCATGTAATATGAGCATAAACCCAAAAAGCTTCGTACTTGATGTATAGAAGATAGGTCAGGTCAATTTCGAATGGCTTCAATCTTTGCAAGATCCATCCTTATGCCATTCTTTGATACAATATGTTCCAAATAGTGAATCTCGGAAAGAAAAATTCACTCTTTTTCGCATTAATGAAGAGCTTGTGGTTATGAAGCTCTTCAAAAACAATGGCCAAATGTTGCGGTGCTCTTGTTCATTCTTGGAAAATACCAAGATATCATAAAAAAACGCACATGTGAATTTCCGATGCTCACGGAAAATGCGATCCATCATGTGGCTGGGGCATTCGTAAGACTAAACGGCATAGCCAAAAACTCATATAGTCCAAATGACGTCTTGAATGCCGTTTTGTGTATATCCTATGGTGCCACACGCACCTAGTGATCCCACACTAAAGATCAATGCGGTTGAAACATGCAGACTCATTAAGTTTATTGAGGATGTCATCTATGCGCGGGATTGGAAACTGGGTCTTGATAATAAGCTTATTTAAAGCCCGGTAATCCACACATATACGGAAGGAATCATCTTTCTTCTGCACTAGCAAGACCGGTGAGTAATATAGGGAAGAGCTTTGCTGAACCAAACCTCGGTCCAAAAGATGCGTCACTTGTTTCATAATCTCCTCTTGCTGTGCTTCGCTTACCCTATATGCAGGAATTTGGTGGGGAGCTACCTAGCACCAAATCAATGCGATGATCCTCGGGTATCTCAGGAGGTAGCTCTCCTGGTAATGCATCTGCAAAGCAATCCTTGTATGCATTAAAAAATTTCAGCCTTTTACTTGTGAGAGTATCTACACATACATCATTACATTTAACCTTATCACGAACAAAGACTAAGTATGCGGAAACACTCTTTCTCATTGCTTTATTAATATGAACATGAGATACAACTGGGATGGAGTCTTCCTCTTGGCCATCATCAATAACATGCATGCGGCCTATATGCATAAAGTAATATGGGTGGTCTTTTACTCCTTGCGTGGCTCAGTGCGGTGATGCCACGGCTTTCCTAGCAATACATCACATCCTTGCAATGGTGCAACCAAGAAATTCTCATGATCAAGATGACCGAATGAGTCCTTCTAGCTTATACCATAGTTACAGGAAACGGCCTGAAATGGCTGTTTTTGAGGGCCGAAACACGTTTTGACATAGGTAGGGGACCGAAACGCGTTTCGGTAAGCCCGAACGGCTGCCCGAAACATTTCAGCTAACAGGGGAAACGTTTCAACTTGATGTATCCCACAACAGCACGTTTCGGAGATCTTTCCACCCAAATCAACATGCACTAGCAAGAAAACGTCACACTACAACAACTGATATCTATTTTATTCCCCTTTTATTCGTATAAACCATAAAATTCATGTCATAATTGGATCACATGTGAGTACAAACAATCATGAACTTTCAACCCCTCCCCTCCCTTAGCCCTCCTTGCTGATGTGGTGTTTCCGTTTCTGTTTTGGCTCTCCTCAAAATTTCCGTTTCCGTTTTTGTTTCCATTTCCGTTTCCCTCAACTATGGCTTCTACACTTCTCGAATTCTCCTGCCAACATATCACCTAAAGAGACTGCCACTGAACAGTTCACTGAGGAGCTTGACTAGTCTCTTCTCAGCAGGGACTTCAAGTGAAAGCACTCAATTGTGTCTTTGCCAAACCCACTCACCCAAATTTAACCGCGAATCTCCATGACATCCACCAATATCTTCAATGAGGGTAGGAGAAAATGACTGAATCAGTTGATATTCTAAGAAGTGAAGGTGTGCATGCCAGAAAAGCAAAGGGAGGGGGGAGGAGGGGGGGGGGGCGATAGATGGAGCAAACGATCGATAGAGCAGGAATCGCCATATAGGAGCATCTAGTTTGATTTTTTTCTTGCAATAAATCTTTGTTACACTGTAAGTGAATAATTGCTGCTCTGAATCCGATCAGATGACTATGTGCTTAGTCTTTCAAGTTATGATATCAATCTCATGTTGTGTTGCTGTATTGTTTTTTCAGATCATGAAAGTTGGGAACGGGCTATTGAAAATTGGCAAGTGCCAATTTTAAATGATGAGAATCTTCCAGAGTGGTAGAGATCCTTGGTGCACTTTGACACAGCAAAAGAAGTTCAGTTTGAATGCTCTAGACAGTTTTTAGAAGATTTGAATGTAATTGCATTGACATTTTCTCTTTTTGTTTTTGTTTTTGTTTTTTTTTTTTGGGGGGGGGGGGGGACGCAGGTACAGGGTTACCTTGTTCAATGAGCTTTATTATTTGGTTGCAGGTGGTACTGTATGGACGGGTATGTTATCAAAAGACTCAACTCCTGAAATGTTAATTCAGAACTGCTCCTTTCTAAATGGCTTTTTGGTTGTGTCCGCAGATGGTTTAGGTCCTATCAATAGAGAAGAGAAGGATGTTGGGGATGATCAAAGTTCTGCAACATCGTTTTACTCTGATGACTCCCCTTCTGAGACAGACGATTGCATGGAGGCTAAAGGAAATTTTGTAAAATCAGCAACGGAAGAGGGGGCAGATTTCAACCCGCAAGCCACCAGCTTACCAGAAGAATCGAAATTATTCTCGGGTGCTGGAAATGCCAAGGATTCTGATCATAATACAGACGAGGGGCCAACATCAGAAATTTCTTCTACAATCTTGAAAGCCATGTTAATAACTGGTTCAAACAAAACAAAGGATGCTGCTACTTTACAGCTCTCCTATGGTACGTCGCTGCTTAAAGATGGGGAGGAAAATGTTGGACAATTTTTGTATTTGGAAGGAGTGGAGTATCTTATGTGGTCGACATATGACGTGCACTTCTATGCTTCATTTGCTCTGCTTTCCCTGTTCCCTGAACTTGAACTTAGTGTCCAGCGTGACTTTGCTGCTGCCACTTTGTCATACAATAATGAGCAAGTGCAGTTCCTTGCCGAAGGAGAAACAGGCGCAAGGAAAGTTTTGGGAGCTGTGCCTCATGATCTTGGTCTTCATGATCCTTGGACTGAAGTAAATGCTTACAATCTCCATGATACCAGCAGGTGGAAGGATCTCAACCCCAAGTTTGTGCTTCAAGTGCACAGGGATTTTGTTGCAACGGGCAATAAATCATTTGCAAGAGCCGTTTGGCCAGCTGTGTATACTGCCATGGCTTACATGGATCAGTTTGACAGAGATAGAGATTGCATGATCGAAAATGATGGATTCCCTGACCAGACGTATGATACATGGTCTGTAACTGGTGTTAGTGCCTATTGTGGAGGTCTATGGCTTGCAGCACTTCAGGCAGCAGCAGCTTTGGCTGTTGAAGTTAATGATGAGAATGCTGCTAAACACTTCCGTTCAAAATTTATACGTGCAAAAAAAGTGTACGAGAACAAGCTTTGGAATGGTTCATATTTCAATTATGATGAAGGAACATTTGGCAGTAGCACCTCAATACAGGCAGATCAGATGGCTGGCCAATGGTATGCATGGGCTTCTGGTTTGCCTGCCCTTTTTGATGATTTTAAGGCCCGAAGCGCCTTGCAGAAAGTTTTTCTGTTCAACGTCATGAGAATGAATGGGGGAAAAATGGGTGCAGTGAACGGAATGAATCCAGATGGCAGCATTGATGAGTCATGCATGCAATCACGTGAAATATGGACGGGAACAACATATGCTGTTGCTGCAGCTATGATATATGAAGGCTTAGTGGAAGAAGCATTCAAAACAGCTGAGGGAGTTTTTAGAGCTGGATGGTCTAACGATGGCTTTGGGTAAGTGCTGTTGCCTTAATAATAAACTCTTTATAGTTTGAGGCTGTAATTTGAATCCTAACGTAGTTGAACTTTGATCAGGGTTAGGTGCTCTTGGGCTTTGATCAGGGTTAAGGATGACTTGTTGTTGAGGTCTTCGGGCATGCTTCCAATGATCTAGTTACAGGCAGGGCTGGTACTTCATGGCCGGGAGCCTGCTGGTTTCCCCCCTTGCCCTATTTAGCTTCGCTTTAGCATGTGCTGTTCCTGCAGCCTCTTTTTCTTGCTGCTTCCTAATGCATGCCTGCCCCCTCCTGCACATGGAGAAGGCCTTTGGTTGTTAGTGCCTTTTGTGTCCTTACTTTGTTGCTACTGTTCTTCAGGTGATTTAAGTTTTTCTTGCAGTCAGTTTTATCATCATTAGCTAGAGGTGAAATGGTGTACGCACCTTGGATGTCGTGTATGAGGCAAGCATTGTCATCAGTCCACTTCTGGATCCGATGTAGGAGTAATCTATATGGTTGTTGCTAGCTGTTATTAGGTAGTATGAATTAGGGCTAACTTCAAAGGAATAAGGAAGAAACCTTAGGGTAGAGGTAAGCTTGATTTTGATCCAGAGAAAGCAGCTTTTATCTTTTTTCTATGGAAAGTGGTCCTAGGCAAACACCTTCACCACTTGAGCGAAGAAGTTTGAGCTGCTAAGAGAGAGAGGTGATGCCTCGCTAGCGAAGCTGGATCTGGTATTCTTGGCAGGCTGAGTAAGCGAAGAAGGGATAGCTGTCATGAAAGGGCGTCCACCAATTCTTCTTTACCAGTTTCTTTACTAGTCTCACACAGCCAGGCCACCAATTTTTCTTTACCAGTCTCACACTGCCAGGTCAGGGGTAGGTACTCCCAAAACCAGTTGCTAATACAAGTCCATTTGTTGGAGGGCACCATGGTGCAGATGGCTTTTCGGTGTCTTTGATTCGGGGGGGTCTCGGCACTGTACTCGTTGGCCTACAGCCAGGTCGTTAATCAGGGGGTGAGAAGGGAGCGCTTACCTATCTCCATCTTGGTACAGTAGGGCTGCTCCATGGACGCTTTCTTCCCTCTTGGTTGTGGAGCCCATGCTCGCAAGACATAGGTTTGGAGAGACCCAGTCTCTCTATCCGCACCCTGGTGGTGCTCGTTGCAGAGTTTGCAGATGACACTGTAACTTACCTTGCTGGTTTGGTTGGGAATCTCTAGCGCTTTTCTGCGGTGATCAAGAAGTTTTGCCTCACCTCCAGAGCATGTGTCACATGCGGAAGAACTGCCTATTTTAAGAATTGTACAAAGCACAAAGATGAACAAGAAGAGAGAGAGATGTTGCTGTAACACTGTTTTGTAGATATGTACCAATATGTACATCTATCCTAGCCAACATGGCCTCCAAAAGGAAACACCTAAGCCTATGGCATGTCTCACAAACTTGGGATGAGATGATGAGAGGGATTCGTCCCAAGGATATCACCTAATGCACATGCATAAACAAGATTAGAGAAACCAAAGAAAAGGGGTGGAGGCAAGCTGAACACCCAACCATAGGTTCGCATATGCAATGTGAGATCCCACTGCCCCCTCCGCACACTGGATTCCCGGTAGCTGGTAGCGGAAGTAGCTCTCTCATGCGTGGGGCAGGGTTTCCCACTCGGGGCCTCGCCCTCGAATGTCTGGGCACGAGACTAAGCTGGTGGTCATTCCGAAAACCGAAACCGGGAAAATTTTCCATGCTCGGAAAACGGGGATGATTCCACCATTTTTTATTTTCTTAACGAATTTTTCTAACGAAATCAAGATACTGAACTAACCTTTATATGAATAAACCAGATAGAAGGGAAACTATTACAGACTTAACTTGAAGGGATCAACGCTTTTTTCCTAATTGAATCAGGCACAGTCGTTGATCTATTCATTAGAGAAGTCTTCAGGCTTTTATTTAACTACTCGAGTTCTAAATGTATTCCTATTAATCAATTTTATTATTAAAACTCTACTGATTCCAGCCTAACCCCATCCGGCCCATAGGTTAGCCATCGCCCAACCACTGGGATTGGTAGAACCAGACAAGTACTCACCCACCTATAATTGAATGCCTTTCTTAACTTTTGCTTTAGAATACAGATACGCACACACTCCTCTTTAAACTTTAACTTATAAAACAATCCATTGACAAACAATTATTGGTTACAGATGTTATAACTCAAAATTTTCATTCAATCCTTGTTTCTCATTAAAAAAACAGTATCACTCTGGACTCTCCATTAAGACCAACTGGTCAGCAACGAGATCCAGTAACAGATTACAATAAACATTGGTTCATCATATAATATATATCTTCCACGACATACGCATGAGTGTCTTAAGCACCGCGAGTGGATCGCTTGGTCAGAACCCTCCAGGATCCTTCTTAGGTGTCCTGGCACTTCACTCAGGGACCGCTTCGTTGACCCTCGCCCATCGTACCGGAAGTACATCATTTTTCACCATACCACGACTGGTCAAGACTTGGGCAGGTTTTTGCCGCGTGAGCCGTCCTTTGAACACTCCCCGCTAGCTGTTGCAACCGAACTTCTCTTAGAAAAACTCATATACCAAATGCTTCCTCCAGCATTCTGGCATAAGACAGTCCACTAAGAAAACAGGGTTTCTATGCAAGTTTTTAGTTTTGATTTTTTTTTGAATATAATGAGTATATCTTAAATCCGTATCCCAATACTTTTAGATCGCAGGTCTGAATTCCAACAGAATTTGTTAAATTCTATAACCTTGATCCTCAGATCAGAATCAAAGGGTCTTAACTTGATTTCAGATTCGGTGGGTGATTTGAGTGAATTTTCTTGAACTGGTCACATCGTCTTTTCTTAAAACTGACGAAGGAGTCATGTCTTGGTCATAGTCTGATTCAGGGTTTGAGTCTGGAAAGGTTCTCCCTAAACTATCTTTCTCGAAGGGTAATATTTCAATTACTACTTTATTGAATTTCATTCATTGAGTATTTGCTTAATTGAATTCAAAACTAATCACAAATTCCTATGAGGAATAAATTAATCATTTATCTAAAATTCCGACTTCGATAGTTTTTTTGAATTTTCTCATTACCATCTTAGAGAATATGAAACGGTAGAGTTTTCTCTCACAGAGTATTTACTTATTCATTTATCAATATTCATGGGATTTAAACATAAGATTAAAGAGAACTCTTATTTTGATATAAAAATTATGTATGCATCTATTTATGCATAAAATCCAACTTCTATAGAAATAACACTTTTATATAAAAGGAAATCCTTTTATGCATCTATTTATGCATAAAAATTAATTTTGATCAAAGTAACACTTTTATAATAAAAAAAATTCTTTTATGCATCTATTTATGCATAAAAACTAATTTTGATGAAAGTAACACTTTTATAATAAAAAAATTCTTTTATGCATCTATTTATGCATAAAAATTAATTTTGATGAAAGCAACACTTTCATAATAAAAAAGTTCTTTTAGAATGAAAATAACACTTTTAGAATACATAAACGGTGGGGATTACTCTTTTTGAATAATAAAAAAATAAAACTTATTTCACGAAATTTAAGAAAATTTTACCATAACCTCCTTTGTATGGCTGATCATTTTTTAAATTTTTTCATTCTCAAGTTACTTAGAAATTATCCCAAATGGTTTTAAGCATTCTAAACTAATCAAATTTCACTTTTTAAAGAGAAACAATATGAAAAGTTTAATTCTAACAATTTAATTATATATCTAGAATAAAGAAAGGCTGAATTCAAGAATGAAGAGAGGGGAAAAGCCTTTGCAACAAGGCATAACATCATTTTTAAGAAAACAAAAATTAAAAAACCATTAATAAAGAAAAAGTAGGATTTCTAGCTTACATGAATTTTTGTGAGCTTTTCTTTGGCTTGATGGTTTGAGGGATCTACTCTTGTTTGCAACAAGAGTGGCCACCAATTCTTTTGAAGAGAAAATGGTAAAAAACTAATGAATTATCAATAAACTCACTGTTTTTGGCTCTGGGGAGGAGTAGAATAACAGTGCATAAAACACTATTAAGCTTCTATAAAGGGGGAGGCTTCTATTTATAGGAAAAAGTGAGCTTCTAACCAAGCAAACTGATTCTAGAATTTTTCAGATTAGTTTGGTCAATTTTTGACTATTTTTGGGTCAGTTTAGTTCATTTTTTGGATCCAGTTTTGAATTAGGAGAGAGGAGAGATGAAATATCTAATTTTATTGATTTAAAATTCAAAAGCAATGATGGAAAAAAGACGCCTACTTCATGAGGGGGAATCCCCACTCTGAGGTGTCAAAAATTTATTTTTTTAGTATTTCCTTTGGTCTTTGTCCACTCTTCATCTTATGTAAGTATTTACTCATTTTTGGAGGGATTTTCTTTATTTCTTCAATTTAGCTCCTCTCTATATTTGGATTAATCTAATTGGTCCCTCATAACCTTAATCTAAAATTTTTAGAAAATCTGGACTCTTAGGATAAGGCCTTTTGAACAGATTATAATTTATTTCTAATGCACCTTCTGAAATTCTTTTTGAACTTTTGTTTTGGGAGAATTTATTTTAATAAGATGAGATATTTTTTCATCCAAAAATATTTAAAAACTGAATCATCTCTCTCTAGAAGATTTTCTCTCTATAGATCAAAACAGGTAGAAACAAGATCTTTTATATTTCTGAAGAGGGATTTGATTACAGGGGAAGATACTGGACTTCTTGAGAGGCTGGGGAGGAATCTTACATGCAAACCTCCCCTACTAAGCCAGGGGCTAAGGTTTCACTTCCATGAGTTCATGCTAGTCAGCCCTGGCATTCCATACCACCAGTGCCTGCCCACAAGGGTCCTCGGTAAGACTACCCGTGATTTGCCATGTGCATGGTAGAAGTAAGCCTCTTGGTCCAAGTTGAGACCACAATGAATCAATAATAACCCAAGACTCACTTATATAATGCTTATTGCTGCAATGAATAATAGTCCGGTTATAAATAGCCAATAACATCGGATTTATTAAATCTAAACCTTAGTCACTTGAATCCGCTATTCCTAATCGTAGGGCTCTCCTAACCCTGTTGGATTAGTCCCTATCCCCAAGGGTTAGTGCTAGGTACGTAACATTTCTCCCCATTTAAGACATTTCCACTCTTGAAAATAAATGATGGAGAATCTAGCTACTTACATCAACTGGCTCCGAAATCAGGTTTATATGTGTCTATCGAATTTACATAGCCACGTATCAAGGAACCGGCTTAGGTGTAGCTGTTGTTCCTCCAACATATGACTTAGGGAACAAGAAAAAAAAAATAGAACCTTAGCAAGTCTGTGGAGAATATAAAGCATCTTTCAATCATCCAACTCCTCAAGGAATTGAAAACCGGAATCGCCGCGAGACAACTATCTGCTAGCTATAACATAACACCCATCCTTACTGTGTGGACATGCAGATTTCACATTGTGAAGTTTTCGTCCGAGTTGTGGCTAGTTGATATTGTGTGAATTCTTTCTATCTTTAGCGGTGCATTTGCCCTATCAACTACTTATTTGTTGTACTGATTCTTTCTATTTGCTACTTCCCTTAGTGCTAGGCTTCATAATGGCTGAGTCTGCCCTGCATCTCTGGAGGTTTGACAGAAACTCAGTACGAAGAGCTTTGTGTGAACATATGCTCTTATGTGTGTGTGAGAAGTGCGTGTGTGAGAGCATATCACTACCATGAGTATATAACATGCATGCTCCTAAAAGGTGAATTCGGGCATGTTCCTAGATTCATCTAGGTATATAATTCAGCCGTATTAGCGGACATGCAGATTTCACATTGTGAAGTTTTCGTCCGAGTTGCGGCCAGCTGATATTGTGCGAATTCGTTCTATCTTTAGCGGTGCATTTTCCCTATCAACTACTTATTTGTTGTACTAATTCTTTCTATTTGCTACTTCCCTTAGTGTTAGGCTTCATTATGGCTGAGTTTGCTCTGCATCTCTAGAGGTTTAACAAAAACTTAGTACGAAGGGCTTTGTGTGAACATATGCTCTTATATGTGTGTGTGTGTGTGTGTGTGTGTGTGTGTGTGTGTGGAGTGCGTGTGTGAGAGCATATCTCGATACAGAGTTCTACACCCATTATTGGGCACTAATGACGTTAGTGGGGATGTCGTAGTATCTAGTCCATACTATGCATAATGGAGTTGATAGTTATATAGTCTTGTGGGTTGACTACCATGAGTATATAACATGCACGTTCCTAAAAGGTGAATTTGGGCATGTTCTTGGATTCATCTAGGTATATAATTTAGCCGTACTAGTGGACACGCAGATTTCACATTGTGAAGTTTTCGTCCGAGTTGCGGCCAGTTGATAGTGTGAATTCTTTCTATCTTTAGCAGTGCATTTGCCCTATCAACTACTTATTTGTTGTACTAATTCTTTCTATTTGCTACTTCCCCTAGTGCTATGCTTCATTATGGCTGAGTTTGCCCTGCATCTCTGGAGGTTTGATAGAAACTCACGACGAAGGGCTTTGTGTGAACATATGCTCTTATGTGTGTGTGTGTGTGTGTGTGAGAGAGAGAGAGAGAGAGAGAGAGAGAGAGAGAGAGAGAGAGAGCATATCTTGATACAGAGTTCTACACCCACTATTGGGCACTGATGACGTTAGTGGGAATGTCGTCGTATCTAGTCCATACTATGCATAATGGAGTTGATAGTTATATAGTCTTGTGGGTTGATTACCATGAGTATATAACATGCACGTTCCTAAAAGGTGAAATTGGGCATGTTCCTGGATTCATCTAGGTATATAAAACCCATCCTTACTACTGCCTTTACTTGCCAATGCCGTTCCAGTTTGCCGCTCGGTTGTCGTCCCCGTTGCTGACACGTCCTCAGTTGACGTCTTTGTCTACCTCCCTACTCGTCGTCGTCCGAATCTTGTCTGGATAGCATGAATCAACTCCCCCAAGAAGGGCTGGATCCTCAAACTCAAGGCCTTTGCTAAGACCTTGTAGACAGTATTGAGGATCGTAATGGGTCTCCAATGCCGAATATCATCTGATACTCCCTCCCCCTTGGGGATAAGAAATATCAACCCTCAGAGAAGCTCTGTGGCATCACCCCAGTGTCCAAAACATACTGAAAGCCCCTGCGGAGGCCTGGCCCCAAAAGGTCCCAATAGCGCATAAAAAAGGCAGGCGTCAATCCGTCCTCCCCAGGGCAACTGTGGCGCGGAAGGACTCTCAAGGCCTCAGCAAGTTCAACCCCTGAAAGAGGCTCACCCAGAATTGTACGCATACGATCTGTGATCCTCCTCTGCACATAGGCCCACACAGTCTGTCTGCAAGCATCCCGAGCCTCAGTGGCTGGCTCCGCTGAAAGCAGGTCTCTATAGAACTCAGTGGCAATGGCTCTGATCTCCCCGGGCTCAGTGGCTACCGATCCGTCCTGCCTCCTGAGCTGGCGGACTCCTGCTCAAGCATGGCGAGGTCCAGTAATCTCAAAAAACTCCCCAGTCACTCTATCACCAAGCTGCGTCCACTGAGAGGCCTGGCGACGATAATAGAACTCATGTCTCTGCTTCTGTGCCTCTCTAACCTCCTGACGTGCCTGGCTCAGTTGGGACGCCACTCACTCACATGTAGGCTGCTGCTCTTGAAGGCGCTGAAGCGAATCAAGGCTATGTCTCAACCGACGCTCCCGCTCGCGTGTCTCTCCCAGCCGTGTCAAGGCTGCAGCGTGCAAAAAAGAGCTGAGCTCGATGAGTCCTTGGGCACACTGGCATGCTGCATCCTGGTCAGGGCTCTGGCTATCATGCCATATCCTCTCAATGTCCTCAGTGAGACTAGGATCTGTAAGTATCCTCTCTGGGATCCTCAACTGCAAGTTGATCTCCCGTGTCCTCTCCTCAAGTGTCAAAATAACTGGCGCATGGTCTGAAAAAGAGGTGCCAGCGAGAATGCCAACGGAACCCCCTCGCTCCCCTAGCCAGTCGCCCACATAGAAGCGATCAATCCGTGATAGATTAGTCCCTCCCTGCTGGGGATCCGACCGAGAGAAACTAAGACTGTCCTGAGAGCGGGAGAAAGCCTCATGCTGCCATGCATCAGTGATCCTCAGTGTCATGCAAAATCGCTCCCAAGCTGCAAGCTCCGTGCTGTGCACTGTAACATGACTGCCTCCCATCCTATCGGCCGGGTCCTCAAGCATGTTGAAGTCTCCCCCAACACACCAATGTGCGGCCTCTGGCGATGCATCCGTAACCTGGGTCCAGAACTGTGCTCTGGCACTAGCATGGTTGGGCGCATAGACATTGAGCACGCCAAAGAGCTCATCATGCATCCTCAGAATGACATACTGTGCTCTACCAGGCACAATGATCCCGCGATCCACAATGGCATGCGGCCATACATCCGCAATGACCATACATACTCCTCCCTGCCCACCCAAGGGGCCAAACCCTGTAGACCAAAAGGTGTCCCATCTACCAGGCATCACCGAACCATATCTCCGGATCCTGCTCTCACCCAAATGGTGCTCCTGCAACATCAAAATATCAACACTGCCCCCAACCAGGCATCTCTGAAGCTCCTGCCTCAAGCAACCACGATAACGTATATAGTGTGCGCCGCCAAGGCCCTGTACATTCCATGAGATGATCCTCATGGATGACCTGCCTGAGGTGGATGCTGTCTCAGCCGTACGGCGGGTCTTCGCAAGCGGCTTGGATGGAGAATAGTCCCCATCCGAGCGGCTACGAATCTGCCCACCCGGTGTGTTGCAAGAATCTCGGATCAGGCGCGAGTGGCTGTGACCCATGGCGACTGCCTCCCGCTTAGACAGAGCACCCTCGTGTATGCATACATATCCAGGGTCGCGTGCTAAGTCTGTCACTATGCGAACCACCAAATGTCGAATCCTGGAGGCATCCACACTTTCGGAATCTAAGAAAAAATGAGCCAACTCCCATAGTCGGCCTATCACGTCTGTCACCTCCAGATCGCTCACATGGTGAGAAAACTCAACTGCCTGAGTCTTCAAAGTGCTAAGAGCGAGATCCATAGTCCACTCCTGGTCGCTAGGGCCACAGAGAGGGAATGAGAAGGCCACCGCTGAATCAAGTGCCTCCTCTCCTTGGGCCGGAGGTATCACTACATGAACTTTGATGGGTGCTGGCTCATGGGGGCCCTCTGCTCCAAAAAGCCGTGTGAAAGAATAATCAAAAGCCTCCGAGTGGTGTCTAATGTCGAGGCGACTCAGCTGACTGCAGATAGAGGATATCCGTGAAGCCCGAATCGGCATGGTAAGTCTCCTGTGCGGTGCTCGAGCAAGGTCGGTGCTCAGTGTCCGCCGGACTGCAGGTGAGCGCCAGGGAACTGCCAAGGCCTCCCGGGGAGCTGAGGCGAGCGGGGGGGGGGGGGGGGGGGGGGGAGAAGGGGGTGGAAAAGGAGCGGCTGCCAAAACTGGAGCAGGGACGGGAGGAGGCGAAGGTGGAAGCGAGGCGGGAGGGGGGGACGGGGGAGGGGGGGTGGGGGCGAAGGAGGGGGTGCTGGCATCTCCTGGTCCTCAGTCGGCGCTGGGGTCTCCTCCTGTAGAGAAGCAAAGCTGTCCCTCTGAGGTGGGGCGGGAGGAGCCTCCATCAGAGTCTGAAGCTATGTCGAATGCGGATCCTGCAAGAGCCGAGCTGCACACAAAGGGCGGAGGGGGAAGGCGGAAGGTAAAGAAAAAGAACCCCAGGGGATGAAAAAACAGGAATAAGGCGGCGAAGACAAAAAAACCCTAGGGGGGGCGGAAGCAGCGTGAAAAAAAGGGGGGGGGGTGGGGGGGGAAGAGCGGGCGACGGCTGGCGGAGGGGGGGCGGGGCGCTGAAGAAAGGAGGGGGGGCGCGAAAGAGAAGAACAGGGGGCGGGCGCTACAGTGCAGGGGCGCGCAAGAAAAAAACACAGGCAGAGGAGGGGGAGCAAACGCGAGGGCAGGGCGGGGGTGGGGGAGTAGACGCGTGGGCGGGAAGGGGGGGAGGGTGTGCAGGCAGCAGTGCGAGCAGGGGGGGGGGAGCGTGAGCTTCAGCGAGCGCGAGGAGTTGCTTGAGAAGGTGGGATAAATTACTGTACAATAATCACACAGGCTTGAGCGCTTCTTGTCTTGCAGACCTGCTAGTCGTCTAAGAGTGAGAGAGAGAGATTCAATAGATGATTGCCAAGGTGATGCGCCACACGATACCACCCGACACTCCCTTCGCTTTTATAACCAGAGATGTGATTCCGCCTGCTATCTCCAAAAAGCAAAATAGCAAAAAAAACGCAAACTTCCAATAATAATATTTTAAGTCATCAAAGGTTTAAAAACCTTATAAACTTTAAAATCGTCTTTTGTTCCTTTCACACTTGGGTTGGCCACACATATGGGTTTTCTTTTCATATCCAAACTGATGTACACTGTCCATCCCGTGCTCGGCTTGTTGTCCAGAGAAAAACACAGGGTCGTAACACAATAACTATGCCTTGTGGAGTTTCATGGTGCGAAACCTTCTTGTTGCCAAAGGTTTATGGGGTTATGTATCAGGTGAAGATGTACGCCTTGCAGACATAGCACCTAACACACCTCGCGGTGGTGCTCAGCAAGTGGCAATACCTACTCCTTCCTCACAGGAGGAGAAGAGATGGGATACTCGTGATACCCAAGCAATGGCTTTGATTGCTTTGTCAGTAAAGCGATCAACCATAGTGCATATCAGGTCTTGTAGGACCTCACGGCGAGCTTGGGATGTACTTGAAACCATGTATGAGGCAAAGAATGAGGTCAGGGTTGCATATCTCAAGAAGGAACTTGAGAACTTGGACATGAATGATGGTGATAGTCATAGTTATTACGAGGCGCGCCTCTAACGTACAAGGCGTTCGACTCCCTGGTTGACGCGTCCACTTTTTTATTTTTTGCCGGTTTGAGTCTATAGACAGGGGCTTTAGGGGCCCAAGGCAGCCCCTCTCCTACACACTCTCTCTCCCTCTCTCATACATTCTCTTCCTCTCTCCCTTAAGCCTTTCTCAAGACCCAAACACACACACTAGGATGATGATGTTTTTTATACCCACTTTTGGAGCTATCTCTATACTCATAACTCTACCATGTACTTTGTAGTTGGATCCCGGTTTTGGATCCGTTACAACCTCAGCTCATAGACTTTAGAGCGTAGATATCTTAGCCCCCATCATACCCTACTTAGGTTTATCCCAGCTCATTTCATTTTAATTTGTATCCTTGATGATGTATCTAGATGATGAGGATGTACTATTTTGGTCTCATAGGTCATTTTGGCCTTTTGCAGACGTTTAATACAGCTTTCTTTCTTTCTTCTTTCTTTCACACACACTCTCTTTCCCTCTCTCATACACACCCTCTCTCTTCCTGCCTCAAGGCTCATACATATAGAAGGATACACCAGTCAATAAAGTAGAGGTGATGAATGCTACATTGGAAGAGGAAGCCAAGAGACGGGCACGTGCCTTACATGTACGTGTAGTTGGGTGGAAAGATAAGGGAAATCCCCAAGAGGATGCAAAAGCTCTTGCAACAAAAATTGGAGCCATTGATGTACCCATTACCGGAGCATGGCGAGTAGGTAGAGATGAAACCAAGGCGAAGATATTGATCATCAAGTTTGGTGACTTGGAGAAGAAGAAGGCCTTCCTCTCCAAAAGGATGGCCCTTAAGGGGGAAAAGATTTATTTGGATGAGGACCTTACACCGGCACAGATAGCACACCGGAAGGAACACATGCCGTGTGTGCTTGAGGCAAGGAAAGAGGGGAAATGGGCGGTATACAGAGATGGCGGAGTCATCATTACGGAGAGGAGGCCCGCTTGACGGTGCGCGGCCTATGAGACCTTGCGATTCACGGTGTGGGAATTGCAACAGAGCCCTTAGAACAGATGCAGGATACTTTGAGGATACTTTCAGACACAGTGATATTGCTATGTATACGGAAACCCATCAGTGCACAAACAAGAGGCTTCCTGACGTATAGGGTTATAGATGGGAATCAGTTTTCCGCCCTCAGCCACGCACAGTGGGAGATACTAGAGGATCTGGAGGAGTGGCAATACTTTACAGGGAGGAGCTTTGTGACAAAATACATGTGGTACATAGAGACGTAGATGCGAGGTACATGTGGGCCCAAATATGCAGAGGGGGGGCTCTGCGAGCTATATGTGGCGGTATGCTACTTTCCCCTAGCCCACTCCAGGTTTGCACCATCAGGAGAGTCGCCCTATATACCACTATATGATGATATCATGAGGTTTGCCAGCATGGGAGACATATTACTATTGGGAGACTTTAATGCACGTACAGGCATAGAGCAGACAGAGCTGTATGATACTCAAGAGGCTATGTACCAGAAGATCACGGCAGAGGATGTAGGGTTGCAGAGATCAACATAGGATGAGGGGGAGATTACAGATTATGGCAAGCATTTTCTCACACTCGGGAGTGCACATGGGTTGGTCATATACAATGGCTTATCGAGATGGCAAGGATCAGATGCTCTCACACACTGGAACTCTAAAGGTGGAGCGAGCACAGTGGACTACTTGATGGGATCTCCTTCATTGATACCTGATGTGTGGGGTTTCACGATTTCTAGTAGGCCCATTGGCATAGCAGCCGATCATGCATACCTGAGTTTCACACTAGTAGGTAGATCCCCGAGAGATGGGCCAGCCACTCATCTACCTAGGTACCCGAGATATCAGTTTACACGAGAGACAGTTGGGGTTTCTCGAGATGCAGTATCTGATGGCTTGTTCGCTTTAGACCTGCATAGCCCTCTGGACAAGATCACGAGAGGATTGGCAGGTGTACTACATGCATCCGCCTCATATGCGTTTCCCTGCACTATGATCCCTTCCACCCACCCCCGCAGCACTGCCCCACAAAACAGTTGGTATGATGATGAGTGTCGTGAGACACGAACTCAGCTATAGCGTGAGATTGCCATTGGGTCTCACACGCATAGACAGGCCAGGATGATCTTTCGGCGCCTTGTGTGGAGGAAGAAACGAGCCTATCTGGCTAAGCTAGTGGAGGAGATCTACCAACTCTTCCTGGGGAAGGACAACAAGAGGGCATGGAAGATGTTTCAGGAGAGACAGCCTGGTACTCCGATTACTGCACCTGAGGCATGGCATACTTATGCTAGAGAGCTATATGATGCACCAGGACAGCCCCCCACCCCCCCTCCACTGGGAGCTAGACCGGCTAGCAGCACCTTTTTTACTATGCGGATGGTGCTAGATGCGATAGACAGGTTACAGAATGGAAAGGCACAGGATCATGATGGGCTAGTTGGAGAGCACTTCTCATATGCACGAGACACTTTGGCTCCGCTCATTGTACATGTGTTTAATCGTGTCATTTGTGAGGGTTTCCCGACAAGTTGGACAGAGCATATCATTGTACCACTCTATAAGAGTGGGGACCCCATGGTATTAGGCAACTACAGGACGATCATGATGGGTCATTACTTGGCCAAACTATATGGCTCCATATTGGAGTCGGAGCTGAGCCGATGGGCAGAGAGGCATGGTCATCGAGCACATGGACAGGTTGGTTTCAGGAAAGGATTTACTACCTTGGATCACATATTGACACTTCGGACACTTATTGAAGAGGGCAGGGCACATAAGAGAAGGACATACTGCTGCTTTGTGGACTTCCGCAAAGCCTTCGATACCGTACCACGTGCCAGGCTTATGCATAGATTGCATGACATTGAGGTACTTGAGGATATGCAGTGGGGGATATATGCTCTGTATGAGTCTGTGACAGGCAGAGTCCGAGCTCCAGGCGAACTATCTGATAGGGTGACCAGCACGATGGGGGTGAAGCAAGGATGCCCGCTATCGCCCACCCTCTTTGGACTGTACATTGATGCGGTCTCTGATTATGTAGACAGATTGGGAGGCCCAGGGGCATGCCTGGCAGGGGTGTTGATACCCATCTTGTTATATGCTGATGATATTGTTCTAATCTCCGGAGGGATTACAGAGACACCTGGATGCATTATAGGCTTTTTGTGCGGATAGAGATCTGATAGTGAACCTTGGGAAAACCAAGGTTATGGTGTTTAACACCACACAGGCATGGGTGATGAGATCAGAGCCTCAGTTCACTTTCCGAGGGGAGCCGGTAGAGTACGTTAAGCCATATGTCTACTTGAGAGTTACTTTCACAGGACCGCGTTTCTCCCTGAAGGAGGCAGCACAGCAGCTAGATTAGCTTGAGGGCATGCAACCTTGGGGGCACTTGAGAGGTAGTGTGCACACATACAGTTTCAGGAGCCACGCAGCAAATTGTGGCTATTTGATACGCTTGTCACACCGACCCTCCTGTACAGAGCTCCAATTTGGGGTCCCGGTATACAGTATACATCACAGATTTCAGAGAGGGACAGATGAGGGATGGAGGCAAATGGAGAGACCACTGATTATGATGATTGCCCGCATGATTCGGAGCAAATCATCAGTACCACATGAGATTGTTCGGGCTGAGCTGGGTGCCCCACTAGTAGTAACTGAGGCCCTATTCCAGGCAGTTACCTTTTTATAGGGCTATGGGAGCTCCCTCAGCAGAGGTACTCCCGATTGGCATTGACCTCATCCATACAGTTGGCTGAGGATGGAGATACTCATTGCTGGTACGGCGAACGCTCAGATGAGATCATGGTTTGACCTACATGGTTTGCGGATAGAGGCACTACCACCCTTTCAGTACAGTCTGGATTGCTCATTTTTGGATCTCACTTGCTCAGAACAAAACCGCGTGATCAGGATGGATATCATTTGAGTGGACACAGAGAGGACATGGACTAGCCCCCTTGAGCCCTTAGACACGAAAATGACTCATTACAAGAGCCATTTTCTACACCTCTCACCAGATGATTTTATCACCCACCCGACGTACATGGATGTACACCTATCACATGGGATACGTTGTGCCATTGGACAGATCCGGACCTCATCACACTAGCTGGGGATTGAGATAGGGCGATATGTGCATCAGATCTTGGATGACCGCATTTGTCAGCTATGCTACCAGGAGGTAGAGACAGAGGAACACTACATTTGCCGATGTACAGTCTATATGAGATCCAAGGGAGATATCACTGCCTCTTCCGAGAGGGTTTTGGGCTATTACGCAGAGTCATGGAGTTTGAGGATCAGAGATGCTTGGGATTGTTTCTACTTGAGCTCAGGAGACACAGAGAGACCCTCTTGGCAGACAGGAGGCCGAGCCATGATGTACCTAGACAGAGGACCCTCACAGATTTCTTCGGTACCGGCGCCAGCAACCTAGCCCACACACCTCCTGATACCTCCTCCATTGGGCCATCAGGGCACCGACCACGCTCCTAGGGAGTCACCACTGATAGAGCAGTTATCTTATGTTGTGCTCGTTGGTCACGCCCACCAGGATCCCGACCACGGCATCCTCACCATCGCCGGATTAGAGCCATTATTGCTCGGCATCGGAGGCACCTACCTCGCTTCTACGACCTCTCCATTCTAGACAGCCTCATGGCGGAGATACTTGATCTAAGGAGAAGGCAACACTTCAACTGATCAGCATACATGGATCTACCTGATATACATTTTTCAGTATTTTCTACTTAGTATCATCTCGGAGTCTTACAATTCTGTTTTTATAACTGTAGGACAATCAGTTTATGGTACTTTTTAGTCTCATTTAGTTGTTCTCTTTGATGAGACACCAACTTCAGATGTACTCTCAGTTTTAGACTCATAGGCCATTATGGCCTCTTAGAGACGTTAATATATCATTTCATTTCATTTCATTTCTCTCTCTCTCTCTCTCTCTCTCTCTCTCTCTCTCTCAATAGATGCCTCTAACACGCCTCTAACATCTCTAGAAAAAAATGAGTCTTTCGAGGCGCGTACCATATCCACCTTGTACCAAACGCCTTTGACGCCTCTAACAACCCTGGTGACAGTAATGATCATCTTACGAAGATCCAAGATCTCCGAGAGCAGTTGCTCAATATTGATGAGGTCATTCCATATTCATTTGAACAGGCTCATGAAGATGAGCATTAGGTAAAAGCCATGCAAAATGAAATGGATTCTATCCACAAAAACAACACTTGGGATTTGGTAGACTTGTCTCTTGGCAAGAAGTCAATTGGCACAAAGTGGGTATACAAGTTAAAAAGAAAGTCTGATGGTATCATTGATGGGTACAAGGCCAAGCTTGTGGCCAAAGGGTATGCCCAGAAAAAGGGCATTGATTATGATGAGACTTTCGCACCTACTTCTCGTATGGCCAGAGTTAGATGTCTTGTTGCATTGGCTGCCCATCATGGATGAAAAGTGCATCAGATGGACATAAAATCAGCTTTTCTTTGCAGGAAGAACTGTATGTAAATCAACCCATTGGTTTTGTGATGCATGGTCGTGAAAACAAAGTATGCAAGCTTCGAAAATGACTTTATGGTCTCAAGCAAGCTTCTTGAGCTTGGTATGAGAAGATACATACTTATTTGACCAATGAGGGTTTTCGCAATAGTCCAATAGAGAGCACCCTCTATGTGAAAGAGGATCATGGCACTTTGATTATGCTCATTCTTTATTTGGATGACACGTTGGTCATTGGGAATGGGATAAAATTTCAGCCTTCAAAGTTGAATTGCAAACCTCATTTGAGATGACAGATTTAGGATTGTTGCATTATTATTTGAGCATACAATTTGTGCAGACAGATGTTGGGACTTATGTACAACAATCAAAATACATTCAAAAGCTGTTGCATAAGTTTGGATTTTAAGATTGTAAGCCCATCTCTACTCCGATGGAGCAGGGCTCAAATTGAGCATGTATGATGTTGGAGAGCCTTTTGATATGAGTGTTTACAGCCAAGGAGTGGGCTATCTCATATACTTATGTAACACACGCCCAGATATTCAGTTTGGGGTTTCCTAGTGTAGTAAATTTATGCATAGCCTAGGTACAAAGCATTGGTAAGCACTGAAGCGAATCTTCGGCTATCTTGAGGGCTCCTTGGATGTTGCTTTGGTATATTCCAGGGGGGGCAGCTTGTAGTTACATTGGGCTGGTGATTATGATACATGGCAATCCACTAGTGGAAATTGTTTCTTTTTGGGGCATTCATGCATATCATGGTTGAACAAAAAGCAATCCACTGTTGCCACATCTACTTGTGAGGCTGAGTACAAGGCAGCTTTTACAGTCACATTAGATTGTGTATGGCTGAGGAGATCGATGGTTGATCTTCGTGAGTGTCAATAGACACCCACTAACGTACTACGTACATCGAGATTCATTATCATTATGTTAGAGAGAGGTTATATGCAAGGGAGATCACATTATCTTACTGCTCTACACAGGACAATGTCGTAGTTTTGTTCACGAAGGTGTTGTATTGAGAGAAGTTTGAAGCTCAAAGTTGGGCTTACTCTTCTACAAAGAGTGATTTGCTACCCACCTTGTATAGGTTTACATTACCAGTACAGGGGGATTTATTGGTATATATGATATGAGTAGTGCCACGTATGAACATGGGCTAACCAAGGGCACTTTTTCCCTTTGGGTTTCGCCTTGGAGATCTGGTGTGAAAGGACACCTTCTACTTTAGTTGTATTATGATATTATGGAGTTGACCTTCTAGCTCCACACATTCCAATGCAATTTATTCTTCGCATCTCTTGTGTGTGCCTGCTTGTGAATGTGTCGCTGCTGTGCGTAACCCTAATTTAGTTCCTCTAGCTTCCCTCTTGGGCCAACACACA
This sequence comes from Cibotium barometz, assembly GCF_041138505.1. NCBI lineage: Eukaryota > Viridiplantae > Streptophyta > Polypodiopsida > Cyatheales > Cibotiaceae > Cibotium > Cibotium barometz. The sequence goes on along the minus strand of NC_141108.1, from coordinate 3,192,590 downwards.
CGATTACAAAAGGAAGTGATCTTGCCTATTTATAGGCTCCTAATTACCCCTATGCAATAGCCGTCGGCCAATGCAACAGTTGTTGTCGGCTAGGTCCTTGGACAAATAAAATGCAAAAATAGACATAAAATGCCTAACTACTAGTACATGTCCTCTAGCTTTTTCTAACTGCCTTGGGTAAAATCCCTAACATTAACCCTGGCTGTTTACTGCCCAAAAGGTGCGTAAGCTTTGGGAGAACCGCCCCCTTTTGTGTTTGTAGTGTGACCTAGGAGAGTTGTATTGGCAAAACCCCACTATTCAGTCAGAGGCCCTAGGTATTTCTTTTTTTAGACTCGGCTAAGGCTGTGGCATTTTCTTTTCCGGGAATGGGCCGCCCCATTTTGTTGCAGGAGATAGATGACACTCCTGCAGCCACCACCTTTAGGCAGGCGCGAGGCCTCTTTTTTTTGTTTTTTTTGTTTTTTGAATTATTGAAGTCAGTTTTGGGAGAGCTTTCAACCTCAAAAGATTACCCTCTTCCTTTGGCTAGTCCCTCACTAGAGCCTTCCGGTGGGCATGTGGTTAGCCATTGCAGCCCCCCAGCTTCATGCAGTCTTGGCGCCTTCCAGGAGTCGCATTGCCACTGCTTGTGGTACTGCCTGAAGTGACAACAGGTGTTTTTTTTTTCTGGGAAAAAGATTCTTCAATTAGTTAAAGAAAAAACAGCCACAAAGGGCTAAGTACAACAACGAAGGGCTAAATACAAACTCGTCTCATATAAGGGCAGGAAACAAGTGATCATAAGGGGAAGAGATGCTTCTCCTCCAGCTGAAGGCACAACAGGTTTCATGGATGACTTATTGTTTTTTTGCCTCCAAACCTAGCACTCTCTACTGCCTCACCTGGGGTGTGATTGCTTGGGCCACGGAGGTGGGAGCAGTTGGTTCTACTCTATGAGGATGGCACAAGTCTTTGCCTATAGCTCACACACTTTCGGATCCCAGCATCCATGCCTCCTTGGTGGCTGCTGCGTGAAGATGGGCACGAGGTTCCAAGTGCACAAGAAGGCTGCTCAGCCCTGCTGCATCTGGTCTGAGTCACCGGTGAGGTGCTCTGATCGCCCCTGGAGACTGGGTGAAGTCTTTCCAAATGGAGTGGACATCTCTGCAGGCAGGGTAATAGAACCATTGGTAACCTTGTTGCATTGGTCTCACCAAATGTGCCAGGCTGCAATGCTGCTGATGAGCTCTGATGCTAGCTCACATGGGTCTCTATGGTCCATTGGGGGACACCAGGAGCCTCCCCTCGTGTTCTTTTTGGTTTTTTGACCTGATTTATGTATTTTGTTTCCTTTCTTGAGGGTTGTAGTCTGCATTGAGTAGGCGCTTTCTTTTTGACTAAATGAAGGATCTATTCTTGATTTTCTGTAGTGTTTATAAAATTTATAAAAGGGGGGGGGGGGGGGGGGGGGAGCAGTGCATAGGTTGGGGGGAAAGAGGAATCCGTTGCCTCCAAGAATTGGTGTGAACCATAAGAGCCAAACCTGAACACACTAAAAGGGGATCTTTAGATCCTCCGTGGTGTCCTAAGGAAGGTTCAGGTCTGTGTCCTGATGTCCTATCGAGAAGACCAAAAGGGGAAGGTTTTCCCAAAGGCAGAGGACCACAGAGAGAAGATTGCCTTCCACAGAGGTGAGAGAGAACCAGTAGGAATCGACTGCTTGAGGAATGGCTAGTCACTGGTCTCCCTCCACCTTGCACAGTTGTGTGGTGCATTGACCCTCGCAAGATGGAACTTTACCTTGCCGGCAGTGGCTTGGCACTCCATTTGACGAACTAGTGGAGGCCAGCGAACACGGGTTCACTTCCAGGCCTGACGGCTGTGTGCCAAGTCCATCAGCACGGTATGGTCGACCTCATTCACATCCTCCATGGGCAATAGGAGAGCACCTCTAGGGCAGCTACCAGGGCTATGCAGAACAGAGGGTAGGCTTTCTTGGTATCTGGAATTCAACCTCTGTCTGTAGGTACAAGATGAGATCACTTTGAATTACAGGCCTTGGGTGGTGGCTCTTCTCCCCACCCTGCATGTATAATGTCCCTCTGAAGGTGACCGATCATAAACGGAGTAGCCCCTTCTCTCTTTTACAGACTTTCATCTCATTAGAGGGATTATTATTATTATTATTTTTTCCAGATATGCATTTTCTTTACCAATGGATCCTTTTCCGGCAGGGCTAAAAGATGTCCTTTTTGTGCCAAAAGCCATTTCTATCTACATTCAATGGTTTTCTGAATAAAACTACCCTGGTTTTGCACCCTCTCTACCATAAATGAACAAACAAAATGCCAATGAGGTGATAGCTCAAGTGGTAGAGGTGTTTGTCTAGGACCAGCAGGTCCTAGGTTAAACCCCACATGGTGCTTCCTCGGCGGCATCGCCTATGGGCGGTGAAAAATGGTAACTATGGGAGGATCTTGGGCTAAGGTCAGTCGGGGGAAAAAAAAGATCTACAAAACACGAGTGCATCATTACCTTGAGGGATTTTATTCCCTTTTTATGAGCAGACTCTTGTCCTCAAATTATGGTTTTAAGAGACATGTTAGTGAGCTTGTCCTGCATATTTTTGTCCTGTATTTGAGTAGCCATATTTTGAACACTAACTGATGTAAGCCATTTTCTTTTCAGCTATTGGTTCCAGACACCAGAGGCATGGACTACAAGTGGTAATTTCAGGTCGCTAGCATATATGCGACCTCTTGCAATATGGGCAATGCATTGGGCTCTTTATCCGCCGAAGAGGATTTTGGAGGCTCCCAGAATTCCTTCCATGGACAGGGAAGTTGAATTGCATCATCACATGGGATTTACTAGAGTTGCAGAGGCTCTGAAGATTGTTCCTGCTGTGCAAGCTGCAAATGTTACGGCCTTTTTCGAGTACCTGTATGAGTGTGTTTGTAGAAGGGGTAATATATAATCATTGGGACCTTTGTCAAAGGTTTCTAGGGTCCTTAGAGAACTCTCTGTATTGATGTTCTCTGTGGATGACCTCACGATTGAAATTGGTGTCATGCAAAGTGCATGCCAGTGCAAGATTTTTCTTGAACAGCCAGATGAAAAAGGTCATCTAGTGCTTGTTCAATAACTTGCCACACACACAAATAAGGACTTCTCTTCACTTGCTATGCATAATATAGTGGCTGTACCAACAGAGGCCATCACAACGTCAACATGAAGAAGACAGGAAGCTTACCTTTTAATGGTGAATGAATGCAATGAGCAAACTCTTAGCAATATTCAAGGGAAGAAGTTCCAGTTTCAGGCTCAAGAAGTTTGTCATTGCATTTTTGGCCTGCATTTATGTTACATTTATTTGGCTTTTCATGGGCGTTCCTTTTTCACTTTTTTATTCCAACTCTCTCTCTCTCTCTCTCTCTCTCTCACACACACACACACACACACACACATGCACACACTCTCTCTCTCTCTCATGCACTCTCTCTCCACCTTCCTTTTCCAAAAATTTCATGTTCTTTACATTGTTAGTTTAAAATTAAGATAATATTCTAGTAGAGTCTCTCTCTCTCTCTCTCTCTCTACTATTGACAGGATGGAGAAACATGGACCAATGTGATCTCGGCTTGATGTTGATATGTCGGGGGAGACCTGCCTCTATAGCTCGTCCGAACACACCACCGTAGGGAGGGCTCTATAAACTAGCACAACACAGATCTAGGGCACCAATCCACTTAGCTAATATCCTTAGTCCTTCCGTTGACACAGAAAAGCTCTCAAAAATCTCTCAAACCACTTTAGTTGAGGACTCCAACTGTCCTCCCAAGTCAATCATGACCTCTAATAGCTGATCTTCACTTAAAACCCCTCAATTGGCTACCAGCTGACCAAAAACACTCCCAGTTGACACAAATTGATCAATTGCTGATTGAAAATTGAATCAGACAGTTGCTTTTGAACCCAATTAGAATTATGTCCGCCAAGCTTCCATACTGTTGTCCAGTATTAGCAAACTTCAAATACTTGCCTTAGAACTTCACAAAACCTACCACCACATCCATGCCGACTCCTTGTTGATTGACTTATCTACTGCAGCTGACTCAGTTCTTATGTGAGGGTGGCACATCGCAGTTTGTTACTTCCCACCTAGGAAGTCCCCATATGCTATTCTGGAGGAGGGAGAACAATTTTATTCCCTCCAGGCAGACATCATTGAGTTTACACTTGGGCGAAGTTCGGGGAGTACGTTAGGACTTAGAGCGAGCATGCATCTCTATATGACCAGGAGGAGCCGACCATGCAGAAGATAGACTTGGAGGAGTTTGGCATTCAGCGAGCATCACACGAAAGAGGGGACATTATGGCATCAGGGAGAGAGTTCCTCATGCTGGGGACCACACATGGCTTAGCCATCTTCAATGGGATGTCCCACTGGCCTTCCTCTAGAGCTCTCACATGCTTCCCACATGGCGGAGGCTCGAGTACAATGGATTACCTGATGGGATCTCTGGCTTTAGCCACATCCATACATACCTTCACCATTCCCACCCGCCCCCTGAAGCCGACCATCTCTTCTTTCGCCACAGCTTTTCTCGACCATTGTCACCACCACCGCCCATCTCCCACTACACCCAGATTCACTTCCACCATGATGTGGACTCGACTTACTCCAACCATCTCTACCGACATCTAACATATGGAGACCCCAATCTCCCACTAGCCAACCTCACCTCTCAGCTCACCACAATCTTACACACCTCTACCATAGCCCCATTTCCAAATCAATCTACTGCCAGACCCCCCCACCGGCACCATGCCCTAGAACAATTGGTATGATGAGGAATGCTGCACAACACGTGAGCATCTCTTACGCGAGGTTGTAACTGGCCCAATTCGAGAGTGAGATTCTCAAAGGATTACCCAATACACAACCAAACGTAAGAAAAGAGTACATGCTAAGGGCCAGTACAAGGACTTATACCAATCTCTCAAAAGTGTGAGCTGTACTGAGGGCTGGAAGAAAATCCGAGAGAAATGTCCACCCACACCCATCACATCTCCATCCATATGACACACATATGCACGATTCCTATACGAAGTACCAAATTATTCCCCCCATCCCACCACGATCACATCCACGTCCCATCACATCCACCTTCTTCACATTCGACATGGTAGCCCGAGCCATCCGGAGACTCAAAAACGGTAGATCACAGGACCATGAGGGCCTCTTGGCAAAGCACATCTCCCATGCAGGGGATACTCTGGCACCCTTCCTAGCCATATGTTCAACCGGGCTCTTTTGGAGGGCTTCTCGCCCACTTGGACAACCCATATCATCACACCCATCCATAAAGCTGGAGATCCCATGGACCCCAAAAACTACATGACTATTATGATTGGCCACACATTGGCCAAACTTTATGGGTCAATACTTGAGCTTGAGCTCAACACACTAACAGAGAGACATGGGCACAGAGCATCAGGGTAGGGAGGCTTCCATAGGTCATTCTCTACTTTGGATCACATCTTCACCCTCCGAGCCATCATAGAAGAGGCCAAAGCACGAAAACAACGGGTTTACTATTGCTTTGTGGATTTTCGCAAAGCATTTGATATAGTGCCTCGAGCCAGACTACTCCAAAGACTCCAGGATTTGGGGTACCATCAGACATGATTTGGGGGATCATGGCATGTAATGAACCAACAACATTAGATTAGGTTTAGGACCTTGGTCATGGGCTCAAGTATGAAAGGGGGCTCATGGGCTACTATTGCACCTTTTGATATCTTTTGACATCTTTTGATATTGGTCATCTTGACTGTTGGCGCCTCATAGCTTTCATACATTGGCTTTTGGAAGGCCATTTCGATCCTCTTGGTGGGAGGTTAACTCACTTAGGTATCACGACCATTGTATGAGATTATCTCTTAATCTTGTATTAATCCATGGTGATTGTCTCTTATCTAAGCTTTATGATCACTCCATTTTAATTGGTGTCAGAGCTCATGGCTTAGATCCTTGTTTAGGGAGTGATTAGATGATAATTATTTTTAGATTATTCTTAATTTAATTTTCAAAATGCATTTTTTAAATCATGATTAGTGATAATCATTTTTGTATTACTGTTAATCCAATGTTTCAGAATGCATTTTCTTGATCATGATTAGTGTTAATAAATTTCAGAATTGATTTTTACTCAATTTTAAATTTGTTAAATTTTTAATTTGAGAAGATTTTCAATGAAATTTGTATTAATTATTTTTTAATTTGTATTAATCACTATTTTGGGAACCTTAATACACCTTACTGTTTGATTTCTTGAAGTTCTTGATCTTTTTGATCTTGATTTCTTGAAATTTTCTTGATTTTCGAAATTGGGGTTTACAAAAATTTTAACAATCACTATTGAGTGATTTCTTGCTTAGGGAGCATAATTTTTCATAGCAAAATTTTTGAGAGATTAATCCTTAGAGCCCTTATTTCTTTAAGATTGAAACCCTAGATTGCCAATTCTTTGAGTTCTAGAAGGAATATTACAAGGAGAAAGTGGTTGTGTATAATCTTGGTGCAATTTCAAGAAGCATGTAGAAATTTCAGATTGTTGTGCAAGATTTGGTACATAAATTTTTGATTACTGTGCAGAGTTTTCTAGGCTGATGTGCAGAGATTTTGGTTTTTATGTAGAGTTTCTGGAGCAGTTCTCAGTTTTCAAAGGTTGCTGTGCACAGTTTTTCAAAGTTTGTGCAGTGGAACAGTGCAAAGTATTGAAGATTGTGCAGATTTGTCAAGAGATTGCAAAGACACAGTGCAAAAATCAAATCTTGAGAAGAATAGACAATAGTTAGTGTTCCTGAATAATCTTTCAATCTTTATCCTATCTTTACTGTTATCTTATAAGAAATTAGTGTTATACAAAATGTTTTTCCATGCAAAAAAGGACAATACACTTGATTGTAGACAAAAGCTTGCAACAATTTTTTGTGGTTTATCACAACTCTTGATGTCTAGAAGTTACAAGGTTGTTAATCTTGCAAGGTTTATGTAAAATGCATAATAATTATATGCTTAAGAGCAACTTGAACAATTATATATGCTTAAGAGCAACTTGAACAATTTCTTTGCCAAGAATTGAGCAATTAGTGCAAGATTAGTACTTAGCTTATGATAAGTGATTAATCTTGGTAAAATTAGAAAAGTTTGTGTCTCAAATGCAAGGGAATCTGATGCATGCAAGACAGTTTCCATGTATGCATGCAAAGATTGGTGAAATATACGTCAGATTAAGAAGTTCAATGCATTCAAGGCTTGAGGCAAGCAAGAAGACCTCAACATTCACAAAAAGGTGGTGTAAAACCCATACATACATGGTATTCAAGACTTTTCACAAGCATCATTGCCCTTGGTTACAGGCTCAACAAGAACACTGCTCTAGTGAGCAGATCTAGACAACAGTAGCAAGCTCACATAGTCTCTTCATTGGGCTATAATAGCCCTCGGATAGTGGTTTGTAGCACTATTGGAATGCAAAGGACAAAGCATCATAGCCTTGTGGGGCTCAGCAAGCAAAAAAGCACAATGCTTGTATATTAAAATGATGAAGAATAGAATGGAGAAGAGCTATTGTGTTACACTGACCCCTACCACACCATTTGTTGCACAAGTACCATCATCATAAGCGACCGCTACTGCAACTCAATTGGGGAAGAACTCAAGGGTCGACAACACTCGAGAGAGCTCAACAAGCAAAGGGTCACAACAACATGCTGCAAATAGAAGGATCATTGATCAGTCTTGTGAGTGGAGAGCATTCTTGAAGATGCAAGACATTCACGCATTCATCAAGGAAGAGAGGAGTTGAAGGGCTTCTTACACACACACACAAGTTCATGAGACAAAAAGGCAAAGTAATCAGCGTCTACTAACAATATAAGTTCTTTTGTAGCGTCTCAACAGATCATGATCATTCGACGATTGGCACCCTTTGCTATAGCTGTGGAATTGCTATGTATGCTGTTGAGAGCAACAATGTTAGGGTTGCCCAGCAGACACCACAAACGACTAGTTCAACATTCATGGTGGTGAGTGCAGTTTCACAAGCAAACACTTGATTGCAAGCGCCTCAGCAAGCCGGTTCAGTCGCGCTTGCATCCAAGACACAGAACATTAAAACTGGCTCATGGCCTTGCTGCCTGCAAATCTCAACTCGCAGTAGACTAAGACTGTGCGTAGGCTCATAACCAGACAATAAAAAAAAGAGTTGTTTCGTGGAGGCTCAGAACCAATCGTTTCGTGTGGCTCAGACGTTTCATGGAGAGTCATTTCGTGGAGGCTCAGAAGCAACACCTTCATCGCGCCTCATTCTGAGGCTTAGCAACTTTTTCTTGTCTCTGTAACAGCTAATAAATTCAAAGAAAAATTCTTGGGACATTAAAGTATGATACCTAATAATTGTACATCAACCTTCTCATATAGGCGGCCTATGTCACATGCACAGATGTGGACATACTTAATTAACTCTCTCTTTTAGTTAGGATTAGGAGCCTTTTTTAGGCATTAACCAACTATTTATGATATTTTACGGTTTTTGCCAATAGTAGTCAAGTAGATGTAGGGGTAATTTTATGAGCCTATAAATAGCAAGGGTCAATTCATCAGTCATTAATCATATGTTCCCTCATAGATGAATTTACATCTTGATACACACACACGCGCGCGCGCACACACACACACACACACACACACACACACACACACACACACACACACACAACACATTACATCAATATTTATTTCTCTTCTCTCTATTCATCTCCACATTTTTACAGAGTTCTTGATATAGGCTTACATTGGTACCAAAGCCTCATGAAAATCCTAGAGATGTTGAATTGGTGTAGATTTAGAAAATGCACAATATAAAGGTGGTTGTTTTTGGGGTCCATAGAGAAAAATGAAGCCAAGTGGTTCTTCAACATTATGTATTCTGTCTTAGGCATTAATGTACTATTTTATGGGATTTTTCATGTTTTGTTGTCCAAGGGGACTGGCCGCCGATAGCAGTGGGGAAGATATAGGGGCAATTTCATAAGCTTTTACATAACAAGCATCAGTTAAATCATAAGTCATATGATCCCTCATAGGCAGCATGATTTGCTTCATGTGAAGCAGTCTAGTTGAGAAGGATCTTAGGAGACATGGGTGTTGCTCAAAAGGGAGCGACAATGTTTTTGTGCACGATAATTAGAGTTGCATGGTGATCACCAAGAACCCGGAATTTCATGCTCAGTATCATTTTGTGCGTGAGCTTATCATGGATGGAGTGGTGGAGCTTGGTTGCTATCCAATGATAGAGAATTGTACAGGTATTTTCACAAAGGCTATGGGAAGAGATTTGCTAGAGTGCCATCTTCATTGACTCAGTGTTGGACTAAAGAGATAGTTCACCTAATAGTGGATATTGAGAGGAGGGAGGTGTTGAAAAAGCATTTGCTCAATGCTCTACTCTCAGTTGCTATTGTGGGTGATGGATGTGATCTATTTTGTAAGGCTCTCTTTATGAGGAGTAGCCATTGTGCTAAGTACTTGGGCACCCACCGACAGTTTCAAGCTTAGACACTAGATGGTGGGGTCAAATGTGGCCAGATGGTTAGGCGACAACTTATGTAGACTTGGCACGCTACCAAGTAGGATGCATGCTTATGCGGGCTATGTGACCGCATTAGTGAGTGTTGAATAGCGAATTGAGAAAACATTTTTCTCGAGTTATCGAGCCCATTTGAGGGTCCAAACGGTCTCACATGACCTTCCTCTAATTTGCAAAAACCTTCCGCGTAGCCTCTTTTTGGACTCCACCACCCATTGATCCACACTGCGTCTATTCCTAATGCTCGATAATGCCAAATATCTCAAGCCACAAAGACCACCTAGATCCATGCAGCTACTATGGGAAAAGTTTATTGCCATGCCTCAACAATCTAATAATCTTGGAAATCTTGGCTCCCCAAAAAAAGGGATGTCAAGTAAATGTCGAAGAAAGTAGTGAATTGGAGAAATCTTAAAGTTTGGAGCACATGCACAGGGTACACCATCCTTTCATTTTTCATGCATGTCACCTACATATTTCATTTTACGAGCATCATATTTTTTTTCCACATCTCGTACCTCACAGCACATGCACATATATGCACACTTGCAACTAACCTCCGGATATATCTCTTGATATAGGGGGACTTGCACTACGGTACGAGCCATTGCCTACAGCACCCTTGACCTAGGGGGTAGCTCCAAAGAGCTTCAATTCATGTAGCCTCTACTTTAACTCCAATTTAACACCAACAAAACCTTGCCTTGGTTGATGTATTTTCCACGAAGAAGCCCAATCTCTAAGCATTATGTTATGAGCTCAGAGTATAATATTACGTCGTGCTGCCCAAGAAAATCTTGATCATCATCTTTCCATGCAAATCATTCCATGGTGGTCCTGACACTCATTCTGCCAATCACAGAGTACATATCACTTCTACCAACTACCTAATTTTGACTAACGATTTCAAAACAAAACGTCTCGCATCATGAAGAACTTCTACATCATCCTTACCTTTCATGCCACCTTCACAAGGTGTCTACTGCCAAGACTACCCAAAGTTGCTCACCAATATACCCTACATCCATCTATGGATTGGTCTCGAACCATACCACTTAACCTCGCATGCCAACTTCATGATGCATCGTGGACCATCCACACCTTTCCACCTCGGAAACAACTCCACATCGACTTGGGTGACAAGAGAACACATTGCCATTATAAAGGGGTGTATGTTAACCACTCTCTGTAGATTAATGTATTTTCACCCGTCGACCTACCGTAAGATGTTTTGCCATCTTATCTACTTGAATGCTACAACATATAAAGTGACTTTATCTCGAGAGGTTAACGTAAAATAGGAAAATTCTATGGACTTTGTGTACATACTTGCTTAAGATTTACATAAGAGACTGGACCATTTTTAAGTTTGGCCAACCTAGCGTGAAAACTAGTCGCTTTTATGATAAGCAATATGCATTCATTCTCTTACAATAAAATACTTGTGGGAACTCTCTTCTGTCTTCTGGCTTTAATTCTCTTACAGTAAAATACTTGTGATCTATCTTTTGGCTTTCATGTACATTGTTGGATCTTACTTGCTTTGATGGATGCATGCTAGATAAGTTTGTTTGTAGGTTTTCCTCTTGCATTAGCTTCTTCTTCTTCCCCTGTCTTTTGTGTGAGAGAACCATGATGAAGGCTATCTTTTTTTGATTCCGTCTAAGTGCAGAGAGCTCTTCCTTCATCCCATTGGTAGCAAAGGAGCAATCCAATGCGACAAAACAGAGTGAGGACGCGACAAACGAGCTAGCATACCCACATCGAAAAGTTTCATTTATGGCTCAAACGCAAGGACCAATGACACATGATTCGGTAAGGCTAAGGTAAGCTCTTGACTTAAACATAGATCAACTTTAAAAGTGTTAATATGAAAATGAGACTTGTGATTATAACTAAGATATGTACTAATTATCTAAATGTAAGCTTACAAAAGAAGCATTAACACCACCCATTACTAGTGTTGTTAAGTATCCAAAGAGGGACATAAGAGAATGGGAATGAATGTGTGTGTGTGTGTGTGTGTGTGTGTGTGTGTGAGAGAGAGAGAGAGAGAGAGAGAGAGAGAGAGAGAGAGAGAGAGAGAGAGAGAGAGAGAGAGAGAGAGAGAGAGTTTAAATGAATAGAAAGGCAAGCCAATAAAGTATATCATAGGCGTCAAGGTTTGAACTCAACAAGATCAAACAAACATTTATGTATTACTTAGACCTAATTATTATACATATATGTCACATGTGTGCGTGTGCATGGAGAAAGAAAGAAAGTTATATTAAACGTCAGACCCAATGGGTCTATGAGACCAAAAGCGATACAATAGTTTCCATGTAATCTCATCATGGTACAAAAGAAAACAAAGACTAGAGCTATGAGCGAGGAATGTCAAATCCGAGCCGTATGATACAAAGTGGGACCATCATCATTGTACAACCTATGGAGCTAACCCCTAGTAAGGGAGGGGACTGTCAAGGATATCAAGCATGGGGTTAGCTTGTAGAAGGCTCTGCAAATCCACTAGGCGTGGGAAGGTGGCTCTATGCCTCTCCAAGATCTCCTCAAGCTGGGGATGATGTCTGGTTGTTGACAAGGTCTAGGGACTTTGGGGCATCGGGTTCACTGTAGTGTTGTGGCCCGGTCTAGAGTCATGCCAGAGTGGGGTTTGGCAGTGGTTGGGCACTCATCAAGAATGTGTGGCTCAATGAGGTTGTGGGTATGTCCTCCATGGCTGGTGGGGCGTCCTCTCGTGGGGTCGGAAGAACTGAGTGATGGTCGCTTGGGACCGGGGTGGATGTCTCCCATGGGGTCTTGACTCCCTAAGCAATAAGTGTCTGTGTGGCGATGAAGCTCTAGTAGGAAGAGGCCCATGCACCACTGATCTGGATAATCCATGATCCTAGATAAGGGTCCAAACCCCTCTATGATGAGGCAGTGGAACCTCCCTCGAATCTCATAATATATGGCGCATTAGTATATGCAGTGCTCCTATGACTCGACATCCTACTGGCACATAGTGCATATCCTCTCCTCATGAGATATCTACACGGCTCTCCTTGTCTCTATCCTCAGACGGTGCGATGACACCCACAACTAGCCCACTGCAATGTGCATGGCATGTGAAATGTATATGTCAAGATATTTGGTCCTCAGTATGAAACCATCCTCTATAAGCCTCATGGAAGTATCCATGTAGTACTGCCATTTGTCTGAGAGTGGCTCATGTGTTGTGATCCAGGTATCCTGTATGTCTAGCCCCAATGAATCATATATGATCACCCGGTTCCTGTCATCCTGAGAGAGCATGATGAATGGGGAGTCCTCTGTAAAGCCTCATGAAAGTATCTATGTAGTACTGCCATTTGTGCGAGAGTGGCTCATGTGTTGTGATCCAGCTGGTATCCTGTATGTATAGCACCAATAAATCATAGCTGATCACCCGGTTCCTATCATCCTGAATGGGGAGTCCTCTGTAAGCCTCATGAAAGTATCTATGTAGTACTACCATTTGTGCGAGAGTGGCTCATGTGTTGTGATCCAGCTGGTATCCTGTATGTATAGCACCAATAAATCATAGCTGATCACCCGGTTCCTATCATCTAGAGAAAGCCTGATGAATGGGGAGTCTAGGTCATATTGGAGTGGGGGGAGGTGATCCATCCTAAGTTCCTACCTTGTGAACCAGGTGCATACTCGGCTATACCATGACTCGTGCCCATTTGCTGTGCTGCTGGGAGGACTGTAGTAGGGGGCGAGACTTGGGAGTCTCTAGGGGGCATGGCATTGATCCTGTGAATGTATGTGACTGTCTCAAAGAGTGTCTCTACTACCATGGGTGTAACAAACTCTGTCAAGATAATATCATGTGGGACTGATGGTTTGCTGTATATCATACGGGAGAGCATCATGACTTGAGGCTTCTCTATCCTCAACCATTTGGTCGCTGTAAGATTAGGTGCCCAGAAGGGTGCTCCATACATTAATGCTGGAGTGACCAAGGTATCAAATATCCATGTCTTGGTCCTTGGTGGCTCCTGGAAGTGGGCCTTGAAGCACTGTCTCTCCATGAGAGCAAGAGAAGCATACCCTCGTATCAGTCTAGCCTTTGTATCATGGCTCATCAACAAGAGGACCGGTCCTGTAAAAGTGACTCCCAAGTACACATATGAGTATGCAATCTCCACTAGGCTACCCATGTAGGTGAAACTCAATCAAGATGTGAAAAGAGGGGATGTGTTGAGAAGACCATAACCCTGGTTTTCCCAAGGTTTACTATGAGATCTTGTTGTGCACAAAAGTCCTGTAAACGTATCAAGATGCCTCTAGAGAGTTTGCAATAAGCACAATGTCATCAAAGTAGTATGGAAATAAGGATGCTTGCTACTAGTGATAGGCCTCCTCTCCCTCCTCTATCAATGAAGGATGAAATCTCGTTGATGTAGAGGCCAAAGAGAGTGGGGGACAGTGGGCATCCTTGCTTCATTCAATGGTACTAGAGGTCTCCTCTGATAATCCTCCTGGGCATCTCACTCGCCCTATGACTAACTCGTATAATGCCATGAAATGGAGTGATCATAAAGCTGAGATAAGGGATAATTACCATGGATTAATACAAGATTAAGAGATAATCTCATACAATGGCCATGATGTCTAAGTGAGTTAACCTCCGACCAAGAGAATGGAAATGAACTTCCACAAGCCAAGGTATGAAAGCTACGAGGCTCAAAGAGTCAAGATGACCAATATCAAAAGATGTCAAAAGATATCAAGGCGCAATAGTAGTCCATGAGATCCCTTTTATACTTTAACCCATAACCAAGGTCCTAAACCTAATCTAAAGTTGTTGCTTCATTACAACCATCCCTTCCTATAATGATTTCGTCCTCCTCGAAATCAAAGGGTGGTCATGCAAAAATCAAATATATACAAAAGTCTATATGAGCCAAAAATCATGACCAAGGCACTGTCATGGACCCAAATACCATAACATGAAGAGTATGACTCCCAAGATCAAATGGAAAGGATGACGGCCTCCCATCGATGATGAATCGAAGGATGAGGGCATCCTATTGATGATGAAGCTAAGCAATCTCCACTTGGATCAAAGGGAAAGTGTAAGAGACCACTGTCAATGATTAAAGTAGCTGAATATCCCCCCAGGGTCAAAAGTATAGTGCAAGAAGCCAATGTCGACGAGGCTAGGTATGAATCGTCCTGGGTCAAATGGATAAAAGAAGTTTACATCACGAACCCTCAAATCCAATGTGACAATCTCTTTGGTCAAAAGGAAAGCTCAAGCCCGAGGGATAGCTTATAAACCCATCCTCGTGACAAACATGGAAGTGACATCTAGGGTATCCACCAAATGGAAGCAAAACTTCTAACTCGAATGTCAAATGGCCCATGTAGATCAAGGCCAAGAGATGTCACAAGTGCATCAGTATGGTATGGCATGTAATCAACTACCGTACATCCCCAGTGTGGCATATGATGCACCCGAAGATGAATGTCTCGGCTCTAGAGAAACTAGGGTCATGTAGACAATCATGGTGGACACCAAAGAAACACATCTTGAAGTTGGCATCATGCAAGAACTCGCATCATGAATCAATGCCATCATCCACTATAGCATAGCTCGAATCATCTAGATTAGGATCCACTACATTAACGTGTGTATAGGCATGACCCAAAAATATGTAACATGCTCTTATGTGTGAAACTCTGTGCATATGTGTGGTCCTCCAAAACAAAAGCATGATCAATAGGATCACCTTAAGCATCATCATCACTGAATACTGATAGTGTATCCACACATGAGATGAAAGTGGTATCATCCATCAAATCACTGACCATTCATCCTCACAATCTCTGAAGTCATCATCATGATCATGGTCTGTGTCTATCAATGGAATCCATGTATAACCTATATCCCAAGATAGGTCAATCTCTCTAATCACTGGATCAAAGAAAATGTCTAAATCAATTATAAATCTCTCTACATCCATATGCACAATTCTACCTCTCTTACGAGGTCTAACCTAAATCAATTATAAATCTCTCTACATCATATGCACAATTCTACCTCTCTTACGAGGTCTAACCTGAGAAAAATCATCACTACTCTCATCATGCACTATCCTTGACTGCTCAAATACAAGAACTCTATCCGCATTAGACACTTCCAAGAATGCTATGAATACTAGGAGTAGTGGTTGTATCAACGATATCTCTACAAATAGAAATCCTAGAAGAATAGCCTAATGCATCTAACACTAGGAACCTAGGTCTATGCTCACAGGTGTCTCTGTCTCACCCATATGCAGAGTATTATAATCCTCAAGTGTGCTAATGGATAACTAATCAAATGTACTCTATCCTCTGGAATGTCACCACGATTAACTAGAGTGTCAACATGATCTGTAGGAAAGATGATAAGCATAGAAGTGTCAATGCTCGGTATGGTCACTACCATCTCTACCCTCGAGATCATGCCCACATGATCTGACTCACGCACATCACTATTACATATATCATCATTATGTGCATATGCATCAATAGCATCATGTGTACGTATATCACTATGATCATGTGCATGTGTGCGTGATACATCAATGTTATCATTTGTGTGTGTGTACAATACAACATCATCCTCATCATCCCCATCATAATACATGAATGAGTCGGTCTAAGTAAATGAGAATCAATGAGATGACGGCTAGTTGATGTCAGGGGTGAGTCATAGAAGTGATCGAGGCCCATGTAAACACCACTGTGATAGCGGTGAAAGTGTAAGCATGCTCGACACATGTCCTCCAAGGATCTAATCCTGTCATGCCATAACTCGTGAAATGTATCCCATGAATGATCACCATGTTTCTCATCACCCATATAATCATCTATAGCCACATCATCCTCAGAAGTATCCTACCACCCCAATCAGAAATGCTTTCAAAATGATGTTGATGATGATGTGAATCCATACCATGAGGATCAAATGAAGGATAAAAGTAATAGGAACAATCCATGGTTGCGTGTGATCAACCCCTAATAAAGCCTTAGGTGAGTAAACAAACTCACAAAATACCCAAATGGTGTGACACAAGCCCAAAATGTGCTAACATGCGTGAACACTAAAAGCCCTAAGCATGTGAACAATACCCAATGAAAGCTCAAAGCGTACGAATACCTCACACAAATGTACTCATGTGTAAACAAGGCTCACAATGTGCAAAAACCCAAACAAACCCAAAAGCGTATGAACACACTCCACAAATGCTAAGTGTATGAATCACACAAGACCATATGTATAGGTTTTAGGATAAGCAAACCCTAAGGATCAAAATGTTATGCAGTGGGCACTGAAACACTTTCTTTGTGAGGTTGTGAGCTGCGCTACATTTTGAGCACTTGCTATGCTTGCTTCTCTTAGGCTAGGCAAGGAAAGCTGAGCGCAACACTTCTGAGGAGAGAGAGTCTACAGGCTCATCCCCTAGGTTCATATATGCAGGCTCACATGTCTAGATTGACATCTTTTTTTAGGACTGTGGTGGCCTGACGTCCCCAATTTTGAGGGCTAGTTTGGCTAGGTTTTTGAAGTTTTTGAGATTTTTTGGACTTGATGGAGGAGATTAAGGCTCTTAATCTTAGTTAATGGTGGTTATGTAAATAATAAAGTTTAGAGT
This sequence comes from Cibotium barometz, assembly GCF_041138505.1. NCBI lineage: Eukaryota > Viridiplantae > Streptophyta > Polypodiopsida > Cyatheales > Cibotiaceae > Cibotium > Cibotium barometz. Next base: position 3,175,276 of record NC_141108.1, on the reverse strand, counting down.
ATATGATTGAGACAGGAGTGTGTGCGTGTGTAAAAATGGAAAATGTAAGAGAGTGCTTTGTCAATAAAAAAATATGCTACCTAATGTATTAATATAATAATAAACAATCGTTTCTCAAAAAATAAATAAAAGTAGAAAACATAAGAGAGATGTATCTCATTACAAGTCCAAATGTACAGGAGTTAAGGATGCTAAACACGTTGTAAGAGAAAGAGATGAGGCATTAGTCTAAAGAAGACAATGGTGCATTTGACATACTTCTATACATGCAAAGGCATGTAGGCATGTCTTGCAAGTGATGTTAAGATTTGTGTGTGCATGTGCATGTGTGTGTGAGAGAGAGAGAGAGAGAGAGAGAGAGAGAGAGAGAGAGAGAGAGAGAGAGAGAGAAGAAGAAGAAGAAGAAGAAGAAGAAGAAGAAGAAGAAGAAGAAGAAGAAGAAGAAGAAGAAAAGTCATATTTATTTCTTACAAAAGGCTCGATGGAAAGTATCCATGGAATATTATCATCATGGAAAATTGAAACAAAACTGAAACTAAAACTGGAAACCTAGTAACTGAAGCTAAGTGCTAGGTAAATGCAAAGAACAAACAGGGGCGCATGCTATAAAGTATACAAGAATGATCATAATGCACTCTATCTCGAATCTATGGAGGGGAGGGGTCCATCATCAGGCAGGAGAGGATGGCTGTAAGATCTAAAATAGTGAAGAGAGAGGCTGAGAAAAAGGGGCCTCCATTGTGCATTGATGACATGTAAGGATCACATTGATTTGGGAGCGGCCTGATGAGAGAGAGAGACATAGAGAGAGAGAGAGAGAGGGAGAGAGAGAGAGAGAGAGAGAGAGAGAGAGAGAGAGAGAAGAAGAAGAAGAAGAAGAAGAAGAAGAAGAAGAAGAAGAAGAAGAGGCCTCCATCGTGCGTTGATGTTATGTAAGGATCACATTGGTCTAGGCTTGATGAGAGAGAGAGAGAGAGAGAGAGAGAGAGAGAGAGAGAGAGAGAGAGAGAGAGAGAGAGAGAGAGAGAGAGAGAGAGAGAGAGAGAGAGAGAATAATGATAAACATAGCAAAGGTGTTTAATGTAAAATGGTCGCCACACTTTTTTTTTGGGTAAAAATTTATGTTCTATTGCTTCACTGTACAAAGAAATAAGTCCTCAAAAAAGAGCTAAACTTCTTAGAGAGTAGTCATAAAAGTTAAAAGCACTGAAAAAACAAAGCCAACTGGCCATCATTGATGTGATCCAAGTGGATGGTGTCAAAAAAACACTGACACAAGGATTGACGAAAGTAGGGATCGCATGCAATCCTTACGGAATGAAAAACCCATTGATTCGCATGCCATATTTTCCACTCCAAAGCCCAATATCTAGTCTAGATCAGAAAGGGCTATGCATGATTCAATGTAGAAGGCCAACTGTCAAAGAGCCAAAAAAATATAGAGAAGGAATACCCTCAGAGTTGAAGAAAATGTGAAAAATGGCAAAGGAAATTTTTGGTCTGCGGACAAGACCAAAGAAGATGCATCACTATTTCCTTTGTGCAATGACAAGAAGGGCATTTTGGTGTGCAACTATGAGTCTTTTTTCAAGAAGTTCTCCAACTTGGAACACTCCCAAACAAGCATCACCATTATTATATCAATCTAGATTTGGGTGGCAATTTACTATGCCAAATTTTCTTCAGATCTTATTTCCACCAATGGGTTGTCTTAGTGAGGAGCAAAATCTTATTAACTCGATCAACAAACCAAGGTGCGGAAAATATTAACCTAACTATAGATTAAAGAAGTCGAAACCTAAGGGAAAGAGAATCTAAGCTTGCTGAGGAGAACACAAAGCTAAAGGAGCAGGGAATGCATGGGTCCAAAAGATATTTTCTTGTCTCAAAGTATTACCAATCTCAAGAGGTTTGCCTGACCCACTAAATATATTGCAGAACAAGCTTCCGATCTGCATTGAGACGAGCGACATAAGGACATCAAGCAATCTTACCCTCCACATAGCCGAATAAAATTTCCCAATGAGGTGGTCGATGCATCTATATTCACATTAAAGAAAAGAGCTGCAATCATAAGCCTCCAGGGTTGTTGCTAATATGCGATAAAAGTTGGAAGCAGAGTGGCTTTGCATGGCAAGACATGATAATGGATATTCAGAATGTTAAGCCCACCATGCATTTTCGGCGAGAGCATATGAATTCATACTTAAGGAGACATAAGGCCTTATAATGAGATTTTTTCCAAAATATTTCAATGTGTTTTGTCATAAAACAAGAGATCTGGTTTTTAGACCATGCTAGAAGAGGGAGAAAAAATTGAATGTATGCCATCGAATTCCATTGAACTATTCTCAATCTGACATGAAGTGTCCAAGTAGAGAGTTTCCAATATTGCAATTTAATCATAAGTTTTTGTAGCACCTAATCTGTAGCATCATGAAGTGAAAGATTCCATCCCAGAGGATATCCCAAATGTCTGACATGTTGTGTAGGCGATATGATTTGCCAATGCCATAGAATACTGTGCCATTGAGCAACACACACATGCACGCACACAAGTACATGTGCGCACACACACACACACATTGTAATGAAGTAGCAACTTTAATAGTTAGCTTAGGTTTATAGTTATATAGCTTAGGTTTATGGTCATAGGGCTCAAGTATAAAAGGGGCTCATGGACCCTCATTTGTATCTTTGGATCATATGACTTTTGTATCTTTGGATCATATGACTTTTGAATGAATTTTGGAGCCTTGCGCTACCATACATTGGCCTATGGAAGGTTATTTTGATTCTTTGGTGAAAGGAGGCAACAATTTTGATTTTTAAAATTGATAAAAGACCTACCCCAATCCAAACATATGCAAAGCGCTCATGAGACATTGCAGATCTAATTGTATATTCTGAGGAAAGAAGAAAGATTCATCATCATATGCCTAGGTAACCAAATGCCAACCATTAGGGAGACGAAGCCCATGTAATCTGTCAACCTTAGTGACCTTATCCATGTATGTCAAGAAGAGATGAGTAGAAATAGCATAGAGCAAGGCTCTGAGAGGGTTGCCTTGTTGAATAGATCTACCCAAAAACCATCTAGATAATAAGCCTTTTTCCAAAATGCATATGGCCGTGCTATCTGGATATAACTAGTAAATTATGTTCTACATTTTTGGACTGAAAACCAACTTTGCCATAACTTTTGCAATGTAATCCCATTGGACTATATCAAAAGCCTTATGTATTATGTGCTTACATTAGTACAGTAATACAAGAATGATTACCCTCTTAGCATACAACATTAATTGGAAAGGTGACTTATAATGCTAAATGAATACATGAACGATTATACACAGTGCGACATGGTTAATGCTCCACTAACACAAACTACATAATTATCACATGAAACACATATTGATTGATTGATTGCTCTAAATACAGAGGCATATAGCCTTTTAAAGAGTTACATAGCCACGAGATTCAAACAGGCGCGACCTCCCGTTTACACCCCTTGAGATCCAATCATGACTATTCATGTAGGGTACGCACTGCGGCATTACACTTGCGGTCCAGACTCCAGATTTGCGGTCTTGTGGTCTTGCGGTGTGCGGTCTTGCGGTGTTAATAGTATCAATGTGCAATAAGAGCACATCTTGTTTGGTATATTTTGCATATTGTATGCTAACATAGACATTAGCAATGTTATCTGTTATTTGTCTATGAGGCACATAACCATATTGCATTGGATGGATACCCCCATTCAAAATATGTTCAAGTCGATTAGTGATCATTGTAGTGAGATCAATTTATAAATCACTGGCATCAAGGTAATAGGGTGACAATAAGAAAGTTTTTGACACAAATCTTTTTTTGGCACCAATCTTATTAATCCCTCTTGCCAAGTAGAAGGCATGATGCCTAAATTCCAAGCCTCTTTGATCATATATATATATATATATATATATATATATATATATATATATACATATATGTATGTACACGTGTGTGTGCATAAAAAGCCTACATATATAGCTAAAAAGCCCACATATACAGTTTTAAAACCCTACATTTACAGTTAAGAAAACTTGTAATGAGTGAGTGTGAACACTTATGGCCATGTATATAAGTGAAAATCTCTCATAATACAAAGAACTCCCCATTGTGCAATTGAGTGTGGCTCTTGCTAATCCTCTTGCTAATCTATCTCTAATGCATGCTAGTAAGTGTGTGTGAGTGAAGTGAGTTGAGAGGAGGGCGAGTGCATGTAGTGCAATGCAGCAGTGTGACAACGCATGCGGGAGGCTACACTGGAATTGTTACTCAAGGAGTGGTGGAGCTTGGAGATCTCAAGGCTTATGAGTTCAATCGATCCCCACGATAGTTGCAGTTCACTAGGTAATCTTCTTGTTGGATGTGTTTCGATGAGGGTTTGGGCGAGCCATAACATTTTTGGTGTCGTTGTTGTCGGGAAGCCATCCCTTGGCTTTTTCCATGGTATTTCTCTAATCTACACATTACCCATTGCCCATTGTCTTTAGTAATGATTTACCATGAAAAAGCTGTGGTTTTGATGGTGATTTGTGTGTGATTTGGTGAGGAATAGCTCTCTTTTTTTGTTTTGTAAAAAATATTTTTTAAAATATTGCCCATTGTCTTTAGTAATGATTTACCATGAAAAAGCTGTGGTTTTGATGGTGATTTGTGTGTGATTTGGTGAGGAATAGCTCTCTTTTTTTGTTTTGTAAAAAATATTTTTTTCTTAATTTTTAGCTTAAATAATTGTTTTTGTTGTTGTTCATTTGGTTTTTAATGTTTCTAGGGCTTGCACATAGAGTGTATTAGGCTTTGTTTGCTTCCATAGAGTAAAAAATGCAATAGAATGCATTTTTAGTGATTTTTAGCTCTCTTTTTTAGTTTAACGTAGAGTGAAAATTGTTAATTTTTGCTTAATTTTCATGTTTTTGTACAGAGGGCACACTTGTACAAATGTGGGTGTGCCCGTGTGCTTGTGCACTTAGGTGCATTTTCATGTCTTTAATTTTTATCATTTTTAGTTTTATTTTGGGTTTCAAGTTTTTAATTATTCTTAGGTATATGTGTATGTACAATTAATATAAAGTGCTATGTCTTATATGTACAGTGGGGCTTACTGTGTGACTGCATGGAGTAAAACGGAGAGTTTCTTACCCACTTGTGCAATGAAAGCCTTGATGTCATTGCCACTGGCTTTGGAGTCGCACTTGATTTAGCTTTGTCTTTCTAGTTCCAGTTGGCAAGTTGGTGTTGTGGCATGGAACACAGGTGTTGTGGAGTCATGGGGTGACCCTTAGGGTTACTCGATCGGCAATGCCTATTCATCGGTTTCACAAAAGTGAGTGCATGACTATCTTTGTGGTTTGGCACCATGGGTGCCTCTTCTTTAATGGGAACATGGATGGGTAAGGCAACTCCACATGGGGGCAAGGTACTGCATCTTGCTGTTTGGCATCCATGGACTCCTCTGACTTCTCAGAAGGTGTTGTCAGCACATGCACTGAGGTGGAATCCATTGTTCTACATTGCTGCTTAAGCTTTGGGGGCATAGCTTTTAGTCACTCCAGATGCACTCCATGATGGTGTGGTTATAAGGCTTGTGGTTTTCTCAACTTCGGAACTTAAATGTAGGGGTTACCTTCATGGAAGCTTTATGCTCTTAGCGGAATGTCACTTTACTGAGATTGAGTTGGTGTTCGAGGTTGTTGGTTGACTCTGTTAGGATTTGGAGATTCAGGTGTGGTTCATGAGGTTTTTGGTACATAAACATAAGGGTTTCCACCATAGAAGCCTCGAGATTCTAACATCTTGACGGGGATCTAATGGGGCTTGGGGGTTGGATACTTTGTTGCATGGGGCTCCCACTTGGTAAATCCATTGCTCATAGGTAGGCTTCTGACTAAATGGTGGGTGCCAAGTCTTTTTTGCTTGGGCATCTTACTTTCCTTGGCTAACTACTATGATACTCATGGGTACACACTCCTCATTCGCGACCTCTTTAAAAGGTAGTTTGGGAGGTAGTATTCGTCTTCACCTGCAAGGTTTTGGATCTCCATAATGATTTGAGGGGATGTTTGACATGGTAAGGTGAGAGGAATGTTGAGTGCTAGGGGTTACCAGAGGAGGTGATGTCTTGTTGTTGAGAAAATGAGTACCTTAGCAATGGCTATGGAAGCTACCTAATGAAGACCCTATTTATGATGATTAAGAAACTGTAATCCTATGGTGGGTGTGCCTAATTAATAACATAATAATAAATCTAATGAGGTAATTAAGCTTGATTCAAGTTCATTTAGGTTACAAGATGAAAAGTTGTACTCATAATTGATAACTAACTTCAATTGCAAAGAAGAACCCTAAACACTTTTTTGAAGGAGAAGTACCTTCCACAAGCGACCCTAAACGGTATACGATATCTCGAATTCCCTCGATTAAGTACCATTAATTTTAAAAGTGGCAATATATGCTAGCAAATAGTCCACCTTTGATGTTAGTATCCACACAAATTAACAAATGTTAAGAATAAGATAGAGCCATGGCCTACCTTTAGGAAGTTATGCCAGTCATGTGTCTTTTATCCGGAAAGACTGTTATCGTCCATAGTAAACATGTTTTGCAATGATGCACCATAGCCTGTAGGTGTACATATTGATCTCATCCTATCATTAATAGTGTTTATCTCATCCTTTGTTAGTACCCATGGTACGTGATGATAAGTTGTGTTTCCTCTTTTAGGACTTACAATAGGCCATAGAGATGGTTTATAGTTTTGTTCTTTAAATCCTCCCTCACAGCCTGTGTATCTTTGATACCCATAACCATAACTTCCATAGTGCTGCTCAAAAACCAATTGTATTGTGTGATAGATAGAAAGCTTGTTTTGCGTAGATTTTTTTAGACTACTCAAACATTGGATTTAGAGTTTTGTAGCTCAAGTTATAAATGGATCAAGCTAAGGGTATAGATTTGGAATGCCTACCTATAACATTTAATTGAAAGGGTATAGATTTGGAATGCCTGCCTATAACATTTAATTGAAGTGTTGATGTATGTGAAGTATTGCCGAGAAGATTGGTTGAAGCTTGATGTTGTAGGTTGAACTTGACAAATTGTAATGTTTACATTGTGATTATTAAAAGAATTTGTTATTGCTACATGGTGTTGGAAAGCTCTTGAGAAGTTGATTTAAAGGTGGTTGTAAGAAGGATTTTATTTGGAGCTTATAGAATTTCGGTAGAACAATTTTTGCGCAATGCAACTATATGTGTATGTATCAAGAAAATGAGCATATGGGAATGCAATGTGGACATGTACATGGTTTGAGACTGATTTCCAAAATTCTTTTACATTGAGCAAGTAAATGTACAAGTGATGTTGACACTACATTAATGGGATTTGTACTTGTATATGTATTAGCAGGTGGCATGGTATCACACTAGTTACATTGATTTGTTGAGTGTGCCTATTGAGGCATTGTGTTTGGATAAGGTGAGTGACGGTCTATATAAAATTGTTGGTGAAAAGTTTGACAAGAAAAACTTCCAAATTTGGAAGTACCACATGGTAAACTTCTTGAAAGGCAAATGGCTTTGTAATTTAGTGACATATGAAGAGATAGACGCAATTAATGCAACTCTAGCGCATAGGAATTGGTTGGAAAGAGAATTAATGGTGAAGAGATGGAGCCAAGGGTTCCTGCAGTTAATGCAACTCAAGCACAACTTACAATACATAGGAATTGGCTAGAAAGAGCATTTAAAGTATTGCATTACTTGTAGATTTGTGTGATAGATGGAATTTTATGTCATATCTAGGCTGTGGATATGGATAATCCTAAGGATGTATGCGATACATTGGTGAATATGTATGACATGAACACAAGGGTAAGTAGTTGATACATAGTGTAACACGGAACAATAGGAGTATGCATGATTATGTACATTAGATCAAAGCATGTGCACATATATTGGCATCTATCAATGCACCAATGGATGATGATGATTTGGTTGCTATTATATTGAAAGTTTTGGGCAAGGATCACCACTTCTATCATTGTGAGTAGTGGTGATCCCCTAGACTTTGAAGAGCACATCTCATTGGATATTATGCAAGAGTTAAAGCTTGGATTAGGTACATCATCAAGTAGCATTGGGCATGTAAGGGACCTAGCATTTTACACACAAAGAGGTGCAAGAAGTAGGGGGAGATTCTCATCTAGAGGACGGACGTGGTTGGTAGGATAGATCACCACAACAATAATAGAATTTTTAGCCCTTGTTACACAAGGAGGTAGAGAGTCGTAATCCCAAGGCAAGGGGTGATCAAATTCTAGAGGAAGAGGTAGATGACAACTTTAACAATAGTATGGAAGTGGCATTGAGTGTCACTATTGTGGTAAGATTGGACATATGGCTAGGGAATGTTATAAGAAGAAAAATTATTTATGAGATGGCGAAATTCAACATGGTAACTATGCATCCTCTAGTAATGCAAGTCATGGGAATGAAGATCATTTGCTTATAATAAAGTATGTGATGGAAACTATGACTTCACGTAGTGAAGGAGATGATACTTGGTACATGGATACTAGTGCATCAAATCATATGACATGTCATGGTGAATGGTTTGATAGGAAGTTTCCCACAAAAATGCAAGGATATATGGTTACTAGAGATGATACACAACATCTCATTGCTCATGTTAGGAGTGTGATGTTAAAGATGCATGATGGGAGAGTGAAGACAATCTCAAAATTGTATGTGCCATTCACAAAGAATCTTGCATCTCTTGGTCAAATCGTTGAGCAAGGATTGCAAGTAAGGTTCAATAAGTATGGTTGTTTTGTTGAGGACTTCAAGAATGGATGTAAGCTCATTGGGATAAAAAGGAAGGTAAAAGAATGGATTTAAGCTCATTTCAAGAATGGATGTAAGCTCATTATAAAGGGACCTAAAGAATGGATGTAAGCTCATTGCAAAGGAAAAAAAGGAAGGAAGACTATTCACTTTGGATGCAAGTATCTTGGAGTTAAAATCAGTGCATTTTCACATCATAGACATGGCATTGTGCAGGACATTGATATGTGGCATAAGAGGATTGTACATGTGAATATTAAAAGTTAAAGTCTATGCAAACCAAAGGCATTGTTGGTGGTTTACCATGGTTCAAGTACGATGGAAGTAATCATGTATGTGGTGCATGTTAGTTTGGGAACCAGGCAAGAATTCCATTTTCAAAGGATGGTCAAATGAGGAGGAGGATTTTGAAAATAATTCATAGTGATATTTGGGGTCCAATACAAACCCCATCCATAAATGGGGTCTAACACAAATCCCATCCATAAATGGTTTGAAGGTATTATGTCACGTTCATTTTGTTAACTATAGTAGAATGACATGGATCTACTTTTTGAGGGGAAAAGGTGAAGAATTTGGGAATTTCACAGAGTTCAAGATATATAAAGCAATATGGATAGTGGATCAAATGTTTGAGGATAGATGGTGGATATGAGTTCACCTCACATGCATTTGATTATTTCTTGAGAGATCATGGGATGCGAAGGCAATTTACATGCAAGTACACACCTCAACAAAATGTAGTTGTTGTTGAGAGAAAGAATAGAGTCATTGGTGAGATAGCATGAGCCATGCTTAATGAGAAGAGTATGCTAAATTACTATAAGGAAGAAGTCATTAGTGAGATAACACGAGCCATGACACTCTTCTCAATAGTATTTCCTCTCCAATAATTGTAATTGCTAATCAAGTCCTACCCTCTACATCTGCAGTCCCTAATCATGAAGCCTCTCCTCTAAGAAGCCCCCTTTGGCCAACCTCACTAGAAGGAGAAAAAGGTTTCTATCATCAAAAATCTGTCATTGCTATATCCCCTCTTATAAACCTCCCTAAGACATCCCCAATATAACTCCAAAGGTAATTACTATAGTTGACAAAGGTAAATCAACCTTGACATAGATAGATTACAAACCCAAGCATCAACATCATCAAAGCTATCTAAACCACAAACACCAACACTTCCTCATAATCTCATGCTGAGGGGTTTCAAACCTTTGACTCCACTCAAGAAGGCAAATCTACAATGTTAATAAATTTCAAGATATCCAAAAGTATCAAAATATGGGTAGAAAAATAGTGGGGCTTGTAGCTCAAGGTGGAATTCCATTTTGGCTACCTCACCAACCCAATCCGCTCACTCAATGCAAATCTCAAAAGTACCTCACCAACATAATTTGCACACTCAACTCCCAAACGTTCCCAACTATTAACTCTTCCTTGGAAACCCACAAGAGCTTGACATCACCCTTCCACGGACTCAAATGTTGTGGGTTGTTGTAACTCAAGCATAACTCAAGGATACTATGAAAGTAGTGCTCAAGTGTGAATTCCAAATAAATATAGGACTCCCTTAGATTACATAAAAGAATAAACCTCAACAATAAAATGATAGTGACACCCAATCCAAAAGGTTCAAAGAACATGGGTTCCCACATGCCTACTCCATGCTCCATGATATCATGAAGGCATTTCCTTCATATGGCATGGTTAATTAAATAAATCAGCAAAAATAAATCCTCAAGAAGGAAATTCCTTCATATGGCTACCTAAATAAATAATAAAAAACAAAGCCTCACACAAAACCAACCTTAGTGATGACAAGAGCACAAAAGTCTCACATGGTGTGGAGGATAAAGTAGTAGTAGCAAGCAAACCACACTAACTCTCTCCCAAAAAATAAAGGAGCCAAAATAACCTGCTTAAATCTTGCACTCAACTTTATAAACCATGCCGACCAATAGGTAAACTTGCCTACTATTGCACCACTTGATAAGGGGAAACTCCAAGCTTTAACATCCTCACCCATATACTTGTACATATACATATACATGAACGTGTCTGTGTGTGTGTGTGGGGGGGTGGGGCATGCATAGACACTCCCTTTGGATTGAACTAACAAATTAGATTAATTTTCAAGACACAATTATCTTTTTTTTAATGGAATTAGTTGAATGAGCTCAATGATTAGATTAATTTTCAAGACATAATTTTCTTATTTAAAACATCATATGAGAATTGGTGGAATTAGCACAATGATAAAAATTTACAAAAGTAAACAAATATGAAGAATAATTTATTGAGTCTTTCAGCTTCATAATTTATTTTTGGAGATAACTGTCACCATCCATAAATTATTAGGAGGAAAAAAGGATGTGATGTTCATTAGAAGAGCTCAATGTTACATTCCTTTGCCAATTGGGTGAGATTAGCTAATTTTTAGTGTTCTAATGAACATTGAGCTCAATGTTCATTAGAAGAGCTCAATGTTAAATTCCTTTGCCAATTGGGTGAGATTAGCTATTTTTAGTGAAAAATGATTGTTTTTTCTAGAAAATAGCTTGGAAGGTGTACCAAAGTGAGGATCCTTACTGTATAACCACCCTTACATCACTTAGGAGGCTATGATTTACATTGATCAAATCTAATATACAGACTGGGAGAGATGGGGAGAGCCATACATGCATGCAATCAATAATATGAAAAAAACCATGTGTTTCCATGCCTACCTTATTGGGTTACACATACCCATCAATGTAAACCACACACAACAGTCATAGTCTTTATGGTGGCTACTGGTTATAGGACAATAATGACACATAAGAAAATGCATCAAAAACTCAGTCAGTGTTGACCTGAATAGCTAAAATCAGGAAAGCCATATGATTGAATGGGTCTTAGCACGATTTGTAGGATGGGAAGAATGCACTCATGAGATTTGTTGAAAGCTCAGCGTATACCTTCATATATGTGTAGCCTTTTCAGAGCTGCATGTGCTACATATAGGTTGGGAGATTATCCACATACTCACATAGCAATTCGTCAAGGTAGCCTCCATAACTAGAACTAGTGCCGCACCCTCTTTTTGCCTGCGACACTACCCCCACCCCATGCACAGTTTGCCCCACACTTACACTTCTACCACGTGGCTGCGTCTTTGTGAGTTATAGTGTATAGATGATATTAACTTTAAGCCAGCTAGCTACCACACCAAAAGCCCTGTCCTTAGAATGAATCCTTAGAATGAAGGAATGAAGTGCACATACCTTAATAATATATGAATAAGGCCGGAGATGTCAATGTGCTTATCGTCTTACAAATGCTTAAGTGTGGAAGCTGTGATAAGGCTTATGGCTTTGTAGACCCTTGAGGAGTTGATGTATTGATGTATGAAAATTTAGCAAATAGTTTTGGCATTTAGATCTGAAGCTATAGCAACATTTGAAGCATTGGTTGTAAAGGAATCTAGCACTTGGTAGCCCAACACGGAGGTGGTTATCCATGGCTATGTATGAAAGATGTTGAATCATTGGAGAACTTAATGTCATTGTATGCACACATGTGAAACATTGGACATTGCCTAGTGAAGCTAGAAACAAATTCGAGGACATTACACCTCAATATCAAAGGAGGTGATAGCCTATGAGAAGATTCACATTGGTGAGAGCATACTCAAGGTTGAGTGAAGAAGAAAGAGATAAGGTGCTCAAAAACTCATCCACACAATCACAATGAAGGAGACTCACGTATACAAGAAAAATCTTGCTTATTAGTTGCTCACACTTACAACTATGCTCATCTCTTAAAATGAGACACAATATGCCTTTATGTAGGCATGGTCACCTAGGGTTAAGGTTTGAATCCCTAGGGTGAATTTACACACACACTCTCTACCTACACCCTTGTTTATATGCCAAGCTTATTTTCTAACACCCCCTCTCTCAATGCTATTAATGTCAATGCTCACGGCATAGATTGGGTGGCATTGGCTTACGTGGTAAGATTCCCCCCCTAAATCTATGAGTGGAATGTCTTTATAACATAGGCTTACAAGGATGTTTTTGGGGATATGTGTTTTAGAAGAGACTCCTAGATCAAGGCTTGGAGGCATAATTGGCCTCTTGGCCCATAGAAGAAGATGCATTTGGACACTTAGAAGTGATGTGTCCACTTTGCTTACATTTGTTACATTTCATTTTGTTGGGGTATTTGATCCAACAATTATTTGCTTGATGCCCTTTTTCCTTTGTGACAATGAATGTCACAAAGATTCTTTTGGAGCCAATCCATTCCAAGGATTCCATCATATATTCCCAGGGGTAGGACTCTCAATTGGCACTTTGCTACGTTCCTATCTAAGCTAAATTGAATAAGGTCAGTCTCAAGGTGAGTGAAAAGAATCTTCCCACTGGCTAATTTGCATAGGTTTCCTTGATTTTTTATTTAGGACTAATTTACGCAGACATCCTGGGGAAATAAAAGAATGAGTACTGCCTGAATCAATCAAAAGCTTGAATTTCTTACCCTGGTACTCTGCTAGAGTTTGGAGGACTGAGAATTGACGGTTATTCCCCTGATGCTCAATTGCTGCATAGATTCGTCCTTTCTCTTCCTCCACTTCCTCAGCTATGGTGATTGCTCTGGCTGCTGCGGTCTGAGGTGGAACTCTCTCTCTTGGTTATTCCAATTCTCTGGGAGAGAGTTCGGAGACTGCTTTGCATGGAGGCTGTAGGCTGAGCTAGCACTCTTCTGGGGTTACCCTGATTTTGGCGCTGGGGACCCTGATTAGACTAACATGAAGGAGTCTATCTCGGAACTCTGGGACCCTGGCTTCCTTGGCCCACAGAAGGAGATGGGCAATCCTTGAGCTGTTGCCCAAGTCCCTGACATCCGAAGCATCTGTTCTCGCTTCGAAGGCCTTCCCTTTACATTCTGGAGAGAGTCGGAGTTCCTAAGAATGTACTTTGGGGGAAAGGTCTTCCTTCATTTCTGAAGCTTCCTGTCTCCACATTCTGGTTAGGACTTTGGTGTCTCTTTGGAGGCGGAAAGTTGGAAGAACTTCTCGGTGTCTGAAATCTCTTGAAGGATGAGGGAGCTCGCTTTGGTGGAACTTTTATGATGAAGGCTTTGGCAAAGTCCTTTGCCATTCTGACAGCTTCTGCCATGGACACTGGCTTGGCATTTTTGACCAGTGTATCCAAGGGTTTGTTCATTCCCCGAGGAATGAACCTGGCCATGAGTTGCTCTTCATCTAGAGGTGGTGAATATTTGAGTAGAAGAGCAAAGGCCTGGTGATATTCCTCAATGGTTTTGCTCCCCTGCTTTAGCTCTAAGAATTCGTTCATTTTGGTTTCCAAAAATCCAGGGGGACAAAATCTCTTTCTCAAATAGGTTTTAAGGTCGGTCTAGGACTGAGTATTTCTATCCAGACGATTGGTGTCACAGTGGTTCCTCCATGCCACCCTGGCTGTTTCCACTATTTTCAGTCTGGCAAGAGCCATTTTGCTCCGCTCATTGTCGCTTGTGACGTCAAAATATTCTTCCATGGCTTCCACCCATTTCTCCACAGCCTCGCCCAGGTTCTCCCCTTCTCCTTTGAAGGGTCCTGGTGGCTGAGTTCTATGAAGAGCCTTGCGAACATCAGGGTCAAGCTCATCATCTTCAAAGAGAGGGTCTGGCTGACGGCCACGGTTTCCTCGTCTCATGATTCTGCCAAAAATTATATATTATTAAATTTTTATTTTGATATCGTCCACGAGATCCTAAGACTTAAGAGATTCGGAAAACAATTTCTTAAACAAGACAATGATCTTATTGGAGATCTATGACATATGTCTGATAACAGATTTTTCTTTAACAGTTCGTCCATAAACAATCACTTATACAACAGGGAATTTTTCTCCAGAAAACATTTCTTTATTTATATAAAAGTTTCAATATGTACATAGAGAAGCTTGGCTCCAAAATTCAAAATCTCCTCAGGAGACGCATAAGACAACAGTACTGGGCCATAGCCATACCTTGATACAAACGTTCGCTTACTGACAAGGGAGCTATTATCTTCTCCTTAGGAATAAAGCAACTAAGGAGTCTGTAGACTTGGCATGAAAGTTTGAAATTCCGAGGCGTTGAATGATATAGGATGACACCACACACCATTTTCAGCCTTAACAGAATCATTGCCAATGAGAGGTTTTGCCGCCTCAGCATTGCACGCCGGTCGCAAGAGGCGTGGACATATTGCCCTGCAAACCACTTATGCTCTCGTCTCTCTGCTGGGTCAAGAAAATGTAAATCCTCGAAATGGTGTGCGAGCCTTGCTCGGCTTGATCGAGTTGAAGCGAAAGAGATGAGATACTCGAAGGCGAACACATTCATATCTTGAGACTGGGTGAGGTCAGGAATACCAGATAAATAGGGAACTTCCATCTATAAAAATAATTTTTTTGATTAAAAATTCTTCATTAAAGAAGCTTATGGAATGAAAACACATTATGAAGAATGCTTTTTCTGAGTTTTTACTATCAATTTCTGATAAGAATTTGTTTATCCTTATCAGTTTTTCAACAACAATGCTCCGATACCAGCTGAGGTCCCTGCCCGCCCGCTCTGGGGCTCCTGCGGGGGGTCTTGCACACTCGGGGCCTTGCCTGCCGCCGGCGGATGTCCGGGACGAGAGGCTAGCCTGGGGGGCGGTCCCTCCGAGACCAAGCCCGGAAGACTCTCCTTGCTCGGAAGGCACGGGCAATTCCGCCAGGAAGGTGAAAAATCTTTTAACTAGGAGATTACTCTAACGAGTCAAGTCTTGACTAACTTAAGCTAATTTGACCAAACCTGAAGTCACATGGTCAAATCAAGAAGAGACTTGCACTTGGTCCATGGAATCACCGCTTTTTTCCTCATTTCCGAGGCAGAGTCGATGATCCCTTCCCACAGAACAAGGTCTTCTCAAGATTTAAACTGATTAACGTAACTAATCGTATCTAGTTGTTTCTCAGGAATCCTCCGATCCAGCCTAACCCGATCCGACCCATGGGTTAGCCAACCACTCGACCACTGAATTGGTGGGATTCCTTTATAAAGATTTGATTGGGTTTTTGCTCGGGTACCGAGGAAAAGAGTTCCCAGACCCCCTAGCCTGCGATTCATACAAAAATCAAATAGGCACACCACATACACACCCAATATGAAATTGCCATTTATAACAGATTCGACTGGCGTTAAGACAATCCTTGAATAAAATCATAATATTTCTGATGATCATTTTCCAAAATTCCAAGTCCATTGTATTACAAAAATGCATCATCTGAACTCTCCGTTGTTGAAGACCAAGCTGGCCACCCAACGAGATCCAATATCAAATTTTTGTTCCCAAAAACCTTTCCTTTTTGTCCATCAGATATCTTCCTTGACGTACGCATGGGTGTCCTAGCAATCGTGAGCCCATTTATCCTTTTAACTAAAATATCAATACCTATTTTTTTGAATAAACTTGAAATTCTTCTTTTTCTCATTTCAATGAGTGCAATCCAATTATCATGGGAATTCCTCTTTTTCTTAAATTAAATATATTAAAATTCTTCTTAAAAATTACATTAAAATAACCATTAATTCCTTTAAGCTAAAAATTTCACTTTTCTCATCTAAACATTTGAATTCCAATATAGTAGGAATTCCTCTTTTATCATTTAAACTTATCTATGCAAAAAGATAAATTTAATTAAATTTTTTTCTTAAAATTTAAATAAAAATTTCCATTAATTACTTTGCACTAGGAATTACACTTTCCTCATTTAATTAATTGGATTCCAATATGGTGCGAATTCCTCTTTCATCATAAAAATTTATCTATACAAAAAGATAAATTTAACTATATTTTCTCTTAAAATTAAATAAAAATCTTCATTTATTCCTTTGCACTAGGAATTATACTTTTCTTATTTAAATATTTGAATTTCAATATGGTGGGAATTCCTCTTTCATCATAAAAGTTTATCTATACAAAAAGATAAATTTAACTAAAATCTTTCATAAATTATACATTATTTTAGCATTCCAATTTTATTCTCTAAATAATTGGAATACATGGATTTCCAATGTCTTGGGAATTACTCTTTTAACATAAAAATAAATGATCAAAAATTCCTCTTTTTCCTAATTTACTAATTATGTATAATCATAAAAATAAATTTCTTCATGATTACAATGAGAATCATTCAATTAATCTAGGATGATAATTCCTAGAATATGGTAGGAAGTCTTCTTTTCATATTATGAATGAAAATATTTTATGTGTTTATTTTATAAAATTTTTACCATAGCTCCACTGCTGCTATTACTGATAATTCTCAATTTAATTGAGAGAATAAAGTTTAATATTATTAATATGATTAGAATGACCACTAATTGGATCATTATCCAATTATGGATTGATTCATAATTTCTCTATGAGATAAATATCATAAAAGCATTAAAAAGCCATTATTTTGGCCTCCAATTAGACAAGCATAAAAATTACTTTTGGATTAGAGAAATGCTTCATGAGAAGCTTCATTTGGATTGAGAATAGGTCATAGGAATGACCTTTCTTTGGGGTGAAAGAGAGAAATGCTTAAAAACCATTAAAATTAAGCATAAATAGAAATTTATGTGCTTCTTTACTACAGTACATTAAAGCATTTCAATAATATTCAAAAGCCATTCAAATTAAAGCTTCTCAAGCTTGAGAGGGGTTGAGAAGAAAGAAACATTTAGAAATTATAGAAAAAAGACCATAATCCACTCTTTACCTCCTAAAATGCTTGATTTTTTAGTCACTGTAGAGGCCCCCAACCAATCAATTGGTTTGGTATGTCGTAGGAGTCACCAAGGAAGATTGAAGACAGAGAGAAGCTCCAATCTCTTCAATTTTGTAGAGGTTTTTAGAGAGATAATAGAAATTAAGCTTGGTTTAGAGTAATACCGGCATAGTTTAGTTCACAGATAATAATACAAAGGAATGAGGGTTGATTTATAGGAGAGGGAGGCCACTAAGTGAGTCCAACTGAGTTCTAGAATTTTTCAGCTTCAGTTTGGCTGAATTTGGACAAGTTTTGGACCAGTTTGGCTCCCTTTTTTATTTGGTTTGATTTAGGAGAGAGGAGAGACAAAAATATCCTATTATTTTTGATTTTTAAAATCATCCAAGCATGTGAAATAGGTGCCTTCTTAAAGGTCTCCCTTTTCCTTACACATGTGTCAAAATGAATGATTACTCCAAAATATCTCATTTTTTAATTAATACACCATAATTTTTAACTAATAAACCTAGTACTTGGTCAACTCTTCATCTTATGTGGGCATTTACTCATTTTTGGGTATTTTCTTTTATTCTTTGGATTTATCTTGTCCTAACACTTGGATTAATCTTATTGGTCCATAGGAACCTTAATTGGACCATAATAAATTTTTTCCCGAAAATCTAGACCCTTAGGGCTAAGGTCTTTTGAATCAATTTTAATCAATTCCAATTGCACCTTGGAAAACCTATTTTGATTTTCTATTTCAAGGAAACATTTTTTTTGATAATTGAAGAGTTTATTTATCCAAAAATATCCCAATTTTGATTTACCACTCTCTAGAATTTTTTTATCTCACTAGGCAAAACAAGGAAAAATGATATTTTCTTGTATTAAGAAACATAGAATGATTACAAGGGATTGAAGTAGAGGCTTATTTGATATTCAGGCTCAGGAGGAATCTTACAGCTTGGGCTAGGCTAGGCTGGGCTGGGCTAGGCTGAGAGAGGTGGAGGGAAGTGGGTGGGAGAAGGAGAGAGAGGGTGGTGTGGGTTGTTGGGATGGGCTAGGCTGGGTGGTGGTGGGCGGAGATGGTGGTGGCAATAGTTAGAGAGAGATTATTCAAGTAGAGAGAGAGGGAAGCCACAAGAAAAGCTTCCTCCACCAAGCTCCCTAAAAAATTACACTCATATGCAAAGAAGACAACAAATGGTATTGTGGTGATTGTTATCTATGTAGATGACGTGATTGTGAATAGGTGATTCAAGCAAGGATATTACTTATGTGAAAGCTTCATTATGTGGTGAATTTGACATGAAAGGCTTGGGAGAATTGAGATACTTTCTTGGCATTGAGGTGGTGAAAACAAAGAAAGGCATTTGGTTGGTTCAAAGGTAGTATATTCTAGAAAAATATGGTATGATAGGTTATAAACTAATGAGTACACCATTGGAGAAAAATGTGAAGCTAAGGGTTGATTGTGGTGAAAATATTGAGGATGTGACAATGTATAGAAAGATGGTTGGTAGTTTGTTATACATGACTATCAGTAGACCAAATTTAGGCTATGCGGTTGGGCTTGTGAGTCATTTTATGGAAGACCCAAGGAAACCACATTTGGATGCAGTGAGAAGAATCTTGAGGTATGTGAAAGCTACAGTACATTTTTGACTCATTTATGAGTACGGTAAAGCTAAGGATGTTCATGGATATATAGACGTAGATTGGGTAGGTAGTTCTTATGATAGAAGATCTAACTAGTGGCTCTGCTTTCACATTGGGAAGTGCAATGGTAAGTTGGAGTAGCAAAAAGCAACCCACAGTTGCTTTATCTAGCACAGAGGCAGAGTATAGAGGAGCAGCTTTGGCTTGCAGGTGAGGTGGTATGGCTAAAAAAGCTACTCAAAGATTTGGGATATCGATGTGATGGGAAAGTTGTTATATACATTGTGACAACATGAGCAACATACAATCGGCAACAAGTAATCCGGTTTATCTTGCATGGACCAAACATATAGAGGTCCACTATCATTTCATCCCAAGGAGAAAGTGTTGGATGGGAAAATCGAGTTGACATATGTGAAGATTGAAGAGCAGGTTGCAGATATCTTACCACTTGGTATAAAGAGAAGTTTAAGTACTTGAGAAACAAGCTTGGAGTACATCAGATGGATATATGGTGAGCTTGAGGGAAGTGTTAAGAATGTAAGCTCATCAAGAATTGGAGGATAGCGGTAGCGTGTGGACACCAGTCTAGTAGTGTGTGTGTGGACAATAATGGCCGTGTCCAATTGGCCAAGTGTGTGGACATTAGCTTTAGGTTTATTTTAGTGTGAACTTATCATTAAGAAATGTGTTGTGTTTTGTGGAGTGCAATGAAGGAAAGCTATGGAGCTTCTCTACTTGGTTTGTGTTGATGAAATGAGAGCAAGTATGTTTTAGGTGTGTTTCCTGTGTTCCCATTTATTCTCTTTTCACCAAATACCTGCAATCCACAAGGGAAGGGTTTGTTTATCTCACCTCTTGACCAAGCTCTATGATTTGCTTCTGATTTTCCACTCCAATGGTTCTTTTTAACATATTCCTTGCTCCAAATATCTTCTTCACCACTCTTTCTCACACTCACAAAACCATAGAATGAGAGCACCAAACATCTTCTTCACCACTCTTTCTCGCACTCACAAAACCCTAGAATGAAAGCACAAAACAATCTTTATAAATTCTTCCTTGCTCCAAATAGCTTTTTCTGCACCACTCTTTCTCACACTCAAAAAACCCTAGAATGAGAGCACCAGGATCTGTTACCATGAAAAGTGAATAGATAAGACGACCAAAGGAGATACACAAAAACCCTTATTGCTCTCATTAATCTATCTGACAGAGTGTTGAGAAGCTCCATAGCTAGCTTCATTCTCCAAAATCAGCACATTCTACAAGTCATAAGTTCAAAACATAGTACATAACCTAGTACTAATGTCCACACACACTTGGCTACTTGGGCATGGCCATTATTGTCCAAACATTGCTAGACTCACATCTAATGGTGTCCCCAGATATGAATGAGCTTGCATTCTCAACATAAGTTAGTTACACTACAATACTATGGTAGCGTACTGTGGTAGCGCTATTCAAAAGACATGTGCTCTTGGGCATAAAGAGCTTTATGGAGTGGAGATGACGTAGGAATCTTCATGTTAGCAACGTAGAGCTTGTATCTACTGGCATAATGAGAATGGAGTTACTATCATACATGATTGATGTAATCTCTAATGAACTCCCCCTCTAGTTTACTTCACATGATCAAGATGTCCAAGTTCCTTGTAGTACCCACCCAAAAGTTCCTTTAAAGAAGTACACAATCGATGTAATCTCTAATGAACTCCCCCTCTAGTTTACTTCACATGACCAAGATGTCCAAGTTCCTTGTTAGAAGTGCCCACCCAAAAGTGACTTAAAAAAAATGCATTAAAATATGCCTTATCTTTGGGTTTCAAAGAATAAAGCCACTTCCTTGCTTTACATTCCACCATTATGAGGCCAAAGTTGCTTATCTTAACTTGGTCACCCATATGACTATAAGTCTTATAGATCTAGTTAAACATCTTCAGATGCAAAATAGGATCACCAGTAAAATTAAGCTTGGACATTAGCTTAGAGATATGGAGTGGTTTCACTCTCCTAAGCTATTTGCTAGTATAGATGGTTTCACTCTCTTACGTGATTTTCTAGGATAGGTGATATGGTGTGGTTTCATTCTCCTAAGTGATTTGCTAGGATAATGTTGGTGCTTTCCCTTATGTGACCCTCTCCCTATTTCAATGGCTAATCTAAGCACATCTTCAATAACCTCCTTGTATAGTAGAAGCCCCCCTCATCCTACTCTATAGGAGGGGGGATGGTGGAGGAGGTGGTGGGTAAGGATATGGTACATGCATATATGGATGTATATATAGCAGCATTGGTATTGGTGTGGTGTTGGTGTATAGTAGTATTACCCCATAAGTGGTAATAGTGTATATGGTTGTATGGTATATGTGTACATGATTGTATATGGTTGTAAATGGTCATATGATATAGGTGTACATGGTTGTATATGATGGTGCTGGCTACAATGATATGGTACATGTGTATATGATTGTATATGCTAGCTTTGGTGTATAGTAGTAGTACAAGGAAAACCCACAAGTGCAGGGCCATAGTGAGATGATGGTACACTTCCCCATGGACAAATCTTTCTGTTGATCTTCCTACTTTGAGTCTTGTTCCAAATTGAAATCCTCCACGTCTAAGGCTTGTGGATCATCCAAGCCTTCTACTCTTAATGTTTCTTTAACTCCTCTTGAGTAAATGCTCTAGAGCTTCCAACCTAAATCCTCTTGTAGTACCAAAAACCCAAATTGAAGGTTAATGACCCTCATCCCAAGGGCATTAACTGTGCATTTTTGTAGAGTGAGGGCTTGAAAGCTATGTGTATTTGGAGTGAAATTTAGTAGTTTCCCAAAAATCATTTTCATTATTTTCTTATTAAGAAATTTAGTTTTTTAAATGGGCAAACAATTGTTTACATGGAAAAACTAGATCTCTTAGTTTTTAAAATTGTTCTAACATTGTCAGCGAGCTCTAGCCTGAGTGGTTTAGCCTAGGCCGTTCTACCCTACCCAAATGAATGGACCTAGGTTCAAACCCTAACATTTGTGGTGTGTGTGAGTGGTGCAATGCTTGCATTGCATCCCCCAAAAGGGGCTTTTGAATTTTTTGTTGTTGTTCTAATGCTAACCTTACCAAAAATAGGGTTCTAAGCTAATTTTAAAGTGGCTTTATTCATTTCATCATTCTCATTGCTTTGCGGTGTGTGGTAAGCAAAAGTGCTTACCCCTCCCTCCAAGTTCTTGTGTGGCCCTTGCTTGGGATGGCCCCACCCACCCTATTAACTTTGGTGGGACCAGCGCTTGAAAAAACTAGCAACTTCATGTATTTTTACGAGGTGGAATTATGAAAAAACATTTAAGATTTTTTATTTCCCTTATTTTAAGGATTACCTTGTTTTTTAAAAAGTTAGGGCTTATTTTTATGTTCCTTTTGCCTTTCCCAATGCACCTAGAGGTGTAATGGCAACCACGTTTTTGTTTCCATTGCCAATAATTGGGTTGCAACATTTTGGAGTTGAGAGTTTAAACTTTTCAATTGTTGCATCCTTTTGGAGGTGAAATTGTGAAGTTTACAACTCGATTGTGAGTTGAGTAGCTAAGCTCTCCTTTGAGTTGGCAACCACCAAAAGCACATTTAATGCATTTTAAACTCAAGAGAGAAAAAAATTTCAAATTTTCCTCAACAACTAATCTAATAATTATTTCATTGCTGAGGTTTTGAAAGTGTGGAAACACACCCTTAGGTCTAGTTTCCACACCACTTCAAATTTCCAATAGATGTGTCTAATGATGATCATGATCATCTTCCTCAACATGAAGGCTGCTTTGATAACATTGTCTATGTCTAGGAAAGAATGAGTGATTTCAAACTAGGCAATTCTAGAAGGCGATTCTTTTATTCTCGTATCATCTTCCTCAACATGAAGGCTGCTTTGATAATGTTGTCTATGTCTAGGAAAGAATGAGTGATTTCAAACTAGGCAATTCTGGAAGGCGATTCTTTTATTCTTTTAGTCAAAATTAGCATGCAAAGGATGCATGCTAATTTTGACTTTATGTAAATGATATTTATGTTATATTCTATGTGGTGTTGGATTTCTAGATGTTTTAAGATCAATAAAGTCCACTTGTGTTTGGCTACCATTAGAATGCATTGATGGACCCATCATGAATGATCAATTAATATCTAAACTTGGCCATGGAAAAGCCACCTAAGACTTGATGGCTTCAAGTGTTTTTTACACAATGTGTATTGGTCCCCAAATTAGCAACCTAGAGATATCTAATATAATATGTATCCATATGTTAACCACTTTTTAGGCAAACATGGTTTCACCTTCCCATCCTACGATAAGGTTCTTTGCCATCTCCCACATATAGCAAAAACCCATCTTTTGTAAGGCGGATGACACTGGATTGTATGAAGCTACCTTACCTAGAGCTTAATGTCAGATGGGGAAGTGATAAATCGCATGTATATACTTGTTAAGGCTAGAACTAGAAGCTTGATACCATTTCTAAGTTATGACTAGCCAAGAACACTAGCCATTTGACCGGCCAAGTGTGAATACTAGCCATTTAATTGGCCAAGTGTGAACACTAACCATTTGTTTATAAGTAAACTTTGACATTAAAAAAAACACATTCATTTTCTTATAATAGAATATTTGCGAGCTCTTTCTCTTCTCTTCTCTTCCTCTTTTCTTCTCTTCTCTCTTCTCTCTTCTCTCTTCTCTCTTCTCTCTTCTCTTTCTCTTCTCTTCTCTCTTGCTTGCTTGTGATGACTAGCCAAGAACACTAGCCATTTGACCGGCCAAATGTGTATACTAGCCATTTAATTGGCCAGTGTGAACACTAACCATTTGTTTATAAGTAAACTTTGACATTAAAAAAAACACATTCATTCCCTTATAATAGAATATTTGCGAGCTCTTTCTCTTCTCTTCTCTTCCTCTTTTCTTCTCTCCTCTCTTCTCTCTTCTCTCTTCTCTCTTCTCTTTCTCTTCTCTTCTCTTCTCTCTTGCTTGCTTGTGTTTTCTTGGATTCTTGCATGTTGGATTGTTTTTTTTGCTTAAATAAATTTGAGTGTAGGCTTCTCCATCTCACAAAAGCTTCTTCTCTACCCACCTCTTTTGAGAGAAAACCACCACAGCTCTTCCCTCACCCCTATAGCCATGGAAGCATTTCGGTGTGACAATACGTGCATGATGTTGGATTTTTTTTTTCTTAAATAGGTTTGAGTGTAGGCTTCTCCCTCTCACACGAGCTTCTTCTCTACCCACCTCTTTTGAGAGAAAACCACCAAAGCTCTTCCTTCACCCCCATAGCCATGGAAGCATTCTGAGGTGATAACATAATGACGACAACAACAAGCTAGCACACCCATAAGGAAAGTTGGATTTGCACCTCTATATCAAAGTCTCAGGGGGTTCACCTAAAAATATATGTGTAGCACGTGAGTATAAATGAAGGGGTTTTTTAATTTTTTACAGAAGGGTTTTTTTAAATAGATTTTGAAAAAACTCCATAAGTCTATAAAGAAAAAGAGGTCATTTTATTCATGAGAAATTCACAATAGGTAACCTCAATTTTTTAAACACTCCTTGAATGCACGTGATACATAGGGTTTCTTAGTAGTGTAGCCCCCAAGGGCAAAGTACCAAACAACACTTGTTTCAAAAAAGTAAACTATTATCTTGAACATATTTGGCTAAGGACTAGCATAGGGCTTACCTCCCTTTTTATATCCATTTTGAGCTTTTGGTATCACCCAATATTGCTCAATGTTGATGAGGATGTCACACTTAAAAAACCATATGGTTTCAACGTCTTGGATGTTAATGTGTTAGATTCATTGTTTTTTAATTTTTATTTTCATTCTTATTTGTATTAGGTTATTCTATATGCATCTCTTGGAAGGGAAAAACCCTTCATTCCTGTTTGTATTTTAATTTTCATTCTTATTTATATTAGGTTATTCTATTTGTATATCTTGAAAAGGGAAATTGGGGAAAACCCTTATTTCCTTGGCCAGTTACATGATTTTTTTTGAATGCCAAAAGAGTTTGATTTTTTTAAACATTGAGCCAAAAAATAACTTATCAATTGTGATTTAGGAGTGTAATTGACTCTAAAAACATAAGCTATAAGTCCATTTTGTGTGATTGTGATTTGTGTTCATGCTTTTCATAATTTTTGTTCATGCATTATTAAAATTAGTAGCATAGAGAGCATGTAAAATCAACCAAAATCAATCAAAAAACACTCAAACCACTTGCATGAACACCATTAATTAGTATTAAGCACCTTAATCACTCCCTTTCAAGTTAAAGAAACCACAAAATCTCAAAAAACTAGAGCAAACAAAGCACCTCTCAAATTGAGCCACAACAGTTTCATCATAGAAGATGTAAGTCTATAGAGACGTGACATGGGATCTGAGATGTGAGGATCCTAGACATGAGACATGAGCCTATAGAGACATGACATGAATTTAGAGGTAGTTGAACCTAATATTGTACCTACCAATTAAAATTACCTTGAAGACTAAAGGACACACCTACCATGTCCAATAAAGAATTTCCTCTCATACAATATGTGCTAGCAAACAAATTCCAAAAAAAATTCTTTATAATTATTAGATAATTAAGTATAATTATTGCTTAAACTTTCACACCAACTGTTTCATAGACATTGAGCCCCATGCACTACTTTAAATCCACACAAAGTGTGCTTATATAAAATATGTGAGTCTATTTCATAATAAAGTCTGTGCGCCCTCAGCTAGGAATGAGGTGAAAGCCAAATTTAGGGCGTGAGCTCATAAGACCTAAGTCCACAAAGATGATCCTATGAGTCCATAGACATGAGCCTACTAGGCATGACATGAGTCTGACTAACCAAACCCACATGAGACTATTTTATACAAAAAAGGCATGGGCAGAACATACATGTCTTGAATCTATTTAGACCTGCATGTTAGAGTCCAATTCACTAGAGAGAAACCCTTTATTGGAAATAATAATCTATTCAAATGTACTGATACCTCCTCAAACCTACCTCAAGCAAGGAGTTTTGATAAGAAAGAGCCAATTAAACTTATACATGAGAGGAAAAACCATGGAATACCTTGAAATGGGGAGGTCATAGTTCTCCAAGCCCTAGATTTACTAATAGGCTAAAAATAGTGTTATAAACATCATGAAAAGGGCATTGAGCCACCCATGTTTGGGTGAAGCTCTAGTGAGGGAGACAATGATAATTAAGGTTCGTTCTCTAGCCAAAAGCATGATGTGAAACTATGTCGTATGCCATACTTTTCTAAACTTATGGTGCCGACCTTGAGTTGGGTCGTAACAACACATTACAAGTAGGAGCACCACCTTCAAAAGGAGCCCATTATGGAAGCTTCTTCACCAATTGGAACCAAGTTCTAGTTCCTCTCCATTTGGACAAGGAACATGGAACAACATAAGGAAAGGTAGAGGACCAATTTTAGGGACTAATTCCAACCCAAATGTTCTACAAAAGGGAAATTAACTAATGTGTACTTAGTCAACCATAGAGTAGGCAAGTGTAGTGCCATTTGAAAACCACACAGCCCAAACCCATGGGGCATGAACGAACATCAAACACATAGATAGAGAGGCTTTGGGAAACCATTCCCTTATTCTCCCACCAATGCCATGTGAATATGTAGAAGATGTGCTAAGGATGAGATTTGAAGGGGGGTTTTCCACTAATATATCACTTGGATGCTCACATTTATGTAAGACTAAGCCAATCCACATCTCAAGGATAAAGTTCAATCGAGGATAGATGATCCCACCAAGGTTTTCTCATTTAGACTACTCATTTAGAATTTTTCTTGAAGAAAAAGTAGGCCACTGATTTAAGGTACTGGACCCAATTGAAACGGCTGACTATAAGGCCTTAAGGCACACTTTCATTGTGGATTTTCACCCAGTGTGGGGAGCCAGATGGAGCCCCATTTCTCAAATCTATAAAACTATAAATAAGAGGAAGGAGCATATGGGACTATAATACCATAGCCAAGTGTATCTCCACTTGAGATGTAGTCTTCGAGAAAGGCTAGATGACTTACCATTTCATCAAAACTCATTCATGAGATCAGTATCAAGAGAAAGAGGCTTCACAAGCATCTCTCCATGTCTAGACACTATCTTTTTTGAGTATTGCCACAAGGTAGTGGACATACTAGACAATTTTCAAGATAGAGATATAGAAGTTATTCACCAGAACTAAGAGATAGGGGATACGTCATCCAAAGACTCTATGGCTAAGGGAGACCAACTAACACTAAAAAGAGTTATAAGGAAGCCAAACCAGCACTAAATAGAGTCATGAAACACCAAGTTCTTGCAACTCTAGTTGTCGCATTACAACATTATCACTCCCTTTTGAGTAATACCCATGTCTCCCAAAATCCTTCTCAATGAGACTACTTCACATGAAGAAAAGCATGTTGCCTTCTTGTACTACTTAGCCTCATGTATAGATGAAAGTGCCACTATAGGTTACTTCTTATGCTAATATATGATGTAATTCCAGACTCAATAATAACTAGAAATAGAGTTTTTAGTATCATAATCTCTTGCGCAATATAAGTCACAAAATCCATTCAATTTATCACTTGATGTGCCATATCTAATGGTACCTTTCATGTACTTCAAAATGGATATCCCTACCTTCTATTGGTTTTCTTAGGATTTATTTGAGAACATGTTAAAGGACACTCGATATCAGGCCATGTAATACATAGAAATCAAATTCCCACCAACTTCCTATACATAGATAGCTTTGCATCAACCTCTCCATGGGTGTAACCACCACTGACTTGCACTCAACCATGTCAAACACTTTCATAATTTCTCTTACATAATTTTATTGAAAAAGGAAAATTACATTTGACTTTTGCCAAACCTCAATCTCTAAACAGAAATGAAAATTCGATCTACCTCTTGCTAAATCTTAATCCCTAAATAGAAATGTATAAGACCAAGGCTTGACATTTCAAACTCTGAACTCATCTCTCGTGGTGTGAGCTTGTTATGGGCTACCGCACCTCCCAAGAGAGAACTCTAACCATTCACAATTAGAAGAAGCAATAGACAACAACCATCATTGCGTACTTACTAATGCTTTGAGCTCACGTCTCTTGAGGCTCCCCAAGATCGCTTTTGGAAGCTCCACTTCTCCAATCTCCACCTCCACACTATCATCATAGAGTTGCTCACACCTTAATACAAGGCAATCTACCTCTCACTCTTCTATATACACATGCATAGAAGAAGAACATGCACTAGAGTACACTCACACACACTCTCTCTCTCTCTCTCTCTCTCTCTCTCTCTCACACACACACACACACACACACACACAAGACAAAGCAAGATCTCTCATAGCACAAAGGGGGATTATGTCCTTTCATTTGAGAATTTTCCTTTTATACAATTGGCCCTTATTCACACTTGGGCACCCAAAACTTACTAACTAAGGCCTTGGGTGGCAAGTATCTCAAAATGTACAGCTTTTATAATGCCTTTACAGGACACTATCCATGTAAGCATTTGCTGTCTTTGCTCTTGTATGTTTGCAAATGTTGCTGGTATGAAAATTGGGAAGTTGTAGCAAACATGTGAGTCGTGCCTTTTGGCTTCCTGAAATTCTAGCGATGTCCATCTTCTTTTAACTGGCATGTATAAAGGATCCACCCATAGTGTCGTGGCACACCCATGTACACTTGGCTGTATTCCATAATTTCTAGGTACTCCTTTTGCTAGTTTGGTTGTATGCCAAAGTCTTCCAATCTAGGGTGCCCTTCATTGGTGACTATGGTGGCGTAGCCGCCTCTTGTGTGCACAGGGTGTGCTTTCCTCCACCTTCAGAAGCAGTAGTAGCTGATCATGAATGTAACTTGATCCAATTCATCAAAGCCATCTGGCTAGATACCCATATAGCCCACGTTCATGGGTTCCACAACAGAAGTAGCAACATCCCTAACATCATTAGAGAGCTTCCCATTCATACTACCTCCAAGAACCTTGACTACATAAATCCCATCAAAATGGACAAGTTGATCCTCTTCTAAAATAGATCCATAAGTTTGTCCCACAATATTCTTTTCTTTGCAAAACAACAGCTACATTAGCATCATTCTACTCACACTCCATTACATCCAAGTCTGGGCTTTCTTTCAAATGGTCTACTTTATGCAAGCTGCAGCTCTCCTTAGTCACATCTCCCTAGTCATTTGACTAAATCTCCTCTTAGCTCATGTTTAAGGGCTTAGTAACATCAGCATCCACATTAAAGCACGTAACATCAATATCATTAAGGAGACTATCAACAACTCATGGAGAAGCATCTTCCATCTTAGCCTAATCACATTCATCATCCATAAATGCATTGACTTCCTTGAAACTTCTGGCACACTTCCAAAGGTTTGCGCCATAATACCATCCACAATTCCATTCTCCTCCAGACCCCTTTCTGAAAAATTATGGCCAGCATCCTTCAAATCCGTGCCTGCTTCATCTGTAAGCATACCAACAGTCATTTTTTCTAAGATTTGGAGCCTCCTTGTTGCTGCATTTTCTGGACAGCATCTGTTGATCACTTCGTCTTCAGATTGGCTTCACCGCCAGCCATAAGGTAATTTTCAACGTTTTATTCCACGTGGAGTTTGGATCTAGGCGGCCTGTTTTTTCAGGACAGCAGCTCTTCTTTGGCTGCTTTTTCCTCTCTGGTGGTCATTCCCTTGTGCAGAGGGGGATTGTGGTAGTTCGAGCTTTGGTGGCACCCTTGGTACCTGTGGAGGACACTTCTTCTTCTGAGATTGTGCATATTTCTGAGATACCTACATGGGCACCCTCCCCACTTATGGGAGAGGTGTGGCCTCATGTAAGATGGCCTAATGTAAGGTGTGGCCTCATGTAAGGTGGGCTGATGGGCACCTTAAATGAGGCCAATGGGCACCACCTTCCCTAAAGAGCCTCAAAACTATTTCCCTCTCTCTTCTCATGTAATGTGTGGCCAAATGGGCACCACCTTCCCTAAAGAGGCTCACAAATATTTCCCTCTCTTCGTGCAAATGTGGCTGAATGGGCACCACCTTCCCTAAAGATCCTTCATAACTATTTCCCTCTCGGCATAAATATTTCATATGTTGCTGACGGTGCCTGATCCCATTGAGAAAAGCTGATTTTATGTCTAATTGATGCACTTTCCATTCATGATGGACAGTTAATGAAACAACACATCTAATTGTGGCCATACGAGAAGTAGGTGCGAAAGTCTCATCATAATCAATGCCCTTTTTCTAGGCATAACCTTTGGCTACTAGCCGAGCCTTGTGCCTGTCAATGGTACCATCAAACTTTCTTTTCAACTTGTATACCCACTTTATGCCAATGGGCTTCTTGCCTGCAGACAAGTCTACCAAATCCCATGTGCTATTTTTATGGATAGAATACATCTCATTTTGCATGGTTTGCATCCAATGCTCATCCTCATGAGCCTCTTCAAATGAATATGGCTCCTCTGCTCAGGCAAGCAACGAGACAAGGTTTAGAGAAATGTAGATAGGCAACATGTCGAGGAAGGTGAAAATGTTCTTGTGAAGAGCTGGGAGCTATGGAAAGAACTTTGTGCTTGTACTACTTTGGACTGCTTGGATGCAAACATTGTTGTTTTGCATGAGAAAGTGGGAAAATTTCAATAAGGTAGTGTGGTTGATGAGTCAGAGCAGCACAACATACAAAAATCGAAAACAATTTCAAGTAGAGGGTTGAAAAGCTTCGTTTAAGCCATGGTCTGCACATGGGGTGAATTGAATATTGTGCATTACATGGCAATATAATGCTTTTAAAGGTTTTCAAAATAAATTTCTTCTTCTAATGCACTTTTCCTGAATGGTGGTTTTGTTTGCTATTTGCAGCACATCTTGTATGCTCATGGTGTATACTTCATGAACCCCTAACGGCTCGCTTGACATGTGGAGCACCCAAGGAATGGAGAAAAGTCATTACCATCATGCAAGGGGAGTCTATTTGAAGAACACAAGACATGGAGGTGGCAGGACTCGATCAAACTATCTTAAAGAAATGTTTGATTGGTTCTTCCGTTATACCTTTGGGAGAAACCTTCAAGGGAGAGGGCTCGAATGTCCAAATTGGCCCAAATTGCCACCAAAATGAAAAGTAACGGTCAGAAAACAGCAAGGTGGAGGGTATGGATAGGACCTGCATGTCATGCGGCATGGAGGGTTACACGCAGGAGAGTTGGTAAAGTATGGGTTCCTATAGACTTGAATGAGGCCTAGCGTTGATGTGTAGCTGATCTATGGGGATACTATCTATTGAATGTAATCAGGTGTTATAATTGAGAATGTAAATGGTTCTTTTTCACCTAATATGCAACCTCTTTTTCACCTAATATGCAACCATGTTATCTTTCCTATTTAAAAACTCGTTTTTCTGGTGTGACATTTTTTTGAAGACTAGGGTTTTGTGTAATGATTACATTGGCCACTATAAATGAGCACCCTCTCTCTTTTTGTCCACTTTGAGAACTCGCACAGTACTTATTCTCTGTTGAGGTCCCCATGCAACCTGATGAGGATGCTCTCTCAGCCCAGGAGCTAGAAGTTAGGGATTTGCACAACCTTGGTGCCCTCGACAATTTTGTTTTTGCATGTAGGATCTACAGGGCTCACTTTTCCATGCTGACAAGCAGGAGGCCACGTAATGACTCCTCCATACCACAAGCTAACCGCACGAGGGCATTGCGGTTTGCTAGGAACATTGCAGAGCACTGACAGTCTATGGTGTAAATTTTGTTGTGGTTTTTGGAGCCCCCCTTAGTTTCAAGGATCGTGAAGTCATGCGTCATTACCAATTTTGTTAGATTGATAAACTTCCCTTGCTAGGTTTGATTGGTAGCGAAAAGCTTTGTAATATCTTCAAATATAGTTTTTTTGATGACTTGAATTGTATCCCAAATATGTATGTTGCTTTGTAATACTTGAAGAAGTCTGAAGATGTTGATTTTTGAAATATGTGGTATTCCACATATTCGTGTGTCTTGATGCTTTGTGATAAGTGTCCAGAAGGGTGCGAAAATTCAACGTACAATTTGGCCAGAAAGGCTAATTTCACACCCTTCTGGACGAATAAAATATTTCCTCGATTTTATCAAATGTCTCCAGTAAACGCTTATTCGAATGATGCCCCATGCATTTAGCATGCATACGATTTGTTTGCACGCGTGAGTGACCTCTTAAAATTAGGGTTTTTTAGGGTTATTGCAATGATGGCATTTTCTTGTATAAATAAAGGTCAATCTCTATTTTTGCCCATTCTTACCCTCATCCTTACCCTTAGCTCTCCTCACCATGGCGCGGACAAAGCAAACAGTGAATAAGATGAGTGAAGAATGACACACCTGATTGAGGGACAACACAAACAAGAACTTGGAGCATTACAACCGCACACTTTAAGAGACAAAATTTACAGAGCAAGCCAGCTCATCCTGGCCAACAAAACAAGTAAAGTTGGTGGATTACGGCATGGAAGACAACAACACAACCGACACCGACACCGACGCCGACATCGACTGTGGGGAGCCTACATGGGCACACATGGAGATTCCCAACCACCCAGCCATAGGGGGAAAGACCTTGCCATGAATCAACACGCAACATCAACAGCAGCAAGGGGAGAAAGAGGAGCAACAACAACAGCAACAGCAACAACAGCAACAGCAACAGCAACAGCAATAGCAAAATAGGAACAAGGACTAGGCCCAAAAAGAAACATAAGGAAGTTGTTGTATTACAGGCCTCCCCCCTACAACCATGTCCCACCGATCGTCTTCCTCGTGGCCCTGCTCGCAAGAGATGCTCAGGGTATAGAGCTTTCCACGAGATACGGCAATACCAGAAGTCCATGAAGTTTCTCATCCAGAGGGCACCTTTCTCCCACGAATGTGCAAAGAAATTTTATGAGAATACAAGATTGAATGCCGGATGTAGTCGGTTGCCCTGGAGGCCTTGCAAGAAGCTGGTGAAGCATATCTCGTTAACTTATTTGAGGACACAAACTTGTGTGCCATCCATGCAAAGCGGGTCACCATAATGTTAAAGGATATGAAGTTGGCCCGTCGTATTCGCGAAGAAAAGGGAAACGAAAAATGATGTATCTCATCTTTTCATATTAATGAATTTTCGATGTATCTCAACTTTTCAATGTATCTCAAATTTTCAATGTATCTCAACTTTTCATATTAATGTGTTTTATATCTTCCTCTTGCATATTTGATTATCTATTTTATTGTGTAATCGATTTAGTCATGTAATACATCTTCCATCACGTTTCAATAAAGAGCCAGAAGGGTGCGAAAAAGGCCCCTTCGGGCCGCGTGCAATGGCCATTTTCACACCCTTTTGGCCCACATGGGTTTTAATTATAACATGGTTTTTAATTGTAAGATGTATCATCGCGAAGGGCATGGGGTGGGAAAATGTTGTGTACGGGGGCCTCGTACATGCCATTTTTGTGATGGCCAGAGGGGTGCGAAAGTGTTGTGTACTCGTACAAGCCATTTTCGCACCCCTCTGACCCTCCTAAAAGTTTTTGTAATTTTTTTCCTAAAATTTGAAAGTTTTTATGAGTATTAAAATTCAAATCCCTAAAAATCGACCGTAGATCAAAATTTCCATTAGGATGGAAATATCATAGAATTAAGATGCTCTATAGGCAACCAAATACATCATGAAGTTGGTATCCTTAAATGGTCTTTTCCCAAAGTGAAGAATGCAAGGGAAGGAAGATGATATAAATACAAGACATAATTGATTTTAAACCTTCAAAATCAGAATGCATGTAATTTTTGATTTCCTTTGTTAAATTAAGGTAAATTAGAGATCAAAAGGGATGGCCTCGTATAGCACCTCGAGTTTCTCTAGCCTTCCTAGCACCACCAGTGTAAACCAATGTGACTGCAGGAGGGCAGCCAAATACTACCTACCAAGAGGGATATTCCGAATGCAGGATATGTCGCCTTTGCCACCACTTGTTCTACCCCCACAGCCACCACATGCCAAAATCAACTAGGTGTTGATTGAGGAGCCCTTGGATGAGGGAGAAACCATGCGTGAGGTAGAAGTCAATAATGACTACTATGAGGATCCCACAGAGATCACACCAGAGTATTATGTCTTACAGAACAGCATGCCAGTACCAGTGTTTCAAACCATAGTATACTAGAAAGGAAAGACATAAACTCAACTACGAGGAGGGGACCCATACAATGTTTTCATTGTAATGGACCTCATCAAGTAGCGGAGTGTCCTCTTAAGAATGTGGCTAATGCTGGCCAAGCCAGTCGTCTCGCAGAGCATAGACCGACGTGATGCACTCTCATGTGTGAAGTGCAGTGTCGATCATTTGATCAAAGACTACCCATATCGCACCAGTAGTTCCACTTCTACTTCTAACCATTCCACTATCAAGACTATAAGTGTGTAGCCTGGGAATATAAGGTCACTGAATGTCTTGACATGAGCGCAAGCGAAACAAGTGGACAAAGGAAAAGACCCAGGAGGTGTACAACCTCTAAGACTGGGAAAAGGATAAGAGTGAAAAAATTGGGCAAGGGAGATACCATGGTCATAATTTAGGATGAATCCGAAGAAGATACCATTGACACTAGGTCCACACAATCAAAGGAAGAAGGTGATCAAGTGTCAAAACAAGATTGGCATGCCCAAGAATCTGCAAGAGAGAGACCATCAACCCCTTAGGGGATTGGAGAATATACAAATGCTGAAGAAGAAATAAGAAGGCTTGAAGAAGCTAAGGCCCTGGTTGAGGAATGTCAACACAATCACGAAGCCAAAAGTTAAGGGCTAACCGGGCTAGGGATACAACGTATCCAAGAACTGAGCTGTTAAAGGAAAGGAGATTGGACATGCCTACTCCAATCCTAGAAGAGTCCGAGGAAGGGACTCAAAGTGACCTCATGGGCAAGAATGTTTGAGGAAGCAGATCAAGATTTGTCAATCCATTCATTCCCTAGGATTGAATATGTGACAAACACGTGTAAGGAGCCCTCACTTGCCAGGGAACCTAGAGACATAGGCAGTCTCGTAGCCATACTGTCCACAACTATCAAAATGCCACTAGGACTAGTGCTACACAACACCTCAGCATTGTGGGTAGATGTGAAGGACTGGGTAGAAGGAATACTTAACCTAATGTCCACTACAGAGGGGAGCCAGTCACCATTGCTGTTGGCAGAGAAAAACCTAGTGCATAAGGAAGAAAGAACACCCAGATTCGTCATAATACTTGTCAATCAATTGGGCCGATATTATGAGAGTGATGATACAAATGCCATAATTTTGATCCACCACAATGAGTACCAAGCACTGGCTATTCTGGATGGTGGTGCGGGTGTGAGCATTATTACCAAATGATGTTGGGAAAGAATTGAAAAGAGTAGATCTAATCATCAAGATGGAAGATGAAACATCCTCACGACCAATGGGGCTATTAAAAAACGTTAGGCTTAATGAAAGATCCCTGCCCCCTCCGCGCAACGAATTCGGGGGTGCTAGTAGTGGAAGTAGCACTTCTTGCACAGGGCAGAGCCTCTCACTCGGGGCCTTGCCCACGGATATCTGGACAAGAGACTAATCCCTTGATTCTTCCAAAACCGAACCTGGAAAAACTTCCCCCACCCAGAAAGCACGGGCGATTCCTCCAGGATATTTTTATTCTAACGTAGTCAAGAGCCTTAACTAACCAAACTGATCCGACCGAACCTATAAGTCACATGGTCAGATCAAGGAAGAAACTTGCACTTGGATCATAGAGACCAATGCTTTTTTCCTCACATCGAGAGGCACAGCCGTTGATGCTTTTCCATAGAACAAGACTATTCAGGATTCACTTCATCTATCGTACCATAACATAATTGAGTCTTATTTTAGGGATCCATTAGTCTAGCCTAACCCCATCCAGTCCCATGGGTTAGCCAATCATCCAACCACTATACTGATAGGATCCATTTAGTCCAGCCTAACCCCATCTAGTCCCATGGGTTAGCCAAACACCCAACCACTGTACTGATAAGATCCATTTAGGAATTTGGTTATGTTTTGTCCCGGGTACCAAGGAAAAGAGTTCCCAAGCCCCCTAGTCGGTAGTCACACCACTTACACACCCAATATGAAATTATCTTTTTCACCGATTCAACTATCTTTAAAACAATCTTTTAATGAAACCATAGTATCACTGATCATAATCCTCGAAAAAATCTGATTGAATTCTAATTTCCAATCATTCCTTCATCGGTGTACCTATGGCATCATTGGCAACCAGAACGCTCACCACCTATCCACTCAGGGGCCTTTCCAATAGTTCCTAGCTCATAGTACCCGAAAATATATTCACTTATAAAAATCCAGATGGACTCTCCGTTGAGATCAGCAAGATCAACCAACAGATCCATATAAAAGAGCCATGGACTCATCCGTTGAGGACCAGCAAGGTCAATCAACCAGATCCATGCCCGAATTCAAAAAACAACTCTTACTCCTTGTTCCAATATCTTCCTCGATGCACGTGTGGGTATCTTCAGTGACCCAGAGCCCGAGCACCATATGGTCAGCACCCTCTAGGATCCTTCGCAGGTCACCCAGCGCTTCACTCATATGGTCCCTCATCCACTGTACCAGAAGCTCACCATTTAAATCGAGTCAAGACTCGGCCGACCGTGCTATGCGAGACGTCCTCCGTTGACTCTCCATCAGCTGTTGTAACTTTATCACTTAGGTCTCCACGACCTCATTCACAAGACAGTCAAAATGCTTCCCCAGCATTCTTGACATAAAAGAGTCATTTAAAAACAAGTCATAAATACAGTTTCTATAACAAACTCTCGTCTTTCCACATTGTTCCACATCAATCCACATTACTTAATCCACGTCCAATCATATGTATTCCCATTGTCCTTCATCCATTCTCATCGCATCATTTTCCATCTCATCACTTATCCTCATCACATCTCATCCACTCGCATCTACCCATCATCCTTCATCCATTCTCATCGCATCATTTTCCATCTCATCACTTATCCTCATCACATCTCATCCACTCGCATCTACCCATATCCACATCACATCATATCACATTCATTCACATCTGCATTCTTTCATATACACATCCACATTTATTTACATCACATTCTTTCACATACACATCCACATCCATGTACTTCCCATCACCCTTTCACATATCCTCTCATCTCATCATTCACATCCACATCTACTTACTTCACATCTCAACCACATTCATTTTCATCACACCACATTTTATGACATCCCATTCACATCTTATCACATCTATTCACATCCTATCGCATCCCATTTACATCTTATCACATCCATTCACATCTATTCACATCCCATTCACATCTTATCGCGTCCCATTTACATCTTATCACATCTATTCACATTCTATCACATCCCATTTACATCTTATCACATCCATTCACATCTTATTCTCATTTAGTAGCTTTTCTTGCTTCGATACCGATAATGGGACTTTTCTAAATTTTTACCAATTGCTTGGCCTAGATAAAGGTTCTTTTTCTCGATGACTATTTCCATATTCTTTCTCAATTTCTCAAATGAATTATATTCAATATTTCTCTTTTGAATAAAAGAATTCATGGGATTTACAAAAATCAATTCTACCCATATTTTCACTTTTGATAAATATTCATAAATTGAATTATACTAAAAATTTCTCTTTTTTCCATTTGATTTCTTGGATCTCAAATATCATGGAAATTCCTCTTTTTATATTTAATTACTTGAATTCTAAATGTCATGGAAATTCCTCTTTTATCATCAAAATAAATTTATCTAAAATTTCTCTTTTCTTTAATAAAAATATCCATTAATTCAATATGCCAAGAATTTCACTTTTACTATTTAAATCATTGAATTCCAATTGTCATGGGAATTTCTCTTTTATCATTTAAATATTTCTCATGCATAAAATAAATTTATCTATAATTCATCTTTGAATTTAAATAAAATATCCATTAATTCCAATATACTAAGAATTTCACTTTTTCCATTTAAATGATTGAATTCAAAATGTCATAGGAATTCCTCTTTTATCATTTAAATATTCCTCATGCATAAAATAAATTTATCTAAAATTCATCTTTGAATTTCAATAAAATATCCATTAATTCCAATATGCTAGAAATTTCACTTTTCCCATTTAAATGATTGAATTCCAAATGTCATAGGAATTCCTCTTTTATCATTTAAATATTTCTCATGCATAAAATAAATTTATCTTTGAATTTAAATAAAATATCCATTAATTCCAATATGCTAGGAATTTTACTTTTTCCATTTAAATGATTGAATTCCAATGTCATAGTAATTTCTCTTTTATCATTTAAATAAAATTACCATAATTTTCTTTTTTCTTAATTATTTAATTATACATATACCTTAAAAATTAGTTTTTCCTTGAATGTGATCAAAATCATTCTTTTAGCCTAGGATATTCAATCCTAGAATATGGTAGGAAGTCCTCTTTTCACGTTGTGCATAAGAATGAATTATGTGTTAATTTCTTAAAAATTTTACCATAGCTCTGTTGCTATTACTGATAATTTTTAATATTTTTAAAAAGAATAAGTCTTAGTAATGTAATTATGATAGTATAACTATCTTTTAACCTTAAATCTAATTTATGGATTTAACTCATAAAATTACCATAATTTATTAGCATATAAGTATAAAAACTATTTTCTTAACCTCTAGCTTCACAAGCCTAGAGTTTGATTTGTGAATTGAGAATTTCTCTATGAGAAGCATCAATTGAATATAGAATTGGTCATAGGAATGACCATTCTTTGGGGGAGAAAGAGATAAACATAAAAAGCATCCTAAATTAAGCATAAATATAAACTTTTCTTAATTATTCATTACAACTCTTAAGAAAAGCTTGATTTACATTATAACCACTTAATTAAAAACTTCTCAAGCTTGAGAGGGGTTGAGAAGTGAGAAACATTGAGAATACTAGAGAAAAATCATAAAATTACACTTTACCTCTTGTTTTTACTTGCTTCTCTATCATAGAAGAAGCCCCCAACCAATCAATTGGTTTTTGTGTTGAAAGGAAAGCCCCAAGGATGATTGAAGAGAGAGAGAGAGAGAGACTCCACTCTCTCCAAAAGTAGAGGATTTTTAAGGGATAATAAAAATATCATTATTTTAGTATAATACTGGCATGGTATAGTTCACAGATTTTTTTACAAAAGACTAAGGATCTATCTATAGGCAAGGGAGGCCTCTAACCAAGTCCAACTAGGTTCTAGAATTTTCTAGGTTCAGTTTGACTGAATTTGGACAAGATTTGGACCTAGTTTAGCTCCCTTTTGATTTGGTTTGATCCAAGAGAGAGGAGAGATAAAAATATCACAATTTTATTGAATTAAAAACTCCACCACATGTGTGAAATATGCGCCTCCTTGAAGTCCCCCCTTCTCCTTTACCAAGGTGTCAAAAATGTATCATTATATCAAAATATCTCATTTTTTTAGTAATATCTCATAGTTTTTAACTAATAAACTTTGTACTCAGTCAGCTCTTCATCTTATGTGGGCATTTACTCATTTTTTGGTATTTTCTTTTATTCATTGGATTTATCTCCTCCCCACACTTGGATTGATCCTATTGGCCCATAGGAACCTTAATTGGACCATAATCCAAAAATTTCTGAAAATCTAGACCCTTAGGCTAAGGTCCTTTATACACATTTTCAATTAATTCCAATTGCACATTGAAAAGTTCTTTTTGAATTTTTGTTTCAAGGGAAACCATTTTAGACACTAGGAGGATTTTTATATCCAAAAATATCTCAATTTTGGATTATCTCTCTCTAGACATTTTCTCTCTCCAAGCCAAAACAGGGTAAAACAAGATCTTTCTTCTATTTCAGAGAGGGGAATAATTACAAGATCAGAAGGGGAGATTCTTACACCTGTACACCTCAAAAGCTGGAGAGAAAAATCTTACACTTAAGGTCTTTTCATTCCGCTACCATCATACATTTGTTGTAATGGACGTTTTACACCAAATGGATTCATATGACATTATCTTGGATAGACCCTTCATGAGGGAAGCCAAATTGGTGCATGATTGGGCGTTAGATAAGGTGTATGTTCAAAAGGATTTGCAGATTTTGAAAATCGATCTACATACATGAAAATGAAATAAGGCTCTGAAGCCAAGCGTGAGGCAAAGAAGGTGATCTCTTGGACGAAAGATGAGGAGGATGACAAGCCACTCCTACTCTCAGTGCCGAACCATTTCAAAACATACACCATTGATAAACAAAAGGTGGTCCAATTGTTGATGGCTAAAAGAGTAAAGGATGATGGCCAATCCACGTCTTACGATGGTCCAGCTTGTTGGGAAACATGGATCGAGAACTAGGCTAAGCTATGGTGGATCAAACACAATGCGAAACATGATTACTTGATCGATTAGCAAGACCAAAAGAGATCAACCAAATAGACTTACTTGATATTGATGCTTGAGTTGAGTTGATGTGTCTACATTGAAGGTTCCCCTTTTATATGAGGTGGCTCATAAGTTTCTTGAGAGCTCATGTGGGATAAATTAGCTTTGATGATATGGCAACTTGCTAGGCTTTGCACTTTCTTAGCTTAGTCAACTCACTCCTTACCTCTTCCTTCTTGTGCTCTTTGGCACCACGTATCTCAACACCCCCCCTTGGTGCCAAATCTTTAGGCTACTCAAGGTGATTGGATGTCGGTTACAAAGTCTTGTTTGACTTTACTTTCTACATTCCCCTATGTGCTATGAGCAACTTTGGCCCATGTGCTACTTTGGCATTTCCCCCCCTTAATGCTACTTTGGCTCTTATTTGAGGGATGAATTTCTAGCTTGGGTATATCATCCATCCCGAAGGCTAGTTACAAGCACTTTTTGTGTAGAAAGTAGGATTTTTTCTCGGTTGTTGTGACCTTCACTCCACTCTTTTCTTCTTCTTCTTGATGATGTCGTTGTCCTAGTGGTTGCGGAGTGTTCAGTGCTTGGCCTTGCCTTTTTCTTGATGAAGTTGGTGATCTCGTTGTTGGTGAAGATTCGAATGTGGAAACGCATTGTAGTTAAACCCGTGAGAATGAGCCAATTATGCTTGAAAGGAACCTTTAGTGTGAACACGTCCTTAAGAGAGGATAAGGCCTTTGCACCATACAAAAATAATAAAATAATATAGTGAGTGGGTTTCGTCACCGTTTCAATCAACAACCAGATGCTGTCTCTCCCAGATGCTGTCTGTCGGCGGCTTCTTCTTCTCCTTGGGCTCGCAGCCTGCAAGACTGCGCGACTGCTTGTTGGCAATGACGCGGCTATGCTGATCCGCTTGTTGTAGCCGATTATGCGCTTTACTTTGCTGCACCTTTCCTGCTATGCTGCTACTCGATCTGCTCTTCGTCTGAGAGATGTGAACGTTGTTTATGATGTCTGAGATCTGTGGATGCTGCTTTGAGTGTGGGATGCGCTTACCTTCGTCCACAGCCACCACCATCGTAGAGCTGGTAGAAGAACTTTCCCAAATGGGAAGAAACGTTGGCCTCGTGTTCCTTCTACGCAGTCCCCAGCAGCAGCAAGTCCTATCTTGGGTCCTCACAAAAGAGGTTCTCTTCGTGAGCCTCCGCTGCGGCTCACCTTCAGGGAGGTTTCCTTCCGCAACACCTTCTCACCCACCAACACCTTCTCTAGCGTGCCACACCTTGGTTTCTGTCCAACCACCGCTTGTTGTAGGTGCTTTTTCTCTTTTTATTGTGACTATGATACTAGTGGTGGCTATTGAAGGCTATGGAGATGCGTAGAAGAGAGTGGATAAGAGAGGGTTATTGAGGCTAATGAAATATGCTTATGCAAGAGAAAAGTGCATGAAAAAAAAACTAATGCAACCCTAATCTCCCTCCACCTTGGACAACATCACTTCTATTTGGTGGCACCGCTTTCCAAGAGTAGAAGAGAGAGAAGGGCCTAACCCAAATGAACTATCACGCTGGGCCTAGCCATCCCGGCTCTAAAACCATGTTGGGAAACATGGACCGAGAACTAGGCTAAGCTATGGTGGATCAAACACAATGCTAAACATGATTACTTGATCGACTAGCAAGACAAAAAGGGATAGACAAATATGAACCAAATAGACTTACTTGATATTGATGCTTGAGTTGAGGTGATGTGTTTAAATTGCTTGAAGGCTCCCCTTTTATATGAGGTGGCTCCTAAGTTTCTTGAGAGCTCATGTGGGATGAATTAGTTTTGATAATGTGGCAACTTTCTAGGCTTTGCACTTTCTTAGCTTAGTCAACTCACTCCCTACCTCTTTCTTGTGCTCTTTGGCACCACGTATATCAACACAGCTGAAGTTAAGGAGATTGGCATTGCAAAGCCAAGGGAGTACACTAACTTATCTACGTTACTAAAAAGACTTAACTGCACAGCTAAAGAAGAAGAGCTCATTGCTCTCTTAACAAATTTCAAAGACTAATTTAGTTGCCTCTAGGGGGGTTTGTTTAAGGCTACCCATGTCTCATAGGAAATTAAGTTATGGCTTGACCTTGTATCAATGAGTGCGATGCCTGTCATGTGGCCCTCCTTTGTAGAGACCTTTACACTAAGTCATGCAGGTTCAATATCCAAGTCATCCTTGTCAATAAGGTGAGTGAAGCCATGTTGACGTCATGTAGTGTTCTCCCTTGAAGTCTTTGTTTTGCTTTGGCTTCCCTCTCCTTGGATTCCTCTTGAGCTTGTTTGATCTTTTCCTTGACTAGTTCTTTTTGATTTGTTTTACGAGATGCCCTTGTGTGAGAATTTCCTAGGTCAAGGGTCCATAATATTTCTTGAGTTTGCTTCCCTTGATACAGCCTTCTGTTTCTACCCCTTCGTGATAGTTTCAATGTGGACTGACCCTTGAGGGATGATTTCAGACACTCTAAAAGGTCCTAACCCTATGTATTTTAGTTTCTTTTTCTTGGTGCTTCTCACACCATACCTGAGGAGGACGAGGTCCCCTATTTCCAGTTCTTTGTGTTTCAAGTTATGGTCAAACTAGTGTTTTCTTCGTAGTTTTTCGACCATAAGCCCATGCAACGCAATCACTCGGGTTTCATCGAGTTTTTCCAAGTCAACCAACATCTCGACTAATGCATTTTTAGTGAGCCTTTCTTGTTTGGAAATTCACAAGTTGGGAACTAAAAATTCCATAGGCATTACTGCATCAATGATGCCAAGA
Organism: Cibotium barometz; assembly: GCF_041138505.1. Classification (NCBI taxonomy): domain Eukaryota; kingdom Viridiplantae; phylum Streptophyta; class Polypodiopsida; order Cyatheales; family Cibotiaceae; genus Cibotium; species Cibotium barometz. The sequence continues at coordinate 3,131,567 of NC_141108.1, read as the reverse complement.
GCTAGTCAAAAGGGAGTGTATCCCTTCACTACCTAATATGATGTGCGATAGGCCCATAGTGATATGGTTAGCTTGTGTTCCCAATCCATGCGACTGGCTTCCAAGGTTTTAGTCAAGATAGCACATAATATCTTGTTTCTGCTCTCTGCTTTGCCATTTTCTTGTGGGTAATAAGATGGTGATTTGCGATGTACTACAAGGAATCCTGTAAGTAATTATTTAATCATCTCATTAATGAAATGTGAATTCTGGTTCACTGTGACTAATTCCAGTGGGCAAGCAGCCAAATCTAGAAACGATATGTTTATATATAAGAACTTTGCCATAGTCCAAGCATCAGCCCTTTTAGAGGCTCTTACCACAATCACATATATAAGAACTTTGCCATAGTCCAAGCATCAGCCCTTTTAGAGGCTCCTGCCACAATCACATAACGAGCTTGTGTTGGATGCTCTACTAGACTACTCGACTAATACCTTATTTCTCAAAGGGTTGTCTCTCACAATCATAGGGGTGAGTGGCATCCTATCCTTTTGTTGTGAAATAGCAAATCATTGACATTCCTCACATCTCTTTACAAATTGTATGGCATCCGTGAATAATGTAGGCCACCATAGTCTTGCTTGAAGCACTTTGTGAGTTGTAACTTCTCCCGCAACATGTCCTCCGGCTATTCTTACGTGTGCTTCTTATAAAATAGTGACAAACTCATCTTCTTGCACACATCTGCTAAGGATATCGTCCTTGTTGCCTAGCTTATATAATTCTCCAATAATCAATTGATAAGGTGTGGCCAGCTTAATAAGCCGATGCATCTTATCTTTGTTTAAGGATCGATCTTATGGGAACGCATGAGCTTGATATTCGGATATTTCCTCACTTGTTAACCCAATTCTAGGGTTAACAAGAGCTACTACCATTATCTTACATCAAAGATTCACGATAGATACACCAAAGGGTCATACATTCAAGATATGAAGCAATAGTGTCCAAAGCTACAACTTGGATGGGCAGCCATAATGGTGTGACAGGATATTTATGGCGATTCCCGCTTCAAGAGCATGTGGTACTAAGTTAGGATGAAGTCCTAAGTGATGTACTTCATGGATATATTATGAGAGTAATCATTGTAATAGCATTACGCCTCTTATAAGCCTAAAGTGCCCGGTCAACCATAGTTTAAGTGAGTGTGAACACTTATGGCCATGTATATAAGTGGATATCTCTCATAATACAACACACTCTCCCATTGTGCAATTGAATCTTGCTCTTGCTAATCCTCTTGCTAATCTCTCCCTAATGCATGCTAGTGAGTGTGTGTGAGTGAAGTGAGGTGAAAGGAGGGACGAGTACCCGTAGTAGTGCAATGCGGCGATGTGATAACGCCCGCAGGAGGCACGGTGGAATTACTTCTCAAGGAGTTGTAGAGCTTGGAGACCTCAAGGGTTATGAGCTCGGCCATTGGAAAGATTCTCACGATAGTTGCGGTTCACCAGGTAATCTCCTTTTGGATGTGTTTCCAAGGAGGGTTCGGGTGAGCCTAAAATTTTTGGCGCCGCTGCCGAGGAACCATCCCTTGGCTTTCTCCATCATTTTTTCTCTAATCTACACATTATCCATTTCCCATTATCTTGATTAATGGTTTTCCATGAAAAATATATGGATTTGTGTGTGATTTGGTGTAGAATAGCTCTCTTTTTTATTTTTCTAAAGAATGTTTTTTGCTTAATTTTTAGCTTAATTTGTTATTTTTGTTGTTGTTATTGTGGTTTTTCATGTTCTTAGGGCTTGCACATAGGTTGTACTAGGCTTAGTTTGCATCCATTGCATCAAACAATGCAATAGAATGTAATTTTTAGTGAATGTTAGCTCTCTTTAGTGTTAAATATAGATCTAAAATCATTAATTTTAACTTAATTATGTGTTTTTTTGTTTGAATTGGTTGCATTGGAGTGCTAGCAAGAATTAGGAGTAGCTTAATCCTTCAAAAAAATTCTTAAAACTATAAAAAAATCCTTGAATTTGACTAATTTCTCTTAATGGACTGGTTTTTGTCATTAAGGGTGATTAATCTTATTCAAGAGATAAAAAAACTAGAAAATGTATTAATTGGAGTCTAAATTGATCATATGAGTAGTCTAAATTGGTATTTTTGAGTGTTTTGAGATTATCTAGATGCATCAAGATACCTAATTACATCAAATTTTTCATTAATTGGAGAAATTTTACTCTCTTTGCTTAATTTTACCTTAAAAGAGGAGACCACAATTAAGAGTCTAATTAGTCCCCTATTTAAAATTAATTTACACATTTGTTAATACACAAAGATTAGAATTTCCTTGTCTATCCAATGATGTGCTCAATGGTGTGAATTAATTAGAGATTAGTGGTTAATTAGAATCCTTGATTAGTGTAAAAGAGGGAAAGATTAGAAAAAGGATTAATCTTGGATTAATTCTTAATCACTTTTTTACATAACTCATTAAGGCTAATGAGCATTCAATGAGTAGATGCTCATGAGTTATCAAATTGTCCATTTTGGGGGTCATTTATGAAGGGTGTAAGGGGTGTCATTAAAAGGTTGACTTTTTTGATTCCCACTAACCTTTTTGGAAAAATGCCCATATCTCTTTCATTTTAAATTCAAAAAATATCCTCCCCCTAAAAGAAAAATTCGTATTTTCCACTAAACTCCAAAGCACCTTAAAAAAAATTGAATTTAATTTTTCTATGAAGTCCACTTCACACATGAACCATTTTCTACAACTTCATGGCCTAAGGGTTTACGCCCTCAGAACCTACGCCCAAAAAAAAATTTGAATTTAATTTTTTTGTGAAGTCTGATTCATGCGTGAATTATTTTTGCAACTTCACGGCCTAAGGGTTCACGCCCTCGAAACCCATGCCAAAAAAAAATCAAATTTAATTTTTTCGTGAAGTCCGATTCACGCGTGAACCATTTTCTACAACTTCATGGCCTAAGGGTTCACGCCCTCAGAACTCGCGTCGAAAAAAAAAAATCAAATTTAATTTTTCCATGAAGTCTGATTCACGCGCGTGAACCATTTTCTACAACCTCACGGCCTAAGGGGTCATGCCCTCGAAACCCATGCCCAAAAAAAATGAATTTAATTTTTTCGTGAAGTCTGTTTCACGACGTGAACTGATAAGGGTTCATGGCATGAGACCCTTCCTTCACGTGACCAAAAATAAAAAATAAATTTTTTTCGTTAAGTCCAGTTCACAATGTGAACTGATAAGGGTTCACGAAGTGAGACTGTTTGTTCACGCGACTGGAAATATATTTATATATAAAATCTGTGAAATCCGCTTCACGGCGCGAAAAGGGGTAGTAAACACCCCTATTTGGAGGCTCGTATCTCCTAAATCGTATATCCAATGAAGGCGCTCTAGGGCTCATCGAAAAGCTGACATCAAGCTCTTCGACTTTGGACTCGGCTGTCCGAAGTCAAAATCGGCCATTTTGGCCTCCAACTAGCAGCCTAAAAATTCGACTTGAAAATCGAGGCAAACAAAGCCCAAAAACAATGAAAAATCACAAAAAACAGCACGAAAATGACGACGAACCATATTCAGGCTACTTTTTGAGGGTCTAAACGAAAAAATCACAGATGACTCAGGGAAACAAAGTTGTAGTACTCCAAAAATATAACAACTCCCTCATACACAAAGTTTTTCAAAATTCCTTTTAAAACACCCTAAAAAACGTGCTATGAAACAACGAAAATATTGTTAAAATTTATTTTCATCTTGAGACAATGATGGAAAATAGGTTTTAGGACCTCCTCTTCCATCTGGGAAGTTACTAGCACATGCTTTTTCTAGAAAATTATCTTAGGTCGTTCGCGTGCGTATAGCGCCTAAGCTAATTAGGGCGTACGGACACCCATTTGGCCCAACGAAGAGAACGCTAGGCCTCTTGAGGTTGTAACAGGAGCTATGAGAGAATATAAAAAGCAAAAAAAAAAACATGTGTTTGCTCATTAAGGAGCATTTAGGCACTCTAACATGGCCACGATAGAGGGATTGCAAGGGATCACACAAGGACAACCCAGTGGGCTGACATCTTCGAGCCATTGAGATCTATGCCGCAAATGCACCTCCTGATATACCATTGGCTATGCCTATAACAAGCGTGTCATCGGGTTTTACACCCCCTATCACTTTGATCCCACCGGGCTTTGGTCCCTTAACTAACATTCCCACAAATCCTATAGGTACCAACCCCTTCTTGTGGATGCCCACACCTTGGACATACTAACTAGTCTAGGAAGGGGGGTAGCCCAAGGACTTAGTGAGTCTCTCCCAACAAGAACACTCACATACGGCCTTAGTGACTCATATAGAAATGCGGCCGTACAAATTTCTAAAATCATGGGTACCAACCCCTTCTTGGATGCCCACACCTTGGACATACTGACTAGTCTAGGAAGGGGGGTAGCCCAAGGACTTAGTGAGTCTCTCCCAACAAGAACACTCACATACGGCCTTAGTGACTCATATAGAAATGCGGCCGTACAAATTTCTAAAATCCAATGGGGGATAAATACGACAGAACAACAGACCTTGTTCAATTCATTCAAATGTTTGAACAGAGATGTGAAGCCTTTGGAAATCCTAACTGTCCCACCAAGGTACATGCGTTGAACCTATGCTTAGGAGGAAAAGCTAGTCGATGGTTCATCACATTGATGCCTACGATCAAGACCAACTTCAAAACCTTGAAATCAGCCTTTATACATGGCTTTTCTCTAGACAAGGTGATTTGTGGAGTGCAGCAATAGAACTCTATTCAATTGAGCGTCAACCAAATGAATCCATTAGAGATTTTATCCTTCGGATAAAACTCTTGGACTCACGTTGTGAGTCATGGAAAAAATTAAACGATATTCAATTGAAGAGATGTTTCATGATAGGTTTGAAGAATAACAGCTTACACAACATGATCATTGTATCCAATTCGAAAACATTAGATCAATGTTGTAAAGAAGCAGTACGTTTAGATGACAACATGCTGGAAGATGATCATGCTACGAGGTGTTCCTCATCTAAACCAAGTGAAGCAATGGCAAAAGAAAGATTGATCTCAGAATTGACATTCCTCGAATTCTATGTAGCCTTGCTTAAAACCTTTCAATCGACATCTCTAAGAGAGGATGAACACCTTCAAAACCAAACATCCTTAATGCCTTTACAAGTGAAGAACGAAATGCCTTGTGTTGAGTGTAATCACTAACGACCATCGCAATCCCCATTGTGCATACAAGGCACTTGTTCTTCTATACTGCATATATTGTAAAACCTTTGACCATGATACTAAAAAATGTCCCGCTTCATCCACAATTGACTCAAAACCTCCATCTCCCGTGCACCAAACAGAAACAGTCCAAAGAGTAGAAACTGCTCAGGAAGTAGTTAATCGAACACTTTAGTGTTTCTATTGTCGTGGCCCTCACAAGGTGGTAGATTGCATAGTTTGGAATACTTCCAGGTCCATAGTCACTGACACATTGCGACCCATGTGTGAACGATGTGGCATTGATCACATGTTTCAAGATTTTCCAGGACGAGTTGCTTCAATGCAACTTGTCTCACAAAATACAACTCTTAACATCTTAAGTGTACAAAATAGGCAATTGGCCATGGTACCCTTGAATGTGCTTACACGCTTACAAGCCAAGGCACAAGAGATGGTCACAAAGAACACGAAAGACAATACCTTAACATGGGTAGAAGAACATGCTTTAAAGTAGAACCCAAAACAGAAAACAAAACCTTCTAAACCCAAGGAAGATAAGGGACTACAAACTATCGAAACCAAGGTTGAATTAAAAGACAGGGAAAAGGATCCTGAAGAGGAGATAAACCCAAAAGTGGACATAAACCCAAAAGAGCCAAAAGATATACATGATGTAGAAGAATCCACCTCAAAGACCACCACACAAAATGCCAAACCCATATATGCGACACATTGTACAAAAGCCCAAAAGAAAATTTGATCTCGTCGCATGGGTAAACATAGTGAAAAACTGACAAACCAAAGAAAGTCAGAAAATGAAACAAGTTTTAGTACGTTGATGGCACAGAAGCGGTAAAGCAGTTTACGCCCTTATAGGGTGCCACACTTCCACACACGCATAAAAACACACCAGAAAAACCAGACCCAAAAGCATGAACAAGACTTATATTTCAGATCTGGCTGTCACAACTTGTACCCAAACAAACTAAGAAACAAAAAGAACTCTCTGGCATCACCAAACACCAGCCACCACAACTAATCAAGAGAATTTACAACTCTGGCCTGAGTCTCCAGAAGAGATAGAAATCCACAAAAAACCACACACACACCCTCTCCCTCTGGCTCTCTGTGCTGATCCTCTGTTAGCCACACTTTAAACCCAAGCTCTGCAATGCTACCAGCCCACCACCAAGCATACACACTGTATATCACCAGCCTTTGTCTGCATCCAGCTGTCTTCAGAATCACCAGAGCTGCCCCAGCACCTCTTCTGCAAGGCAGCTACTCTCTTTGTTTCTGTCTGCAGCTCACCAAAGCTCCTTCACCATGACGAGGCAATCACTCTCTCACAAGGCCTCCACTCTGCCTGTCCCCGCAGCATCTCCTCTGCTGTGCCTCTGCGCTAGTCTTTGAAGAAGCCTCTCCACAGCTTTTACAAGGCGGCCCTCTGTACATATCACCTTCAACACCATCTACTGCCTCCAGTCGCCTAGGAACTTGCCTCCTCTCTCAGTCGCCAGTAGCCACGAACACACAAACATCAACGCTTCCCTTGTCTCCTTCTTGCAGCTGCGCCCCAACGCTTCTTTTGCTCTGTCCTCCAGGCTCTCCCACCTTTTAGCTCTTCTCACCTCAACTCCTCCTTCGCTGCTTCCTAGGCGGCTATCCCTTCTTTCCTTCCTGGCGCACAGTCCACTCTTTGCTTGCTCTCCACGCCCGCCTTTTTCTGCGCGCTCCCCAGCAGCACCTCCTTCTCTGTCTTGCCAGCACCCGTCGTAGCCAGCTGTCTCGGCCAGTCATCACACCAACGTCAACCTCTTGTGCATCCACTTCAAAAAAACACCAGAGCCGCCTCCTCGTCATCACAAGGTGGCCCTCCTCTCTCGCTGCAGATCACTCCAGCAGCCTTTACCTGCGTTGGCTACCTACGTTGGCTCTCCTAAAACACCAGAGGCGTCCACCTTCCATTAGCTTCCACACGGCTGCGTTCACCTTCACGCAGTCGCCTCCACTTCTCTGCGCTCCTCAGCTCTTCACACGGCGAACCCACTAGAACCTCTATTCGCCAGCTATCAACTCCATCCTTCACGCTCTCGCCAGCTTCTGGATAGCGAGCTGGCGGCCCATAATAACTCCATGTGGCAATTTATAGGGTGGCCACTGTTGAGATTCAAGCTCGATGTCAGTGTGAGCCAGCTATGCTATGTGCTGGCAGATTAGGTAGGAACATGTGTGAGACATAAATGACCGCGTGTCCAGCTGGTCATAGTGTGTGTGGACATTACATTAGGTTTACTTTTGTAGTGTGGACATAACACTATGTTGTGTTCTCCTTTGTGTGTGTGAGAGAGATGGTGACTATGGCTTCTCTCCTTCTTTATGGTTGATGATTATGGATTAGGGTTTGCTTCTCTTGTGTGTGTTACATCCTGCTCCTGTTTTTTATCATGGTATCAGAGCCAAGAGCTCATTAGCTGAGTTGTGTGAGTGAGTGAGAGAAGAGGGAAGAAGAAGGAAAAGCTGTGAAGGAAGCCATTGAAGCTGTGGAGCAAAAGGAAGCTGTGGAGCACACACCGGCATCAGATCTGAGAGCTAAGGACCATTGGTGAGTGTAGCAAGACCCCCTCTGCGGATTGCAGGTACCAAAGAGCAAGTTAAGTGAAGATTGAAGGGCATAAAGCAAAGGAAAAATTCTGGTTTTTTCTCTAAGCTTTCATGGAAAGCTTGAAGTGAATGTATACTCTTGGCAAATGTATACACAAAGGCACATGTATTCGGGCTTGCAAATGTATTAACAAAGTGGACACAAACAACATACAGGATCTTGAAGCAGATTGATGCATACAGATTTGAGCAAAATCAAGTGAAAGTGAGTTTATGCAAAAAATTTCTGGTTTTTCACAAAAACAGAAAACATACCCCCCGTGGAGGATCAATTGCAGGAGCTAGAGGCAAAATTGAGCTAAACCCTTCATACCCAAGGTAGATTAGGTCATTGCTAAGAGGCCTATCTATTCAATTGTGATTTCCCCTCTCTCTACAGCCCTCTGGAGTAGGCGGTGCATGAAGATGCAGAATTCTGGACAGTTTTCAAAGATTTCATCCTAATTCACTCATTTGGACACCAAATTGAATGCTTTAAAGCTTGGAGAGTTTAGCAAATACATTGCTAAGGCCTTGTGATGCTTGGTTGCAGCTCATTTCATGTATTTGGAGCTCATTGAAGTGATTTATCAGAGGTGTGCAGGTTTGCAAAAATTCTGTCCAGAAACAGAGCATTTTTAATCAAGGCATTAATCTTTGCCTATATCAAATTGGCCAAATTCCTCTGGTACAAGTAGAGTCCTATGAGTTGCTAAACTTTTGAATCAAAAAGTTTTGGATTTGGAGAAGATTTGAAGGAGATAGAGCAATTTTAGTGAGAGGTGGTACCTGACAGGTGCAGAAAAATTCAAACCAGAGGTTACAAAACTTGGTGGTTCTCATTCCCCTTGAAGAATTGGATCAAACCCTTCTAGGATATGTTGGAGAAATGTGTTGGGAAGCTAATGCAAGTTGAATCATTGCATTTGGACAAGATTTGAAGGATTTAGAGCATAATCTTGACTGGTTACTGGCGAGAATTTACTGGCGAGAAAAAAACCAGAAAATTTTTTGTGAAGGAGTTTCATTTGATTTCAACTTTGATCGAGTGTACATTGTTGGTGAACCATTGTGGGATGTTAATGCACACAATTTGCAAGCATTTGATGTGATTTGAAGAGATTTGGAGCATTACAGGTACTTCGTACATTGTGATCGAAAGGGTACATCTACTCTATTTTTTTGCAACAATGGGAGATGGTCCGATACAGATTGTTGGAGAGAAGCTTGATCGCACTAACTTTCAAGTATGGAAGTTTCGAATGAAGAGTTTTTTGAAAGGCAAAGGGTTGTGGAGTCTTGTCTCGGAGGAAGACCCGGAGCCATACCTACCTCCTCAACCAAATAATGCTCGAAGAAGGAGAAGAGCCGCAAAAGCTTTGATGACGATCTTGGTGCAGAATCGCCTGATTCTAACATCCAGTCGGATGAGTTTAGAAGCAAAAAGAAGAAGAAGAAGAAGAAGGACAAGGCCGTTTCGCCCGAGACGAGCACGGAGTCTGATGATGCCGCAAAGAAGACAAAGAAGGATAAGAGCCTGAAGAGAAGAGCCGAAGAGTCGCTTGGTTCCGAGCGTGGATTGAAGGTTTCCAGAGTTGAGCAGAGCGAGAGCGAAGAGGGGAGCGAGATTCTCAACCCGTGCGCGGTCATTTATGTCTCACACATGTTCCTACCTAATCTGCCAGCACATAGCATAGCTGGCTCACACTGACATCGAGCTTGAATCTCAACAGCCCCTCTCAAGCTCATGATGTACTGCCGATGAAGATGTAGATGAGCTTGGGATATCAACACTCTCACCAAGCAATGGGTAGAGCGGTCCTCGAAGGTGTTGCATTATTTTTCAATATGTGTAACAGATGCCTTGCTTATTCACATCCAAGATGCAGATACACCGAAAGAAGCATGGGGTATCTTGTGCAGAATGTATGAGACAGACACTGGTGCCAGGAAGATACAACTAAAGCAACAGATTCACAGTGTAACACGAAGGAATCGGAGTATACATGAGTATGTTCAGGAAATCAAGGGTTATGCTGATTCCTTGTCATCAATCCATGCCCCAATGGATGATGATGATTTGGTTGCACTCACGTTGCGTGGTTTAGGCAAAGAATACAAATCTTTTGACACTTCCATCTCAGTAAGGTTGGGAGGAATGCCAGACTTTAATGAGCTTGTGTCATTGCTCATTGTGGAAGAATTGAAGCTTGGCCTTGGTGGTATGAGTGTTACAGGTGGTGCATCCTCGTCAAGCAATGATGAACATGCAAGAAATCAAGCTTTTTACTCATCTAGAGGCTTTCGAGGCAGGGGGAGATTCGCATCACGTGGACGTGGTGGTAATGGTCGTGGATGGCAGGATAGGCCTCCACAGCAGAATTTTCAGCCTTCATATGGTGCTCGAGGTGGTCGTGGTTATGCACCTCAGCGAGGCAGAGGTAACCCCCGTGGACGAGGACGTTGGCAAGGCCAACCAAATTCTATGCAAAATGTGGAATGCCATTATTGTGGCAAATATGGTCATATGGCGAGAGATTGCTTTCGCAAACAGAATGATTTGAGAGGGGGAAGAGCACAACGTGGTGGTCATTATGGTGGAAACTATGCACAACATGGTGGCAACTATGCATCAAGTAGCAATGATGGAACTGCAAATCATTTGTTTGCCATGAAGCATGTTGTGGGTTCTATGACAACAAATGCTGAGAATGATGATACATGGTACATGGACTCAGGAGCATCAAACCATATGACATGTCATGGAGAATGGTTTGAGCACATGAAGCCAATGGATGTGAAGGGCTATGTGGAAACAGGTGATGATACCCAGCATGTCATTACACATGTTGGAAGTGTACCATTGGTCATGCATAATGGTCAGACAAAGTCTATGTCAGATGTGCTGTATGTGCCTTCGATCACTAAAAGCTTGGCCTCAGTTGGTCAAATGGTAGAACAGGGATTACAGGTTAGATTCAATGAGCATGGATGCTTCGTTGAAGACTTTAAACATGGATGTAGAGTGATTGCTAAAGGCAAGAAAGAAGGAAGACTGTTTAAGCTGGATGCTGGAATTCCTGAGCTAAAATCAGCCATGTTCTCAAAGAGCAGGAATGTGGTACAGGATATTGACATGTGGCACAAGAGGATTGGACATGTCAATATACAGAGATTAAAGAACATGCAAACAAGGGGCATTGTCAGTGGATTGCCTCGATTTAAATATAATGGACATATGCATGTTTGTGAAGCCTGTCAGTTTGGGAAGCAGGCAAGGTTGAGGTTTCCTAGAGAAGGAAACATGAGTAATAGACCACTTGAAATAGTGCACAGTGATGTATGGGGCCCAGCACAAAACCCATCTATCAAAGGAAGTCTATACTATGTGACATTTATAGATGACTTCAGCAGGATGACATGGATATACTTTCTCAGGGAGAAGAGTGAAGTATTGGAAAAATTCATGGATTTCAAAGCTTTTGCAGAAAAGCAGTATGGCTGTTGGATTAAGTGCCTGAGAACAGATGGAGGTGGTGAATACACCTCAAAAGCATTTGAGCATTTCTTGCGGAAGCATGGGATAAGGAGACAGTTGACATGCAGGTATACACCTCAGCAGAATGGTGTGGCTGAGAGAAAGAATCGTGTCATATGTGAAGTGGCAAGGGCAATGCTCAATGAAAAGAGCATGCCAGATTACTATTGGGCAGAAGCATGTGCTACTGCAGTGTATATCCTGAACAAATCACCTACAGCAGCCATTCATGGAAGCACGCCTGAGATGCGGCTAACAGGTTACAGGCCAGACATTGGACATCTCAAAGTCTTTGGATGTGTAGCTTATGTTCATGTGCCTGATGAAAGAAGACGGAAGTTGGATCCTAAAGCAGAGAAATGTGTCTTTGTTGGATATGCACAGGATCGCAAAGCTTACAAATGCTATAACCCTCAAACTAGACAAGTAGTCATCTCACGGGATGTTGTATTCGATGAGCTTGCTAGTTGGTATAAAGCCAAAGATGAGGGAGTCATTGACACACTTGAGGCGAATGTGCCTGTGAACTTGCCATCACAAGCAAGTTCTAGTTCTACTACTATGTCTGGGCCAGCAGAAGCTGAGAGTAGTAGCAGTGTACGTCCATGGTCAGGACGTCTGAGACATGAGAGTGTGAGCACTGGGAGTAGTGCTATGGATAAAGGCAAGAAGAAAGTCGAAGGAATTGGGATCACAGGTTATGAGTCCTCTAGTTCAGAGAGTTTGGATGAGGAGCTAGGGATACCTGTTGTACGCACACCTGGTGTTAGGCAGGACAGATATGTGCCACCACATGCTCGTGTTACAGGTGTACAGAGTGACCCGCATGCATTGCGGAGATCCCAGAGAGTCAGATATCCAGTGGAAAGATTGACACATAGAGATTTTGCTATGCATTATGCATACATGACATCTATGGTAAAGCATGTGGAACCTACATGCTATACAGAGGCTATTGGAGAGCATATATGGCAGAAAGCAATGGATGTGGAGATGGACGCATTGGTCCATAATGATACATGGGACTTGGTTGCTCTACCAAAGGATAAGAATGTTATTGGATGTAAATGGGTTTACAAAGTGAAGTGCAAATCTGATGGGTCTATTGAGAGACATAAGGCAAGATTGGTAGCAAAGGGTTATGCACAGACCCAAGGATTGGATTATGATGAGACGTTTAGCCCAGTGGCTAAGATGGGCACAGTGAGAGCAGTCATTGCTATGGCTGCAGCTAATGGCTGGGAAATGCATCAGATGGATGTTAAGAATGCATTTCTGAATGGAGATCTACAAGAGGAAGTATACATGGCACAGCCAGAAGGGTATGTACACCCTAGATATCCCACTCACGTATGCAGGTTGAAAAAGGCATTGTATGGTCTGAAGCAAGCACCACGTGCTTGGAGTGATAAGATGAGCAGATATCTTATCTCACTTGGTTTTCAGACTTCTACAGCAGATTCTTCACTGTATGTGAAGAAGACACAGCATGGGATTGTTTTACTAGTCATCTATGTGGATGACTTGATTATTACAGGTGATCATAGTGCAGATGTGATGCATGTCAAGAAAGCTTTAAGTGGGAAATTTGACATGAAAGATCTTGGTGAGTTGAGATATTTCCTTGGCATTGAAGTGGTGAAAGATCATGCAGGTACTTGGTTAGTACAGCGCCAATATGCATTGGATATGTTGGCAAAGTATGGCATGACAGGGTGTAAGCCTATGAGTACACCATTGGAGCAAAATGTGAAGTTGCGGGCTGATTATGGCGAGGAATTGGATGATCCTTCCATGTACAGGAAGATGGTTGGTAGTCTCATATACATGACTATCACACGCCCAGATTTGAGTTATGCAGTGGGGCTAGTGAGCCAGTTTATGCAGAGCCCCAGGAAACCACATTTGGATGCAGTGAGACGCATTATGAGATATGTGAAAACCACAGCACATTATGGTTTATTCTATGAGAGTGGTAAAAGCTTGGACATACATGGCTACACAGATGCTGATTGGGCAGGTAGCGCATATGACAGGAGGTCTACTAGTGGATATGCTTTTACACTTGGCAGTGCTGTGGTGAGTTGGAGTAGCAAAAAGCAACCTACAGTTGCTTTATCCAGTACAGAGGCTGAGTACAGAGGTGCAGCCATTGCTACTTGTGAGGCTATATGGTTAAAGAGTCTCTTGGCAGATTTATGTGAGCCTCTTGATGGCAAAGTTGTCATACATTGTGACAACATGAGCAGTATGCAGTTGGCAAAGAATCCAGTATTTCATGCGAGGACCAAACACATAGAGGTCCATTATCACTTTGTCAGAGAAAAGGTGCTGGATGGTACAGTTGATCTTCACTATGTGAAGACTGATGAGCAGGTGGCTGATATCTTCACGAAGCCACTTAGCAGGGAGAAGTTTGAGTACTTCCGGACTATGTTGGGAGTACATGGGATGAGCTTGAGGGGGAGTGTTGAGAGTGTTGATATCCCAAGCTCATCTACATCTTCATCGGCAGTACATCATGAGCTTGAGAGGGGCTGTTGAGATTCAAGCTCGATGTCAGTGTGAGCCAGCTATGCTATGTGCTGGCAGATTAGGTAGGAACATGTGTGAGACATAAATGACCGCGTGTCCAGCTGGTCATAGTGTGTGTGGACATTACATTAGGTTTACTTTTGTAGTGTGGACATAACACTATGTTGTGTTCTCCTTTGTGTGTGTGAGAGAGATGGTGACTATGGCTTCTCTCCTTCTTTATGGTTGATGATTATGGATTAGGGTTTGCTTCTCTTGTGTGTGTTACATCCTGCTCCTGTTTTTTATCAGCCACTCTACATTATATTTTATTTATAAAGCTTATTAATAATGGCTACCAATACTAAAAGGGCTTTTCCTTTTCTTGTGTTTTTTCCAGAAGAAACGGCGCCCACATATTTCCAACACAATGCTGCCCACAAGCTCATCATCATCAGCACCCACTTACTAAACCCGATAATTTCCCAGTCGGTGCCCTGTTTTTAGCAACCATTCGCACACCACACTGTTGCCATAAAACTTCCAGATCTCTCGCATCTGCTCCGGAAAAAAAACATGTGCATATACCAGCTTACTGCCAAACCACCCAGCCTGTACACTTGGCAACGCTCTCAAAAGCAAAAACTTCACACACGCCATGCACACGTATGTACACATTACCAACTCCGCAACCCCCTACTTCTGCTGAGACATTCATGTCCAGCAGCTGTACAAACAGGGACGAAATATTCAGATCTTCCTCTGTACTCTCCACAACCTCTTGACATGCATCACAAGCTTCCTGATCTTCTTCTTTCACGGCTAACATCAATCGAGCAAAATATTTCTTCAGTCGTAAACCATTCACTCTCCTTTTAGGCTTCTTTCCATTCAAATCAGCAAGCTGATAACTCCCATTATCAAATTTTCTCTCAACTTTATACGGATCTTCCCACTTTGTCTGGAATGCAGTATGAAAAGTACTATCCAGCTTGCTATTATACCTGAGAACCAGATCACCCTCTTCAATTTCTTTCTGCTCCACCTTCTCATTCTCTCTCTCTCTTGTCTTTTCAATTGCATAGCCGCATGATGATCAAATGCTAGCTCTCTGTCCAACTGGACTATTTGCAAGGCCAGTAATCTTTCTCTGTAACAATTAATAGGCTCATGCCCTTCTTCAACCAGGAACTTCAAAGCTGGAATTTCCACATCAATAGGCATGAGTGCTTCTTTCCCATAAACTAAATGAAAGGGTGAGAATGTGTACCAGATTTTACTGCAACCCTGTATGCCCATAATACACGATTCATCTCCATATCCCAATTCTTGATATGGCCTTCTGTCATTTTGGTTATCATGAGCTTAAATTCACCATTAAATCTTTCATTCAAGCCATTGCATTGAGGGTGATAAGGAGTGGAGTACTTGTGGTTGATATTCAATCTTCTGCATAAAGGGTGATAAGGAGTGGAGTACTTGTGGTTGATATTCAATCTTCTGCATAAATGGTCAACTACCTCTCCTCGAAATTCAGGACCATTATCTGATAATATCTCTAGAGGAATACCAAATCTGCAGCATATATGTTCATACACAAAATCACCTCTTTACTATCCACTCTCTTCACTACTTTCACTTCTGCCCATTTTGATAGGTAATCCACTGCAGTAAGCACATAACACTTTCCTCTGGCTGTCCTGGGAAGCGGTCCAACTGCATCCACTCCCCATCTTTCAAAAATGTCATATACCAGCATGATATTTCTCGGCTCCATTTTTAAGATTCTCTTCCCCATTCTCTGGCACTCATGGCAAGACCCGCACCAGTGCTGAATATCCTTCTAGATGGAAGGCCATACATAACCCTCCAGTAATATCTTCTGCAAGGTGATCTTAAATGCATAATGACCCCCACATGCTCCCTCATGATTTGAAGATAGAATATAATAAATCTCTTCTCTCCAGGGAATTCTCCTCAATACCTGATCAGCTCCTTGCATGTATAATTCATCTCCAATCATGACATAATGCTTACTTTTCCTGATAAAATGATACTTTTGGCCTTTTTGAGTTCTTCAGGTAAGCGACCTGAGAGTAAGTAATCCACCACTCTGGACAGGTATTCCCTCCCCTTGTATAATGGCTCTTTGATTTTTGCAATCACTGGATCCTGATTAATTGCCTCCTGAGCCAACTCATGTGCCATATGATTTTCCTCCCGCCGCACATGTTGAATACTCCATGCTGTAAATTGATGTAGCAGCCTTCTAACATCAGCCAGACATTCTTTTAATCTCGGATTCTTTGCTCGCCAACTACCCAAGACCTGCTTTACTACTAATAGAGAATCTCCCTTTATGATTAGCTTTACTACTAATAGAGAATCTCCCTTTATGATTAGCTTCTGAATTTTCTGTTTTAAAGCAGCCTGCAACCCTTGAAACAATGTTGTGTATTCAGCCTCATTGTTACTTTCAGCTTCCAGAAGTATCCCACCCTTTAGAATCAGCACGCCTTCTGAATCCTGGATTATATACCCCCCGGTGGCCTGATGTATACTCCTTTTATATGAACCATCAAAGAATAAAACATGAGCTCCAGGAATGATAATTTGTTCCTCTTTTTCTATCTTTGGCATGATGTATACTCCTTTTATATGAACCATCAAAGAATAAAACATGAGCTCCAGGAATGATAATTTGTTCCTCTTTTTCTATCTTTGGATCCACTTCCTTCACCAGTATCGGGCCATCCTTGTATGTTAGAAGATCTGCCAAAGTTGCCTTGCAAGTATCTTCAATCAAAAATGAAAAATCATATTCTTGAAGCTTCACTAACCATCACATCATACCTTTTGAGAGTGAAGTACCATTCACCAGCTGAGGGAGTAGAGTATAGTTTGTCAGTACCACAAATGGTCTCATCAGAAGATATGACCTGAATTTCCTGCAAGCATACACTAGACTTGACAAAACCAATTCAGCCTCAGTGTATTTCCTCTCTGCTTCTGTCTTCACTCTACTTGCATAATACACAGGCTTCATATATCTGGATTCATCTCCTCTCTGCATTAAGATTGCTCCAACTACATCCGGACCAAAAGATAGATTCACATAAAAGACCTGAGAGAAATCCGGAGCTTTTACACTAGAAATACCTCCCAATACTTCTTTCACTTTCTCAAACACTTCCTCGCATTCTTCATTCCATTGCAATGGTTCTTTCTTCATAGCCTGCGGAAGAGGGTAAAGCAGTTGAGACATTAAAGGAACAAATCTTGCCATATATTTTACCTTCTAGACAAAAGTCTGCAGAGCTGCTTGGATGTTGATGGTGCAGATAATAAGACAAGAGCTTTTATCTTCTCTGGATCAGGTTCAATTCCATTATGAGATATCATATGCCCCAACAGCTTCACCTTTGAATACCCTAGATGACACTTCTTTGGATTCAGCTGTCCACCTGCATCATCCATTTTAGAAAATACTTGCTCCAATTTATTACCATGCTCCTTTTGAGAACTATATACACATATATCATCCAAAAAAGCTCTCACAAAATGATCTGTAAGAGGTGCAAGTACTCTGTCAGTGTTTCTCTGATACCACGAGGGTGCATTTTTCAAACCAAATGGTACTACTCGGTAACAGAAGCAACCCCACGGTGTAATGATAGTGGTTTTAGCCTGGTCTTCCTCAGCAATTGAGATCTGAAAATACCCAAAGAAGCCATCACATACACTATACCTCTCATATCCAGCTACCCTGTCCAAAACATCATCAATGAATGGCAGAGGATAGTGATTGCTTTTTGTTGCAGCATTCAGAGGCTTGTAATCAATACAGACTCTCCACCCACCTGTATGCTTTGGAGCAAAGACCACTAGATTTGCCCAATCTGAGTGATCTATTGGATAAATTAACCTTGCTTTTAACAACTTACTCAGCTCCTCTCTTAATACAGGCAATAGCTCTCTATTTATCCTCCTCAGTTTCTGAAACACTGGCCTCACACCCTCTTTCAATACTATAGGCATTGGTTCACATTTGAATCCTCGGATCTCTTCATATGAAGTAATGAACAAATGAGGGAATTTATGTATTACCTTCATATACTCTTCTTTCTCCACTGGCTGCAATCTAGGATTTAGCATGCCCTGTAAACAGCTTCTCTTTCTCTGCACTGGGTGATGGGGGCTGCATCAGACTGTCCATATCTTCAAGTCTGCTCTCTTCTTTCTTCTCTTTCTCTGCACTGGGTGATGGGGCCTGCATCAGATTGTCCATATCTTCAAGTCTGCTCTCTTCTTTCTTCTTTATCTCCTCTTCAGCTTGCATCACATGCTCATTTTCTTCCTTCATTATAAATGATACCTGGCTCTCATCATCAGAAGTAGAACTCTCTTCTTCAGTTTCACTATCTGTATACTCATCAGCACTTGTTTCTTCAGGCTCACTCTTCATTTCCTGCTTACTACTCATATTGAACTTCCTGGCTCTTCCTCTCCTATTATGTACTGTTATAGTTCCCCTTTTCCAATTTTGGATGGCACCCACCTGTCTGAGCCAAGGTCTGCCCAAAATCAGTGGATAAGCTCCCAAACCAGCCAGCATAATATGGCAATTTATGTTGCAAACCACACCAAAAGCAGTCATTCACTGGCACTTCTGTACATACACCCAAACACTTCACCCAAACACTTCTGTACATACACCCAAACACTTCACTTTTGCATGATTTGCCAAACGGAGTCTAAAATCTGAACTAGCATTCAGCTTTAACCCCAATCTCTCCATACAGGACTGAGTCATCACACTGATTTGTGCACCGCCATCTACATATGCTTCTCCAACACTCACACTTCCACACCAGGCATCAACTGATGGACAAATATTAGGAAGGTCTTCCACAAACATCAGCTCCATTTCGCCTTGTGTGGGCTCCTGCTCATTTACTTTCCTCGGATTTGCCAACTTCTTCCACTCGCTCTTAAGCTTCGGACACAATCCAAGCAATTGAGCAAAAGTTATATTGGCTACCCTTCCCTTTAAGTCTCCCATCAATGTATACTCCTCCTGACCTTGACCAATATGCAAATCTGAATTTTTATAATGTCTTCTTGGCTTCCTCTTC
The DNA here is from genome assembly GCF_041138505.1 of Cibotium barometz. Taxonomy (NCBI): domain Eukaryota; kingdom Viridiplantae; phylum Streptophyta; class Polypodiopsida; order Cyatheales; family Cibotiaceae; genus Cibotium; species Cibotium barometz. The sequence goes on along the minus strand of NC_141108.1, from coordinate 3,112,477 downwards.
TTCTTCTCTGGTTGAGGGCTTATATCAAATTGGACATGTTTACCTTTCTTAGAAGATGGTTCAGGTTCTGCCATTGTACTCCTCGTCCTCTTGGCCACAGGCATGATCTCTGGAATGGTCTCCACTCCTATCAAGCTAAGAGCCGGTCCCTTTCCTTTATCTTCCCATTTGACTCCACTGGTAGAGGGTTGATTTGGATCTTTTACTTCAACACTATGATCCCCCGATCTATCATTAGTCCTCTGCATCACAGGATACATTCCACCACCTGCTCTGGGTGGTTTGTCACATTGAGGGCTGATATGTCCCCGCTCCCCACAGTTCCAGCATTGGACATTGCTTAAATAGTAGCCCCGTCCTCTCCCTGTTCCTCCCATATTCCCTTCACCTGTTGACATATTGTCTCTTCTATTATTTGGTGCACCTCGGCTCTTTCCCTTTCCACCTGCTTCCATCCATTCAAACTTAGAGACTTCATGAGATCCACTGCATCATGTATGTCCCTCTTCAAAGTGTCCTCCTGTTCGAGAACAACAGCAGCTTCCCTTTCAGGATGTATACTCTCAATCTCTGGCATCTTCACAAACTTCTTCGACTCTTCCTGTATTCCCATCTGCCTCAGACGCTTCACCTTCCACTCCTTCTCTCGAGCTACTCTGACAGCCTCCTCAAAGCTATCCAGGTTCTTCAGCTCCACCTTCAGACGGAGGGTTGGCTCCAGACCAGCCCACAAACCGGTCTCTCTTTATCATCTGCGGGGGTACTTCAGGAATCAAAGCCTCACACCATAGACTCCACAGTCTACCAAACTCTATCAGATACTGATCCACATCCTGACCGTCCTTCTGCTGAATGTTACACAACTCCTTCCACACTTCATTCGGACTCCTCACACGGGCAAACTGTGCCAAAAATGCAGCTCTGACTACACGGTACTCAGGATCCTGTTGATGAATGTTCCTGTGTGTAGTCACAAACATTTGTAGACATGTTTTTGCATCACCCTGCAAAGCAACAAGTCAAAATCTGAGAAAGGATCTCCGGGGTTGCCCTGTCTTTCATCAAGGCTGTAAACTCCATCTTTTCCAGAAACCTGACTGCACTCTCCTATGGCAATCCCCAATACTCTGGAAAATCTTGAGCCATCTTTCCAAATCTTGCTTCACACAGCCCCTGTCTTCTTTCACAAACCAGAGGAAATCTACTCCTCTGTGGAGGCACCAAAAAGTGATGGCACGGAAGCGGTAAAGCAGTTTACGCCCTTATAGGGTGCCACACTTCCACACATGCATAAAAACACACCAGAAAACCAGACCCAAAAGCATGAACAAGACTTATATTTCAAATCTGGCTATCACAACTTGTACCCAAACAAACTAAGAAACAAAAAGAACTCTCTGGCATCACCAAACACCAGCCACCCACAACTAATCAAGAGAATTTACAACTCTGGCCTGAGTCTCCAGAAGAGGTAGAAATCCACAAAAAACCACACACACACACTCTCCCTCTGGCTCTCTGTGCTGATCCTTTGTCAGCCACACTTCAAACCCAAGCTCTGCATTGCTACTAGCCCACCACCAAGCAGCCACACTGTATATCACCAGCCTTTGTCTGCATCCAGCTGTCTTCAGAATCACCAGAGCCACCCCCCAGCACTTCTACTGCAAGGCAGCTACTCTCTTTGTTTCTGTCTGCAGCTCACCAGAGCTCCTTCACCATGACGAGGCAATCACTCTCTCACAAGGCCTCCACTCTGCCTATCCCCGCAGCATCTCCTCTGTTGTGCCTCTGTGCTAGTCTTTGAAGAAGCCTCTCCACAGCTTTTACAAGGCGGCCCTCTGTACATATCACCTTCGACACCATCTACTGCCTCCAGTCGCCTAGGAACTTGCCTCCTCTCTCAGTCGTCAGCAGCAGCCACGAACACACAAACATAAATGCTTCCCTTGTCTCCTTCTTGTTGCAGCTGTGCCCCAACGCTTCTTTTGCTCTGTCCTCCAGCTACCAGCGGGCTCTCCCACCTTTCAGCTCTTCTCACCTCAACTCCTCCTTCGCTGCTTCCTAGGCGGCTATCCCTTCTTTCCTTCCTGGCGCACAGTCCACTCTTTGCTTGCTCTTCACGCGCGCCTTTTTCTGCGCGCTCCCCAGCAGCACCTCCTTCTCTGTCGCCAGCACCCGTCGTAGCCAGCTGTCTCGACCAGTCACACCAATGTCAACCTCTTGTGCATCCACTTCAAAAAAACACCAGAGCCGCATCCTTGTCATCACAAAGCGGCCCTCCTCTCTCGCTGCAGATCACTCCAGCGGCCTTTACCTACGTTGGCTACCTACGTTGGCTCTCCAAAAACACCAGAGGCGGCCACCTTCCATTAGCTTCCACACGGCTGCGTTCACCTTCACCTAGTCGCCTCCATTTCTCTGCGCTCCTCAGCTCTTCACACGGCGAACCCACTAGAACCTCTATTCGCCAGCTATCAACTCCTTCCTTCACGCTCTCGCCAGCTTCTGGATAGCGAGCTGGCGGCCCATAATAACTCCACGTGGCAATTTATAGGGTGGCCACTCTATATTATATTTTATTTATAAAGCTCAATAATAATGGCTACCAATACTAAAAGAGCTTTTCCTTTTCTTGTGTTTTTTTCAGAAGAAACGGGGCCCAACACAATGCTGCCCACAAGCTCATCATCATCAGCACCCACTTACTAAACCCGATAATTTCCCAGCCGGTGCCCTGTTTTTAGCAACTATTCGCACACCACACTGTTGCCATAAAACTTCGAGATCTCCCGTATCTGCTCTGAAAAAAAAACATGTGCATATACCAGCTTACTGCCAAACCACCCAGCCTGTACACTTGGCAACGCTCTCAAAAGCAAAACCTTCACACATGCCATGTGTCAGGCTAAAATCTGAAAGGTGTTTTTGGTCAGTGTATATATGGTGCATGTGGTGTGTGAATAAAATTTGCCCTGAATGCCCTGGCAAGTGTACAGGCCGAGTGGTTTGGTTGTGAGCTGGTTTATGCACGTGTTTTGTTTTCCGGAGCAGACGCTGGAGATCTGGAGTTTTATGGCAATTGTGTGATGTGTGGGTGGTTACTAAAAAGAGGGCACCGAGACTGAAAATTGATGGGCTTGGTAGTTATGATGCTGATGAGGGTGGACGGGAGCAGTTCTGGTATTGGAAGGTTATGGACGCGGTGATATGATTCGAAGTGGAGAAGGGGCTCTTTTAGCATTAGTGTGGCCATTATTTTGTGGCTTGAAGCTTTTAAAAAAAATAAAAAAATATAATCCACATGGCCATGGTTTTAATGGCCACATGGAAGGTTGGGTTGGCTGCCAGCTCAACGTCTAGAAGATGCGAGGGAGGTGGCCGCTTCGAGAAGTTGCGGGGGTCGATGACAAGTAGGCTTGCTGAAGCAGAGAGCTGCTGCCTTGTGTGTGTGAAGGCTGGCAGAGGTGTTGAAGATATCAAGGACTGCAGAAAAGGGAGGCCAAGGGAGAAAGAGTGTGGAGTCATCGCCTTTGCTCGGGGTGTAGCTGCAAAACTGAAAAAAAAGAGGAGAGAGGATCGCCTAGCACAATGATTGGAGCAGCCCACAGGTCTTTAGAAAGGGAGCCGCCTAGATGGTTGATGCAGCTGCTGACCTTGGCGACAAGAAGAGACTGGCGACGGTTGAAGTGCAGAGGCAAGAGAGGCTGGCCCTTGTAACGCCGTCTGGAGAGAGAGTTGGTGACTGGAGGCCTTGATGTGACTGGAGGCCTTGGTGTGACTGGGCAACGAGTAGGCTTGCTGAAGCGTTGCAGCTGCAGTAGGTGCTCGAAGGCGACTCAGACCCTGGTGAGATCCGCCGCTTTGCTGTAGACAGGCTGGCGACTGGCAAAAAGGCCGCCTAGGAGCTACTGGTGGCAAGGTGGACACCAAAGGGGCTGGGTTTGTGAAGAGAATGCGTAGGGCATAGCTGCTTGGTGAAGAGCGTGGTCGCCTCATGGGAGATGCAGGCGCCTTGGTTATAGAGGGGCTATGCAGCGTATGCAGCCACAAGAAGAGAGAGCGGCAAGAAGTGTGAAGAAGCATAAGCCGGGAGTGCCCAGGTCTTTTCAGAGATAGCCGCCTTGTGTGTTGGAGACAGGCTGGTGACTGTACAGAAGAGGCTGCATGCCTCCAGGTGATCGTGACAGTATGGGCTGATGATTGAAGCAGCAAGAGAGGGCTGCCGTTAGGAAGGGATTGAATGATGTGGCTTGGGCTAGATACAAGAGCAAGGGAAGGTGATGCTGCGGTGAGCAGTTAGTCGTGGTGCTAAGGATTGTGCAGAGGCTCTGGTGGTTGGTGAAACTGCTGGTCTCGACACGCAGAGAGTGTGGCTGCTGAGTTGAAGGTTTGCTGGTGTGGGCGCCTTCTGGTGAGAGTAGTTGGTCTTGTGTGGGCGATGATTGCAGGCAGTGCGTGGATGCTGACCAGAGAGGGAGCCTTGGGTTTTTGTGTGGGTTGGAGACAGTGAGGTGCTGATGTGTGGGCTGGAGATAGTGGGGCTCGCCTACGACAATTGGCAGGTAGCAGCTGGGGATGAAGAATAGCCGGGCTACAGAGGAAGTGAAGAAGGTTGCTGGTGGGGCGCCCTTTGGAGATTACAGGGACCGGGAGACAGAGGCTCGGTTGTCAGACGCAAGGGTATATTCCCATGGCAGTAAATCCTGGCCAGAGTCCTGGTCTTTGGTGTATTTGCTGAGTTTGTACATGGTTGATGCTGTATATGTTTTTTTTTTGCTGAATGAACATCTGTTCATTGTGGTTCTGAGCTGTCTTATGGTGTGGGTGGGTGGCGAATGCTGAGAGAGTGTTCCAGCTGGTGGCTGGTGGTGCCCCGTTCATGGTAGTGTTTCCAAGTTTGCGAGGTGGAAGGGCTATAGAGGTAGGTTCTTTCTTCTTTTTTTCACCTCACATCCTTCTGGTGCCCCCACTGAGGAGTTGCTCTTTCTGGTATAGTTTGACTGAGGATTGCTGAGGGATTTCTCTTACGAGGGTGTATGCCCCAGAGTGAGAGATTGAAGGAAGGTGTTTCTGGTTTTTTTGGGTTTAGAAGTGAAGTTTGGGGATCAAAATGATGTCTTATCCGGAGTTTTATGGTAGTCCGAATGAGGATGTGGCAGATTTCTTGGAAAGAATGGAGGTTGCATGTATAAGCAACCATATTAATGAATCGGTACAGGTGTTGCGGCTGCTGAGCATCTGTTTGAAGGGAGATGCAAGGACCTGGTACAAAGCTTATGAGGAGTCGTTAAGGGTTGCTGTTCCACGCATTGAGATGACTAAGGATGGATTAAAGACAGCACTCAGTAAACAGGTTCAAGAAGGTGGAAGACCCTGACAAGGTTTGGCATGAGGTGCAAGCTCAGGTGAGTTTGAATCAATAGATGATTATATGAAGAAATTTTCTTTGCTATGGGAGACTTTATGCAGGGCTTTAGGAGAAGACCAGCAGGTGCCGCCTGATATGATGAAGAAAAACAAGTTTGTAGCCGGGCTTAAGAGGAGTATTCGCTGGAAAGTGGAATTGAAGAAGTCCAGGTCTTTTGAGGATGCGGTAGAAATTGCTAAGTCAAAAGATTGGAAGCTGCAACGAATGAATCAGCTGGGGATGATTCCAGTTGTAGCACAGCCGGAGATTCGTAGAGTGGAGGCTACACCCATGAATGCAGTGATTGAGAGGATGAAGCCCACTGCTGAAGCCCAAGCTATGCAGATGGTGCCACAAGCTAATCAAGGAGTACCTATGGTTCCTGCAGGTTTTGATGAGGGATTGCGATAGGATATGAAATAGATGGTTGATCTTATGAAGAATTTGAGCTTAAATTTAATGGGAAGTACAGGTGGTGGATGTGGTAGAGGCCGAGGCAATAATCCTGAAGGGGGAGATGGACAAGCAAGGTATGGACGTGGTCGCGGTAGGGGCCGTCGTTTCATCCCTACATGCTGGAACTGTTGGTGAGCTAGGTCATCTGAGCACAGATTGTGATAAGCCTCAGCGTATGGGTGGTGATATGTACCCACTACCTTCACAGTTACCTGATAGGTCAAATGATTATGGTATTGATATCAGGGATCAAGCAGGTCCCAGTGGAATCACAGCTGAGGAGAAGGGAAAAACTAAGGTGATAGATGTGGTCACCCTTGAGAAGACGAAGGAGGCAGAAGCTGATATTATGCCTTTGGGGAAACGGATGCCACAGGAAAGGGAAAGCAAAGATGCTGCAGGGCCCAGTAAGAAGAAAGGTAAAGTGAAGGAAGGAGAAGATGTGAAGGTCAAGCAGAAGCGAAAGTCTCGTAGGAAGTTACATTACTTTTGGGCAATTGATAGAGTTAGCTCCCAATTTGAAGCGTCAGTGGAAAAGACTTGTGAACCCGAGAGTGAAGGAGCCTGCCAAAGGGATAGTGACTGTTCTATCTGTTCAGGAGTTGCCTGATATATGTCTTGTAGTGAATGTGTGGTATAAAGGGAAGAATCTGGGAGAAGCATACATAGATGGTGGAGCACAAATTTGTGTGATCACATTAGCTGCTGTGGAGAGGCTTGGTCTTAATTTTACTGAAACGTCTGGATTCCGTATTCGGCTGGCCAATCATCAAAAGGTCAAATGCTTAGGTATGATTAAGGAATTGGAATTGCAAGCTTTTGATGTAAAGGTGCTTGTGGATTGTCATGTTATGCCTGCAGGAATAGGCGCATTCCCCATCATTTTGGGAAGACCATGGCTGAGAGCAGTGAAGGCTGTTCAGGACTGGAGGAAAGGGGTTATTACTCTGTATGACAGGAGAGGGGATAAGAAGCAGTTTAACATGGATAACCAGAAGCCTGTCAATGATGAAGAGGAGAGTGAAGCTGATTCGAGTGATGATACGACCAGTACCACTACTAGTGAAGGAACAGAGGATACTTCATCCAGTGAGGAGGATGCAGAGATGGATGCCCTGGTTATTGATGATTTGGTAATGAGGTTGCTGAACAAGAAGAGACCATACAGGAAGAATGCGAGGAGGTACAAGTGAATCATGAGCAAAGGTATGCCTGTGATGTGAAAGAGCTTGCTTTTGATGAACCTGTGTGGGATGAGTGGGAAATAGACAGTCTACAGGATGATGAGCCTGAGTTGGAGCTGGATGACCAGATGTGTATTAATGTTAAAAAAGCCATGAGTAGAATTGATGCTATGAAGGAGGAGCGACACCAGACGTCTATGAATGATGCTGCTGCTATGGATGAGATGGATGCTGTGATAGATGAATTTCTCATTGGCCTTGATGAAGATGAGCATACAGGAACTGAGGTGGATGCTTTGGCAATGGTGCCTGTTGAAGAGGAGTTTGTTTTGCCTGTGGTGTCTGGTTTTGATGGTGAGGCTTCTTATGTTGATGGACAGGAAAATGTTATGGCACGGCAGGTATTTTTTTATGAAGCTTTCATCAGCTATTACCCCCAACAGGAGTTGCTGCACTGGTTCTCCGATATTGGTGCTGATCGTATCAGGGATTTTGGGCTTGAGATGAGGCGAGATGGTGTGTATGTTAGGAGCTTTGTCTCCAGAGGTTCTGGTGTTATGTTGTGGGATGTGGGATGAAAAATTATACTTGGGGAAGATGACGGTGTTTCTTGGATCACCTAGAATAGAGATGTGTTGGTTACACTGTATGATGCTCAAAGGATAGACGGAGGGAAACGTGGTCATATGCTTTCTACTGATCATAAATGATTCAGCAGGGTAGGGGTTGGGCAAAGTATGTCAGGCTAAAATCTGAAAGGTGTTTTTGGTCAGTGTATATATGGTGCGTGTGGTGTGTGAATAAAATTTGCCCTGAATGCCCTGGCAAGTGTACAGGCCGAGTGGTTTGGTTGTGAGCTGGTTTATGCACGTGTTTTGTTTTCCGGAGAGCAAACGCTGGAGATCTGGAGTTTTATGGCAATTGTGTGATGTGTGGGTGGTTACTAAAAAGAGGGCACCGACTGGAAATTGATGGGCTCGGTAGTTATGATGCTGATGAGGGTGGACGGGAGCAGTTCTGGTATTGGAAGGTTATGGACGCGGTGATATGATTCGAAGTGCAGAAGAAGGGGCTCTTTTAGCATTAGTGTGGCCATTATTTTGTGGCTTGAAGCTTTTTAAAAAAAAATAAAAAAATATAATCCACATGGCCATGGTTTTAATGGCCACATGGAAGGCTGGGTTGGCTGCCAGCTCAACGTCTGGAAGATGCGAGGGAGGTGGCCGCTTTGAGAAGGTGACGGGGGTCGATGACAAGTAGGCTTGCTGAAGCAGAGAGCTGCTGCCTTGTGTGTGTGAAGGCTGGCAGAGGTGTTGAAGATATCAAGGACTGCAGAAAAGGGAGGCCAAGGGAGAAAGAGTGTGGAGTCGTCGCCTTTGCTCGGGGCGTAGCTGCAAAACTGAAAAAAAGAGGAGAGAGGATCACCTAGCGCAATGATTGGAGCAGCCGCCGCGCAGGTCTTTAGAAAGGGAGCCGCCTAGATGGTTGATGCAGCTGCTGACCTTGGCGACAAGAAGAGACTGGCGACGGCTGAAGTGCAGAGGCAAGAGAGGCTGGCCCTTGTAACACCGTCTGGAGAGAGAGTTGGTGATTGGAGGCCTTGGTGTGACTGGAGGCCTTGGTGTGACTGGAGGCCTTGGTGTGACTGGGCAACGAGTAGGCTTGCTGAAGCGTTGCAGCTGCAGTAGGTGCTCGAAGGCGACTCAGAACCTGGTGAGATCCGCCGGTTTGCTGTAGACAGGCTGGCGAATGGCAAAAAGGCCGCCTAGGAGCTACTGGTGGCAAGGTGGACACCAAAGGGGCTGGGTTTGTGAAGAGAATGCGCAGGGCATAGCTGCTTGGTGAAGAGCGTGGTCGCCTCATGGGAGATGCAGGCGCCTTGGTTATAGAGGGGCTATGGAGCGTATGTAGCCACAAGAAGAGAGAGTGGCAAGAAGTGTGAAGAAGCATAAGCCGGGAGTGCCCAGGTCTTTTCAGAGATAGCCGCCTTGTGTGTTGGAGACAGGCTGGTGACTGTACAGAAGAGGTTGCAGGCCTCTAGGTGATCGTGACAGTATGGGCTGATGATTGAAGCAGCAAGAGAGGGCTGCTGTTAGGAAGGGATTGAATGATGTGGCTTGGGCTAGATATAAGAGCAAGGGAAGGTGATGCTGCGATGAGCGTTTAGTCGTGGTGCTAAGGATTGTGCAGAGGCTCTGGTGGTTGGTGAAACTGCTGGTCTCGACACGCAGAGAGTGTGGCTGCTGAGTTGAAGGTTTGCTGGTGTGGGCGCCTTCTGGTGAGAGTAGCTGGTCTTGTGTGGGCGATGATTGCAGGCAGTGCGTGGATGCTGACCAGAGAGGGAGCCTTGGGTTTTTGTGTGGGTTGGATGCAGAAGAGGTGCTGATGTGTGGGCTGGAGACAGTGGGGCTCGCCTACGACAATTGGCAGGTAGCAGCTAGGGATGAAGAATAGCCGGGCTATAGAGAAAGTGAAGAAGGGTTGCTGGTGGGGCGCCCTCTGGAGATTACAGGGACCGGGAGACAGAGGCTCGGTTGTCAGACGCAAGGGTATATTCCCTTGGCAGTAAATCCTGGCCAGAGTCCTGGTCTTTGGTGTATTTGCTGAGTTTGTACATGGTTGATGCTGTATATGTTTTTTTTGCTGAATGATCATCTGTTCATTGTGGTTCTGAGCTGTCTTATGGTGTGGGTGGGTGGCGAATGGTGAGAGAGTGTTCTAGATGGTGGCTGGTGGTGCCCCGTTCGTGGTAGTGTTTCCAAGTTTGCGAGGTGGAAGGGCTATAGAGGCAGGTTCTTTCTTCTTTTTTTCACCTCACACCATGCACACGTATGTACACATTACCAACTCCTATTTTGTCCACCTAACGTCACTAAGTGAGGATGAAACAAATTCTGACTCTTCACTTAGTGCACCACATAGACCAATCAAGAAACTAGAAACCACTCCAAATGGATCATAATGATCACATGAAATATGTGGAACACAAAAAGCAAGCTCAAGAGCGCATGCTTAGCTTGGTTGAATGTCTTACAAGGTCACCAGTTGTGATTGAGCCTCATAATGCCAATCCTAAAACAGCAACCAAAATACAAAGCCCAGAGGAGTACTGCTTCCCCTTTCAAGAGGAAGACATACTCTCTACAGAAGAGTCATTTGAGATAGATTGCACAAACTATACGCTTGAGAAAGCACGTGAGGAATTCGATAATTCCCTTACAAGATTAAAACAGTCCCTCAAAACCTCATTTGGAGGAATGCTCTTCTCTCATGGTGAAGCTAGCATAACATTCGCACTTGCACCTTTAAGGGCTCAACCTGAGTTATACCAAGACATAAGGAACTCCATAGAACAGGACTGTGAGGATTCACAAGTTTCTAAATAGAACTCATTAAGAATTGTTAGAGGGCCAAGTGTGCAAGTGTACACATTGGGTACTCTTGAAAAATCTGAGAGCCAAAATGACGATGAAAGTGAATGGGAGTATAAAACAGAAATGGGATATAAAGCCGAAACAAAAATTGAAACATTGGAAGATTCTATCATGGTATGGTTGGAATTCCCTACTATAGGCAATGATGTTAAGCGCAAACGTGCATTGATTAGCCCTTGAGCTAGCCATAACATCATGATAATAGACACTGGGGTGTCATTGGGACAACCTAAACTCATCTCTACAGACAATAGTCTTGCAAGAGGAGCCAATGGACAAAACATCGAAGTTCCAGGTTACTTTAGCTACACGACTCAAACAATCGGTGGAGATATAGAATTTACATTCCATGTTACCCTAGATTCCCTTGAGTATGATGTCATCCTTGGTGGAACTTGGATAGGTGAATCGTTGTATTCAATAGATGAATCCATGCAAACAGTCACTCTTGCGTGGGTAATATACAATTGCTATTATGAGAGGAAAAGACCTTGGACGAGCTGGAACTTCCAACATATCTTACTGAAAAGATCCCTAGGATTCTGGTTGGATTGCAAATTTCAAATAAAATCACATCTCAAGTACAACTTTATCCAACACGAGAACACAATCTCATGACCCTCGAGCTATGGGATTTTTAAGGTCAACCAACACTCACAGCATATCCTGAAAGAATTCCCTTTACACTAGACTTGAACATGCCATGTCTGGGGTACTTTGAACATACAATGTATATTGAAACTAACTCCCTTACTTTGCAAGTTTTTTGTGTGGTTGAGCATGTGTTGGAAGCAGATTTGATCTTGGGGCATAAATTGACTATTGTTGCCCAAGAACCACTATGCTTTGCTAGTGATAGAGTCATCATGATGGTCAACGACAAAAAGTTGACAATACCATACTACAATAAGGAAGAGGATCCAACTTTTATGGATTTCTATGATGCCGAATGCAAAAGGTTACAAGCCTCTTCAACAGAAGCCCCTCTACACAATGACCTACCATCTGCATCAATGACCAACTCCGATAAAGTATCTATTTCTTCAACCCCATCTGATACCAAAACCTCACAATCAATAGCTATTCTTGAAGAAGTTCCCACAACTCAACCTTCTATCTCTAACAAGGAACTCAAAGGAAAAGGCCCAAAGCCTATGCCTCTTCATCGAGACAAACCTCACAAAAGGAGACAACCACATGCTCAAAGGCCTCATATCAATGGCTACTCCACAAGAGACTCTAGCCTCATCATCGTCAACAACACCCATGAGTCTCAAACATGTAGCCTCATCATCGTCCACACGAGACTCTAGCCTCATCATCGTCAACAACACCCATGAGTCTCAAACATGTAGCCTCCGCGCCAACCAAAGTCAAGGAGGGCCCCAAACCTTCCACATCAACCCAAAAGAAAACTCCACCAAGATAACCACAATCAAGGTATCTTAATAGTATCAAGATATGGGTGGAGAAGCAGCTACTTGTAGCTCAAGGCTACTATGAAGGTGCCAATCAAATTTGGGTGCCTCGACAGTCAAAGCCTCTTCCTCAATTGCAGCACTTGGAGGCCAAGGAAAAAGAAAAGTGCTCCACAACACCGTCCACAAAAGCCTATATCAAAGAACTCCACTAAGTCAACAAGTGTGGGTACCAAAAACACTACGCAGGCACAAGGGTACCACCAAAGAAATACCAAAGCTTGGGTCCCCAAGCGCATCACAAAGTCCCCTAAGTTTGCACAAAGAAGGAAGCCTCAGCACCAAGCACATTGGCCACTAGTTTATAATGCTCATCATCATCAAAGATGGGTGCATCTGCATGTGCATGTGCTTCAATAACATGGATACTATGATGGTAATCCATCATATGGTTGCCAAAATCGAACAATGTAAAGAAAGCCTCACCACCGACTTCAACCTCAACAGCTTCACCTAAGGTTTGACAAGAATGGAGGCCCAAGCAACAATAAGCAAATCACTCAACCACTCTCGTGCATTCAGCACCAACACAAGAGCTTGTGTGTTCAAGCAAATCAAAAGTCTTCCCTATTGCCTCGACAACATTTGAGCGCAACAAAGTCAAGAATCAATACCCACGTCTATAATGGAGACTTATGAGCGCTTCAAGGACAAACTAACAATGCTCTTGTCACCCCTCTGGGGATGTGAGAAATAAGTGCACAAGAACCTATTTCTCACAAGCCATGACCTAGCTGACCCATAAAATAATTTAAAATAAAAAAACCATCAAGGTCAAAACCTGCAACTTCACAGAATTCCATCTCACGGGCGGAGGCCTGCACTTTCACGGAATTCCATCTCATGGAATTACCTCTCACAGAATTCTAGTTCACGGCTTGCACTTTCATGGAATTCCATCTCATGGAATTATCTCTCACAGAATTCTAGTTCACGGCGAGTTCACGGCTTGCACTTTCACGGAATTCCATCTCATAGAATTACATCTCACGAAATTCCAGTTCACAGCCTACACTTTCACGCAATTACATCTCACGGCCTGCATTTTCACGCAATTACACTTCACGGAATTCCATCTCACGGCCTGCACTTTCACGGAATTACACTTCACAGAATTCCATCTCACGGCCTACACTTTTACGGAATTCCATCTCACGAAATTACACTTCACAGAATTCCATCTCATGGCTTGCACAGTCTCATAGCTTAAGAACCCGCACTTTCATGATTTAAGCCTCATCGCGGATTAAGCCATCTCACGCATTAACACTTTCCCAACGATCTTCAATAGACATTATACATCTATTAAGCTTATTGCTTACTATTCTTTTGGCTAAATTAATGTAGCAGTTGCTCCATGATCCATACTCATGTATAGGAGAACATTTGCACCAAAGCCTCATCATCGCCAACTTCCAGGTATATCTCTGGATGGGGGGGCCATGGGGTGGACAAAAGCTTGGTCAATGGTACAACCCATCGCCTAGAATTTTCCTTCAAATTACAAACCTCTCCAAACAACGCTACCATCTTCACAAATCAACGATTTTCAATCCTTAGTAAAGATATCTATATTATCCTCACAAGTCAATGTAATTCTTTCAATCCTCACCCCACAAGTGGCTACTTCAACACAGAGCAGTTCAATAAGAGTCTATATGACTCAATTCTTGTACTTTATGCATATTTTCTTCATAAGAGCCTTAAATATACACAAAAACATAAAAAGCACATGGCTAGAAGAAAGTAGGAACAAGTCCTACTCAACAACATTTGACAAGAATCGTGCCACACAAAGGGACATCATCGAAGGCTAATTTCTTCAAGTGATGAATTTTGCTTCAATGAATCAAATGAGAAACTAAGAATCACCATCTCGTTCTGATGATTAAGTCTACGTTCCTCCGGATCCTTCCCTCTCTTCTCTTCCATTGTTAACATATCTTAGCATCCCCACTAACACAAATCATATGTAACATTCCTTTTGATTGCCAAAAACAAAGTGAGCAAAAAGCCCAAAAAAAAACATGCTCACACAAATATGCAATCATTTGCAAAAAACCCCACCCCTTGTTAGGAATTCCCAATAAACCTCTAACCTCTTAATTCCCCTAACTAGTTTTCTTAATCCTTCCAGAGGAACAAAGACCATTTAACGTCACTCAACATCAAAGCCATCGACAAAGCTCTCCCATTCTCCCCACACAAAGGCCTTCAACGCGATCAGGAGGGCGCGATCGCCATCATCGGGAAGGAGGAGATGTTAACCCAATTCTAGGGTTAACAAGAGCTACCGCCACTATCTTACATTAAGGAGTCACGATAGATACACCAAAGGGTCACACATTCAAGATATCAAGCAATAGTGTCCGAAGCTACAACTTGGACAGGCATCCATAATGGTATGACGGAGTATTTATGGCGATTATGTCTTCAAGAGCATGTGGTAGCAAGTTAGGATGAAGTCCTAAGTGATGTACTTCATGGATATATTATGAGAGTAATCATTGTAATAGCATTAGGCCTCTTATGAGCCTAAAGTGCCTGGCTGGCCAGAGTTTAAGTGAGTGTGAACACTTATGGCCATGTATATAAGCGAATATCTCTCATATAAAACACACTCTCCCATTGTGAAATTTAGTCTTGCTCTTGCTAATCCTCTTGCTAATCTCTCTCCCTAATGCATGCTAGTGAGTGTGAACACTTATGGCCATGTATATAAGCGAATATCTCTCATATAAAACACACTCTCCCATTGTGAAATTTAGTCTTGCTCTTGCTAATCCTCTTGCTAATCTCTCTCCCTAATGCATGCTAGTGAGTGTGTGTGACTGAAGTGAGATGAGAGGAGGGATGAGTACTCGTAGTGCAACGCGGTGGTGTGACAACGCTCGCAAGGGAGGTGCAATGAAATTGCGTCTCGAGGAGTTGTAGAGCTTGGAGACCTTAAGGGTTACGAGCTCGGCCATTGGAAAGATCCTCATCATGACAGTTGCAGTTCACCAGGTAATCTCCTTTTGGATGTGTTTCAAGGAAGGTTAGGGTGAGTCTTAACATCACTCCACTCAGGCACCATGTCGTCAAGTTTGAATAGACAAGCATCTGGAAGGTCATCATCAATGCGTGTTGTTGGTTCTCCATTATGAATTCTAGACATATGGTCTTCCAAAACATGTTGTGTCCCTTTTCTCACCGTCATGACCATAAAGTGAAATTCCAGGAGAAGAAGCAACCATCGTGGATTCTTCTAGTGGTGCTTGGCTTATTCACCAGATATAATAGGGCCTGATGGTCCATAAAAAATACAAACTTATTGGCCAACAGGTAATGTCTGTATTTCTTTACAACATAAACCATGGACAACTCTTCACGCTCAGTGGTGGTGTAGTTTATCTCTGCATCATTCAGTTAACGAACTGGTCTATGGACACTTGATTATAGCCTAAAAATCTATCTAAGAAGCTGTAGGCTTCTTCACCTGCTACCCATTCTAATACATGTTCTGTATATAGCAAGGAGTAGTGGTCTTTCCTAGTGGCTGCATTGACCTTTTTGAGATCAACACAGACTCTCAATTTTCCATTTTTCTTAGGCACAATCACGATTAGTGAAAGACAATCTGTGTGCTTGATTTTATAGATGAAACCCGTAGAAATGAGTTTATTAATTTTCTCCTTTACAATTGCCGCATATTTTAGATTCATCTAATATAATTTTTGCATGGATGGTCTCGATCCTTCCATGATCAGGATAGTGTGTTGAACCACCTCGGGTGGTACACCCTTCATTTCTATGTATTTTCAAGTGCTTGAGCATATAGAAAAAAATAGGGTATCAATATTTGCATGCATAAGGGTACAAGCTATTTCACGTTATGAACCGCTTAGGAGCTATTTCACGCCATGAAACACTTCAAAATGGTTCACGTTGTGAACTAACTCATGCCACTTCATGCCATGAAATGGTAAAAAAAAACCTCCATAAATCACGGGCATACGTAGCATACCTAATTAAGATGGCTACCAGGGGGCCGACGGCTAGATCATAAATACATCATCATAAATACATCTTTTTTTCCTATTTTTGTCATTTTTCATCGCCCGGCTTGCTTCACTTCTTGGTGTCCTCGTCTACATCATCTTCTGGATTGTGTTCACGTCGGTGTGCTTCCTCCCTTG
The DNA here is from genome assembly GCF_041138505.1 of Cibotium barometz. Classification (NCBI taxonomy): domain Eukaryota; kingdom Viridiplantae; phylum Streptophyta; class Polypodiopsida; order Cyatheales; family Cibotiaceae; genus Cibotium; species Cibotium barometz. The sequence goes on along the minus strand of NC_141108.1, from coordinate 3,096,337 downwards.
ATTGCTTGCAATGGTTTCATTCATTTTCATTATAGCAGTGGGAACCATGGTTTGATTCGTTTTCATTAAATCATCTCGGCACACTGCTGCACATAATGACTACATTTGTGTCATTCTTGTTTTCATTCATCTTGTCATTCTTGTTTCTATCTTATCACCATCCAAATCTCATCATAAATGCATACAAGTATGACCCATAAAATAGTAGTCTGCTATTTCACAGAGTCAAATGAAAATCTCGGGTTTGGGAAAATACAGTAAATTACTAAAATTAGATTGACTCCAACGTAGGCTATCCATCAACACTGATAATCATCACAACACAACCTACCTTTTCACAAATTAACACCTTCTCTTTCATGAACGCCTGTTACTTCATAGGCTAAGCCTTCGTGAGTTAAGCTTGTCATGGCTTAAGCCCTTCATGTCTTTACACTTTACGAACTAAACTTTCACGAGCTAACCCTTCACAGGTTAACACCTCATGAATTAATCTTTCACACACAACTCCATGCTTGGCCATTTCACGGGGCCGGCTACTTCACGGATTAGGACTAATTCCAAACAAACACTAATTCACACACATCCCTTCTTGATTCATTTCTCACCACACTAACACTCTTCCCATCATACACCCATGCAAATCACTAACACACATATCAAAAAAGAAAAAAGAAAAAAGAAAAAAAAGAAAAAAAAAGAAAAGAAAAAGGAGAACCACGAGCTCCTACACACTCATAAATGACTAATGTTCTTTTCACATGTTACAGATGCCCTCCTCCACTACTTTCGAACCAGAGGTTGAGGGGAACCTGTCAAGCTAGTACCATAGGGTCACCAGCTGAAAAGAGAAAGAGGGAACCATGCGGCACCAAGCTAACCTACCTTGGGTCGTATGCACAGATAGTCCAAGGTATAGTCATCTAAAAAGACATTCAAATAGCTCACGGGGGAAAATTATGTTCCAGTACCACATCCTTGAGTGTTTGAGGATCTTAGAGGATACAGATGTTAAGAACAAGATGGAGAAAGGAGGCATTGGTAGAATGGTAGAGATCCTCCCTTGCACCATCAAACCAACACTATGTGCGGAGTTTTTGAAGACTTATGACAAAAACACCAAGAGGGGTACAATCACAAAGGCAGATGGGTCCACTGAGCAGGTCCTCATCACACTAAGGAAATTATTTGGGAATCTCTGTAGCTATCCCCACCTATCCCAACACATGTCCATACTATCGATCAGATGCCCATGGAGGACATGCTGAAGAGAGTTTCTTTCAACTCAAATGGAGTGGAATATGAGAACATAAGGGATAAAGTGGATGAAAAAGCTTGCAAAATATCAATGCTCATGCAAGTCAAGCCAGTGGTGTGGACAGGTATAACAATGTCCCTCTTAACCAAATAGCAAAGGTCCATGAGGAAAAACAAGAAGACTAGGCTTGGTACATCCACTGCAAGATGGAGAATTACCTCAAGTCACACCAATCCAAGGTGTGTAATCCATATCTCATCACCAAAGTACTATCATGCAGCAAATCTTCCCATCCCCTAAGCCACTTAGGAGGCAGGGGTATCTCAAACTGAAGGATCCTTAGAGCCCTCTGCACACATTTCAGAAGAGCTGCAGCAGTGATAATAAGCAATCTTAAAAGAGCTAAAGGGGGGTAAGAAATCAAAGAAAGGTAAAAAGATGTGCGACAGCCTACAACAATTAGAATATGAAACGCAACGTATGGAAGAAGAGGTGGCACAGGATATCGCATCTTTTCGATAGGTTTTGGAGCAAAAGGAGGCCAAAGATAAAGAGAACATCAGCGTGACAACAAGAGAAATTCCAAAGTCAACATAGCAAACACCACCTTCTAACCCTACTCAAATGGTATTCACAAAACTTTCACCACTTCGCAACTTTGTAATCTCATATCAGCCCACCTCCGCGAACGGAGATTGGTGCAACACAAACTCCAGCAGCATATCAAGTGCCACAAAAGGATGAGGGCGAAAGGAATGAAGAGGCCATCTCAGCACAACCAGAAACTCAAGAGGCTCAAGAATCGGAGAAGGGGAAGAGAGCTGATGACACCATAGCAAAGGCGATTGGAAGCTGAGGGGACAATTGAAGAAGGATCCTTCTTGCAAAATCTCGATGCTCATCACTTTCTCAAAGAAACCATGGAAGGCCTTGATACACTGTTGGTGCACCAAATAAAAGGCTCGGCTGCCACAAGTGTAGATCTTTGGACCCAAGAGCAAAGAGTATAGAGAAGTCACTTGCTTACCACTTATATGCTGCATGATAGAAATGATGCGTTATGGAAATAGGTCCAGGAGTCCATGGACCAACTGAAAGCACTTAAGGGCAGATAGCAGCGATGGATGCCACACACAGAGAAGTGATCCTAAAGAGCTTAAAGGCAGCCAAGGAATAGGAGGCAAGATTGTAGACCTTGGAAGGCAATAACAAATTCATAAGCAAGACTATAGTCCGTACCACCAAAGAAAACGAGGAGCTCAAAGCAAGATTAGAACAAGCCAAGGTCCAGCTCTGCAAAAGGAAGTGGCATATACCAAGGAGAAAGAAGTGCAATATACAAAGCAACTAGAGGAAGCACATGCCAAATTCCAAACAAAGGAAGATGGATAAACATGGCAAATCAAAACACTCATTGAGGCCATTGCTCAAGCATAACATAGAGTGGCAAGCCTTCAAGCAGAAAGAGAGGAGATGAACAAAGCGTATGGTGAGAAACTGAAGGACCTAAATGAGGTGATCACAGGAAAGTCCCTGGAGATCGATCAAATGCTGGCTAACCATCAACAGGTGGTTGAGCATGTACACCAGCAATTGACTACAAGTCAAAGCTTGGCAGAGGAGCGGCAAAGGCTAGTTGAAGAGGCTAGTGATCAAGCCATAGCTTCTAGAATTGCAGTAGAGGAAGCAACAAGAAGATATGCAGAGCTGTCCCGCTACTCGAGATGTGTGGGAAGCCTCCATCTCCACACTCCTCACAACCAAAGACTTAAGAATATAGTATCTAGAATGCCAGCTCGCCCTTCAACAAAGATCTCAACGAACTAACTAACTAGATGAATTACGCCAACTCATCCGAAACACACCTCGGAGATAAGTGCCAGCAACTCCTTGGGCCCCTCCTCAAACTCTAACATTGTTTTTATCTATGTTAACCCTCTCTCTTCTTCAATATGAAATTAACCTAACTGAAGACCTCAGTCTAGGAGACCTAACCCTCATCCACTAAAATATAGAAAGGGATGCTAACCCAACCATCATAATGGGAATCCTATGGGGGGATATAGTTCTAACTAACCCAACTGATGTCTTCTTTTTTCCCTTACATCCCATAGTGCTAAACCTTTGTAGTTGGTGTCGGGTGTGCTACAACAGTCAGACATTCTGGATCACAGTGTCGATAAACTAGACCCGTTTCTACCAGATGATATTCTAATGAACTGGCCAACTACGATGATGGCACGGAAGCGGTAGAGCTGTCTACGCCCTTATAGCATGCCACACTTCCACACACGCATGCAAACACACCAGAACACCAGACCAAAGAGCATAAACAAGACTCATATTTCAAAATAGACCTTGACCTTTACAGAGTCGGATATCCCAAGATATCCCAAACACCAGCTACACCGAGCACCGCTCGCAATCAGCCTTCTCCAGCTCCTGGTCGATCCAAATCCCTTCGCTCCTTGCTCCTCTGCATCAGCCCTCTCGTTCTCTGCACTGCACCTCAGCTGAGGTCCACTCTCTGCTACACCTCCAGTACCCTGCCAGTTCCCCAAGCATAGAACCAGTCACTGCTCTTAGCCTCTGCCCTTCTTGGGCGGCTCCCCACACTTCACGGTCTCCCTCTGCTAGCTTTCCTGAATCTTCTCTGTCGCCTGGTGTGCTAAAAGGTCCCTTTGTTTATCCTTGCCAGCAGCTGCGCCCTCTGCTTCGATCACCCTGACTATACCTTGCGTCAACTACTATGCCCATCAACCCATGGGCGGCCTCCACACACTTCGGCCCACCAGCCTACCCTTTACTAGCGTTCCAGCTACGTCAGAGGGAGCCCCAGGCGACTTTCTCTACAATCTTTCAGAGTCCCAGTCTCTTCACATCCAACACCCACTTTCACTTCCCTCTGTACTCGGCCCCCACGCCAGCAAGGTCTCCCCTCCACTGCAATCGATACTGCACACGCCTCAAAGCCTCAGCTCTCACAATAACAACGCCTTGCCTCTTCCCTTCGTTTTTTGCAGAGTTGCGCCCCAGAGCCTGTAGCTGCACTCGTCCACAAACCACACCCCGCTGCTCTTCACCTGCCCGTCAGCTCCCCGCTGTACTCCTGACTTGTCATCTGCTCCCAGCTGCCACCTGGCTGCAGCAGTCCTCCACTCAACACACCCGGCTGCCTCCTGCCCCCCGTCGGCTCCTCTTCCAGCTCCACTGTCCCGGCTACACACACTCCTCTTGTCCTGTGCTCCAACCCCACACACCCGAGGGCCTCCTCCCAGTCGTGCTCTCTTCCGTCTTCAGCAGCGCATCGCTGCTCCTCAGCTCTTGTGGCTGCAGCAAGCCACGCAGACACACAGCACCCCACCTCTTCGTGCTCTCTCCTGGCCTCAGAACCCCCGTCAGGTCCTCCCTCGCCAGGCAGCTCCTCTGGCGGACCCCCACTGCTGCACTGCAACCACCCGCGGCTGCACCAGCTTCTCACTCAAGAGAGGCCCCCTCCTCTTCTTCTCCCCTGCGCAGCAACCACCCACGTGAGGTCCTCCTTCCTCCCTCACATAACTCGGTGGCCCCCTGCCCTTCCAGCTGCGCCTGCAGGTTCCAGAAACACCAGGCTGGCATCCACTTGATCTTCCACGCCACCTTCCAGAAGCATACGTTGGCAGCGCCCTCAACGCTCCACGCACACTTGCTTTTTTGCCATTTTTAATATAAAATATTTATTTTAATTTACTTAAGATGGCCACCCTCACCTCATTCACACCAAATGCCCATGGCACATGGCCCCTTCATATTTATTTGCCCACCATGCCATATCTTCAATTACAACCTCCCAAATACCCATTGTATTTTTGATGCACCCACACATACTCAAACACTACCTTCAGCAGCTTCGTTCCAGACGAGCTTGTGCTTCCAGAATCCCAACTTTATCTCTGCACACACTTCCATCAAAACCCTATGCCTGACTGCTGCATCCACGATGCCCACACCAAGTCAATGGGTGTTCCCACGACTTCACCACAACACGAACAACACTCATGTACACATGTACAAGTTGAGTTGGAGGTTTTAAAAAAACATCACACATATTTAGCAACCCCCTTTCTTCTGCTGAGACATTTATGTCCAGCAGCTGCACTAACAGTAACCACTTATCCCCCTGGATCAAATAAAAACCTCGGTGCATCTTCCTTCCAGTCCTTCAGGCATTCCCCTCCATCAGACAACCATTGATACACCCTGTCATGACCTGCTTTCAGCAACCCCCTTGACTCACCATATATGGCCTCATCACCATCCACTGTCACACTTCCTCCTCCAGACCAGCTCTCATAATTTTGTGACGGGAACATCCATCCCTCAACTCTACTCCCCTCGGACACATCTGACTCCCACTCATAGTCTTGTACCGAGATAACACTCATCTTATCATCAACCCCCATCTCATGGTCGCAATCCAACTTGCAGCCCACATCACTGGCTTCCAACCCTTCCTCTGGGCAACCTGCCAGACTCGAACTATAACCAAACCACTCATCCATATGCTGAGCATCCACATGCGGTGTGTCCACCATACACTCACTTCCCTTCAGCCCATCAACATCACACACAGCAACCTCGTGCACTGTAGACTCATCATTGTCGCTTTCCTGCAGTTTCTCCAGCTTCAAGACCATTGGTGATCCTGCAAGATTCTCCACATCTTGCACAGGCATCCCTACCAAGTCTAAGCTCCCCAAACTCCCAGGCAAAGCATCTTGGTCCCCCTGACCAACAACAATAGTCTCACATGCATCCTCACCACTGACAACCACCTCATCCTCTTGGGCATGACAAGGAACACACACCTTATGTTCAGCATCCACACCTGCGAAATCTCTCGCACCATCAACCAAAGGAGCATCCAGTTCACCATCACTCACACCATCACTCTCTTCCTGCTGCACAACTGGCATGCAAGTACTCTTCTCCAAGGAAGCCATCTCCAACAGATCATCCAGTGCACTATCAAGTACACTGTCCAACTCACCATCCACACTCTCACAACAGGCTGCAATATCCAACTCATCACCTGGATCATCCATACGGGCTCCATCCACAGCACCTTCATTAGTGACACCTTGATCATCACTCTCCACCTTGACTGGCTGAAGTACTAGCACCTGCTCACAATCCACAACATCATCAATAACCTCATCCTTCTCCTCCTCACCTTCTGAAAGCTCTTCAGGGCTGATTCCAGAAACCTCATCCTTCTCCATTCCCAACAGGCTAACCTGTCCCATATCCTGCTCTGCAACTGTGACCTCATGGACCTCACAAACACTGGGCTGAATTGCATCTTTCACCTGCATATTAGGGCCACTCACCCTATCACTCATTCCCATAGACAATTGATATATGCCACCATTAGCTTTGGCTGGTCTCTCACATTGTGGACTCATATGACCCCACTCACTACAATTCCGGCATTGCACATCACACAGATACCCTTTCCCTCTTCCAATATCTACTGAATTTCCTCCAAAACCAGATGATGCATCAGGCTTCTTTCCCATATCACTGATGCCTCGTCCTCTTCCTCCAGACTCTATCCAATTCACACTTAAAGACTTCATGAGCTCCACTGCATCATGAACCTCCCTCTTCAATGAGTCCTCCTGCCTAGGAACAACAGCAGCTTTCCTTCCAGGATGCATACTCTCAATCTGTGGCACCTTCACAAATCTCCTCGGCTCTTCCTGCATTCCCATCTACCTCAAACGCTTCACCTTCCACTCCTTTTCACGAGCAACTCTGACAGCCTCCTCAAAGCTATTCAAGTTCTTCAGCTCCACCTTCAAACGGATCGTTGGCTCCAGACCTGCCACAAACCGCTCCCTCTTTATCATCTGCGGGGGCACTTCAGGAATCAGAGCCTCACACCATAGACTCCACAGTCTACCAAACTCTATCAGATACTGATCCACATCCTGACCATCCTTCTGTTGAATGTTACACAACTCCTTCCACACTTCATTTGGACTCTTCACCTGGACAAACTGTGCCAAAAAGGCAGCTCTGACTACACGGTACTCAGGATCCTGTCGATGAACATTCCTGTGTGCAGTCACAAACATCTGTAACCATACTTTTGCATCACCGTGCAAGCAATAAGCCAAAATCCGAGAAAGGATCTCCGGGGTTGCCCTATCTTTCATCAAAGCTGTAAACTCCATTTTCTCCAAAAACCTGGTTGCGTTTTCCTGTGGCAATCCCCAATACTCCGGAAAATCCTGAGCCATCTTTCCAAATCTTTCTTCACACAGCCCCTGTCTTCTTTCACAATCCAGAGGAAATCTGCTCCTCTGTGGAGGCACCAAAAAGTGATGGCACGGAAGCGGTAGAGCTGTCTACGCCCTTATAGCATGCCACACTTCCACACACGCATGCAAACACACCAGAACACCAGACCAAAGAGCATAAACAAGACTCATATTTCAAAACAGACCTTGACCTTTACAGAGTCGGATATCCCAAGATATCCCAAACACCAGCTACACCGAGCACCGCTCGCAATCAGCCTTCTCCAGCTCCTGGTCGATCCAAATCCCTTCGCTCCTTGCTCCTCTGCATCAGCCCTCTCGTTCTCTGCACTGCACCTCAGCTGAGGTCCACTCTCTGCTACACCTCCAGTACCCTGCCAGTTCCCCAAGCATAGAACCAGTCACTGCTCTTAGCCTCTGCCCTTCTTGGGCGGCTCCCCACACTTCACGGTCTCCCTCTGCTAGCTTTCCTGAATCTTCTCTGTCGCCTGGTGTGCTAAAAGGTCCCTTTGTTTATCCTTGCCAGCAGCTGCGCCCTCTGCTTCGATCACCCTGACTATACCTTGCGTCAACTACTATGCCCATCAACCCATGGGCGGCCTCCACACACTTCGGCCCACCAGCCTACCCTTTGCTAGCGTTCCAGCTACGTCAGAGGGAGCCCCAGGCGACTTTCTCTACAATCTTTCAGAGTCCCAGTCTCTTCACATCCAACACCCACTTTCACTTCCCTCTGTACTCGGCCCCCACGCCAGCAAGGTCTCCCCTCCACTGCAATCGATACTGCACACGCCTCAAAGCCTCAGCTCTCACAACAACAACGCCTTGCCTCTTCCCTTCGTTTTTTGCAGAGTTGCGCCCCAGAGCCTGTAGCTGCACTCGTCCACAAACCACACCCCGCTGCTCTTCACCTGCCCGTCAGCTCCCCGCTGTACTCCTGACTTGTCATCTGCTCCCAGCTGCCACCTGGCTGCAGCAGTCCTCCACTCAACACACCCGGCGGCCTCCTGCCCCCCGTCGGCTCCTCTTCCAGCTCCACTGTCCCGGCTACACACACTCCTCTTGTCCTGTGCTCCAACCCCCTACACACACCCGAGGGCCTCCTCCCAGTCGTGCTCTCTTCCGTCTTCAGCAGCGCATCGCTGCTCCTCAGCTCTTGTGGCTGCAGCAAGCCACGCAGACACACAGCACCCCACCTCTTCGTGCTCTCTCCTGGCCTCAGAACCCCCGTCAGGTCCTCCCTCGCCAGGCAGCTCCTCTGGCGGACCCCCACTGCTGCACTGCAACCACCCGCGGCTGCACCAGCTTCTCACTCAAGAGAGGCCCCCTCCTCTTCTTCTCCCCTGCGCAGCAACCACCCACGTGAGGTCCTCCTTCCTCCCTCACATAACTCGGTGGCCCCCTGCCCTTCCAGCTGTGCCTGTAGGTTCCAGAAACACCAGGCTGGCATCCACTTGATCTTCCACGCCACCTTCCAGAAGCATACGTTGGCAGCGCCCTCAACGCTCCACGCACACTTGCTTTTTTGCCATTTTTAATATAAAATATTTATTTTAATTTACTTAAGATGGCCACCCTCACCTCATTCACACCAAATGCCCATGGCACATGGCCCCTTCATATTTATTTGCCCACCATGCCATATCTTCAATTACAACCTCCCAAATACCCATTGTATTTTTGATGCGCCCACACATACTCAAACACTACCTTCAGCAGCTTCGTTCCAGACGAGCTTGTGCTTCCAGAATCCCAACTTTGTCTCTGCACACACTTCCATCAAAACCCTATGCCTGACTGCTGCATCCACGATGCCCACACCAAGTCAATGGGTGTTCCCACGACTTCACCACAACACGAACAACACTCATGTACACATGTACAAGTTGAGTTGGAGGTTCCCAAAAAACATCACACAACGAGGTGGTTGCATGAAGTTACCAATGGGTTATTAGCCATGGATGGACTGAAGTATATAATACCCATCAACATCTAAACCTCTCCAAATCTACATTATATCATCCTTTTGGTATTATAAAACTTTATCGACATATCCATAAGCATTTGGAGGCTATGCTCACTAATGTGATTTTTAATTTTGATAAAGATCATATAGAATATCCTAATATAACCACCAATGCTATAAGTGACCTCCAAGAATTTATGAAAACTAACAAGCCCAGCCTCCTGCCCCCAAGTTCTGGAGAGGGTGAAGAAGAAACACAAGGAACCTCCTCATCTTTTACTTATCCAATGTTCTCTTCCATTGCCACCAGTAAGTTATTAAACCCCTTTCCTAATGTATCTCCAACTAACAAAACTGAGACATATTGCATTCTCTCCTTGTTGATTTTCCCACTAACACTCTTGCCCCCGAGGAGATGTAGGCAGCACCAACTCTATCTCCACCAAGGCCGATCGATGAGGTATGCGACCATCACCCTCAAGAAAATCCAAGCTTTTACTGATGAAAATATTCTTAAGTCTTTGATAGCTACAGAATACTAAGGATTCATCCACACAAGAAACCCACTATTCAAGGTGCTGATACAAATCACGCCAGTTGAGCCTACCAGAAGAATCCTGCCGAATGTATACTCGACCATGGAGTCAAGGAGGTAGCCTTATGTTCCATACCCTCTCCAAGTCCTAATGCCAGATTTAGAATAGTTGTTACATTTTGGGCCCCCCTTAGCTACAAGTTTGCTAGAAAGAGAAGAGGAGAGAGAATGACAACGTTAGACCCTATTTTTGTAGGGGAGTTATGGGCTAGACAGCTCAAATTATAGGTTCCAAGTAGCCCTCTTGATTAACCTTGTCTCCTTAAGAAAGCACAAAATTAGCCTTAATCCCTAAAAATTATAGGTTCCAAGTAGCCCTCTTGATTAACCTTGTCTCCTTAAGAAAGCACAAAATTAGCCTTAATCCCTAAAAATTAGGAATCCTTAACAAGGCCCAAAAGCTGTCCAGAGGTCTCCTAATGTGTTATGCAAAGGCAATATGATTATGATGATGGTGTGCCTACACCTATGTGTAGTAATGAAGGATCAAGCATGAAGCCAACTTTATGCACTCTCTCTCATGATTCCTATGCGGAATGCAAGGTTGCAAATACTCTAAGGATCAAGCCATTTGTCAATGGTAGAGTGGCTCACGTGGAATTATTGGAGGTCTCTTAAAGTTGCCCATGGAGTAAACTAATGGAGATTTCAGCAACATGAAGAGTTTGAAGTCTCCATTGAAAGATCCCTGTCCCTCCGCGCAACGAATTCTGGGGTTCTAGTAGTGGAAGTAGCACTTCTTGCATGGGGCAGGGTCCTTCACTCGGGGCCTCGCCCCCACGAATATCTAGACAAGAGACTAATCCCTTGGTTCTTCCAAAACTGAACCCGAAAAAACTTCCCTCTCTCGAAAAGTACGGGCGATTCCTCCAGGATATTTTTACTCTAACGTAGTCATCACAAGCCTTAACTAACTGAACTAATCTGACTGAACCCGTAAGTATCATAGTCAGATCAAGGGAAAGACTTGCACTTGGATCATAGAGACCAACGCTTTTTTCCTCATTGAGAGGCATAGCCGTTGATTCTTTTCCATAGAACAATTTTTATCTGGGATTTACTTCATCTATCATACCATAACAGAATTGAGTCTCATTTTAGGGATCCATCAGTCCAGCCTAACCCCATCTAGTCCCGTGGGTTAACCAACCGCCCAACCACTGTAGTGATGGGATCCATTTAGGAATTTGGTTAGGTTTTGTCTCGAGTACCAGGGAAAAGAGCTCCTAGGCCCCCTAGCCGGATATTCATGCAAACTTAAAACTAGTCACACCACTTACACACCCAATATGAAATTGCCTTTCTCACAGATTCAGCTCTCTTTAAAACAATCATTTAATGAAACTATAGTATCACTGATCATAATCCTCCAAAATATCCGGTTGAATCCTAATTTCCAATTTTTCCTTCATCGGTGTACCTATGGCATCATTGGCAACCAGAATGCTCACCACTTGTTCACTCAGGGGCCTTTTCGATATTTCCTAGCTCATAGTCCCCGAAAATATATTCACTTATAAAAATCAAAATGGAATCTCCGTTGAACATCAACAAGATCAACCAATAGATCCATATAAAAGAGCCATGGACTCATCCGTTTTGAGGATCAGCAAGGTCAACCAGATCCATGCCCGAATTCAGAAAACAACTCTTCTCCTTGTTCCCATATCTTCCACGACGTACATGTGGGTATCTTCGGTGACTCAAAGCACGAGCACCTTATGGTCAGCACCCTCTAGGATCCTTCACAGGTCACCTAGCGCTTCACGCATAGGCCGCTTCCTTAGTCCCTCATCCACCGTACCAGAAGCTCACCATTTAAATCGAACCGAGGCTGGTCAAGACCTCGGTCGACCTTGCTACGCGAGATGTCCTTCGTTGACTCTCCATCAGCTGTTGCAACTTTATCAGATAGGTCTCCACGACCTCATTCACACAGGACCGTCAAAATGCTTCCCCAAAATGTTTGACATAAAACAGTCATTTAAAAATAGGTCATAAATACAGTTTCTATAACGAACTCTCGTCTTTCCACATTGTTCCACATCAATCCTCATTTATTTCATATGTATTCCCATTCTCATCACATAATTTTCCATCTCATCACATCTTTTCTCATTTATCCGCATTAGATCTCATCTACTCGCATCTACCTATATCCACATCTCATCACATCATATTCATTCACATCACATATCACATCTATCCCAATTTACATCACATCTCATTCACTCACATCCCGATTCACATGACATCACATCTCATTCATTCACATCCCGATTCACATCACATCACATCTATTCATGTACATCACATTCATTTACATCACATCCATCACATCACATCCATTTACATCCATCACATCACATTCATTCATATCCATCACATTCGTTCTCATAACCATCCCATCACATGCATTTTATCCACATTATATCACATCACTTTTATCCACATCATATCTCATTCATACACATCTCATCTCATACATCCACATCCATCCAATCGTTCACATGTACGACTGCTCACATCTATCCATACATTCATATCTATCACTTCACATCCACATATATTCATGTCACATCACATTATTTCACGTACACATCCACATTCATTCTTCCGCATACATCCACATCCATTCACTCACATACTCATCCACATCCATTCTTCACATACACATCCACATCCATTCTTCACATACACATCCATTCTTCACATACACATTCACATCCATTCTTCACATACACATCCACATCCATTCTTCACATACACATTCACATCTTTTCATCACATCCACATCCATCCATTCATTCACATCTATCTGATTCACATCGCATCTCATCACATCTATTCACATCACATCTCATTTCTATGCAAGTTTTCAGTTTGATTTTCTTTTGAATACAAGGAGTATTTCTTGAATGAGTATCCCCAAAACTTCTTGATCGAAATTCTGAATTTCATACCAGAATTCCTCGAATTCTATAGCCTTGATCCACAGATCAATTCCAAGGGTCTCAAACTTAGTTTCAGATTTGGTAGGAGTATTGAGTGTATTTTTCTAAACTGGTCACACCTTTCCTCAAAACTGACGAAAGAGTTTGGTCTTGGTCATAGTCTGATTCAAGGTTCGAGTCGGATAAGATTTTTCCTGGTCTATCTTTCTCAAAAAGGTTTGATAATTCAGTTACTATTTTACTGAATTTCTTTCTTTGGATATTCACTTAACTGATTTCTAAATTAGTTGCGAATTCCAATGAGGAATAGATTAATCATTTATCTGAATATTTCAATCTCGATTTATTTCCTGAATTCTCTTTTTACAATCCGTGTGAATATAAAATGATAGAAATTTCTCTCTTAGAGTATTTAATTATTCATTTATCAAATACTCATAGAATTTAAACATAGAATTTAAGAGAATTCTAAATTTGATATAAAAATTCTTTATGCATCTATTTATGCATAAAAATCAACTTCAATGGGAATAACACTTTTAAAATAAAAAGAATTTCTTTATGCATCTATTTATGCACAAAAATTAATTTTTTTAAATAAAAATAACGCTTTTATAATTAAAAAATTTATTTATGCATCTTTCTATGCATAAAAATCAAATTTAATAAGAAAAATACTTTTGTAATAAAACAATTTTCTTTATGCATCTTTCTATGCACCAAAATCAAATTTAATGAGAATAACGCTTTTGTAATAAAATAAATTCCTTTATGCATCTTTCTATGCATAGAAATCAATTTGAATAAGAATAATACTTTTGTAATTTAAAAAAATTTCCTTTATGCACCTTTCTATGCATAAAAATCAAATTTAATGAGAATAACACTTTTGTAATAAAAAAAATTCCTTTATGCATCTTTCTATGCATTAAAATCAAATTTAATGAGAATAACACTTTTGTAATAAAAACAAATTTCTTTATGCATCTTTCTGTGCATAAAAATCAAATTTAATGAGAATAACACTTTTGTAATAAAGAAAATTCCTTTATGCATCTTTCTATGCATAAAAATCAGATTTAATGAGAGTAACACTTTTGTAATTAAAAAATTTCCTTTATGCACCTTTCTATGAATAAAAATCAAATTTAATGAGAATAACACTTTTGTAATTAAAAAATTTCTTTATGCATCTTTCTATGCATAAAAATCAAATTTAGTGAGAATAACACTTTTGTAATAAAAGAAAATTCCTTTATGCATCTTTCTATGCATAGAAAGCAATTTTAATAATTAATATCAGTGATATCCATGCATATTCATAGGTGAATATGTACGTGGAGTAATTAGAATATTTCTTTTAGATGCAAAAATGGTGGGAATTACTCTTTTGGAATAACATAAAAACAAACTTTCTTTTCCACAAAATTCTAGAAAATTTTACCATAACCTCCTTTGTATGGCCGACCATTTCTCATTTTTATCATTCTTTATTTAACTTAAATTAACCCAAATTAGATTTATAGAAATCTAATCTACATAATTTTCTAAATTCAAGAGAGTAAACAATAAGAAGAGTTTAATTAATCCTTTAGTTAATCTTTCTAGGATTGAGAAAGGTTGGAATGTAAAGAGGAGAAGGGGGGTGGCCTTTTTATCAAAGGCATAGCATTTGAATTTAATTCAACATCTGTAAAATATAAAAATTAAGAAAACCATAGATTCTTCATTAAACAAGTAAGAAAATTAGCTTACATGGAGCTTGTAAGCTCTCATTTGGCTTGAGGGATTGAGGGTTCTACTCTTGTTTGAAGCAAGAGTGGCCACCAATTCACTTTGGAGAGGATTAGGCCAAAAACAATTGAATTATTAAAAAATTCAATGTAGATGGCTCAAGACAGGAGCAGAGTAACAGTGCATAAACACCATTAAGCTTTTACAAAGGGGGAGGCTTCTATTTATAGGAAAAAGTGAGCCTCTAACCAAGCAAACTGATTCTAGAATTTTTCAGATCAGTTTGGTCAATTTTTGACCATTTTTGCTGATTCTGGGGTACCTTATAGTTTGGTGAACCCAACAGAATCCTGAGATAACGATTTTTGACCATTTTTGCTGATTCTAGGGTTCCTTATAGTCTGGTGAACCCAACAGAATCCTGAGATAAAGATCCCTTATATAGAACTCATCGTCAGATAACAATTCTTTCAGATCATATCATTCATATCCTTAACACAATAATGGTCCATTAGACCAAAATTTCCATCTGAACATTCCTCCATGGAAATTTCAATTTTACAGGTTTTTAATTTGTCATCCCTTAACTTGATCCACTGGGTCAAGAGTTAACAGTAGCAATCTGTCAGCACAATCCACTAATCTCATAGTGATTTGCTGAAGTCATTATCGTCATTCCAGTTACGAACATCATCACAGTGACTCATTCCATTCATCCTCATTGTGGTTTTGCTCAGCTTATCGCTTTTCAACCAAAATTCAAGAATCATCATTTTTTTCAATCAGAATCCAATTCAACTCATCAGTTCTCAACCAGAATTTTAAAATCATATCAACCACATTCGAATTCATCATTTGGATAGAATTTGTGCTTATAATTTCAAGGTCTTAGATTTACTCATATATACTACCAGTAAAGAGCTGCAATTACGGGTAGTCATCTCACGGTCCTTGGAATATTAAGGTAAATACCATCATGTCTAGGCCTTAAGCAAGTCAGGGATTTCAAGGTCATAGATTTACTCGTATATACTACCAGTAAAGAGCTGCAATTACGGGTAGTCATCTCACGGTCCTTGGAATCTTAAGGTAAATACCATCATGTCTAGGCCTTAAGCAAGTCAGGGATTCCATACAATTGCGGTACTTACTTTTGAAGACCCAATTACCTATTTATGAATCTTCACACAATTATAACCTTTTACTGCTACTTCATAAATTTTTGACATTTTTGGTTTCTCGGTTGATCCACTTTAGACAATTTGCTCTAATATCAGCTGAAAGATCCTTGTCCCCTCCGTGCAATGAATCCTGGGGTGCTAGCAGCGGAAGTAGCACTTCTTGCGGCGCGGGGCAGGGTCCTTCACTCGAGGCCTCACCCATGAATATCCGGACAAGAGACTAATCCCTCGGTTCTTCCAAAACCGAACCCGAAAAAACTTCTCTCGCCTAGAAAGCACGGGCGATTCCTCCAGGATATTTTTACTCTAACGTAGTTAAGAGCCTTAACTAACTGAACTGATCTGAACGAACCCATAAGTATCATAGTCAGATCAAGGAAAAGACTTGCACTTGGATCATAGAGACCAACGCTTTTTCCCTCATTGAGAGGCACATCCATTGATTATTTTCCATAGAACAATTTTTATCCGAGATTTACTTCATCTATCATACCATAACAGAATCGAGTCTCATTTTAGGGATCCATCAGTCCAGCCTAACCCCATCCAATCCCGTGGGTTAGCAACCACTGTAGTGATGGGATCCATTTAGGAATTTGGTTAGGTTTTGTCGTGGGTACCACGGAAAAGAGTTCCCAGGCCCCCCTTGCTGGATATTCATGCTAACTTAAAACTAGTCACACCACTTACATACCCAATATGAAATTGCCTTTTTCACAGATTTAGCTCTCTTTAAAACAATCATTTAATGAAACTATAGTATCACTGATCATAATCCTCCAAAATATCTGGTTGAATCCTAATTTCTAATTTTTCCTTCATCGGTGTATCTATGGCATCATTGGCAACCAGAACGCTCACCACCTGTTTACTCAGGGGCCTTTTTGATAGTTCCTAGCTCATAGTACCCGACAATATATTCACTTATAAAAATCAAAATGGATTCTCTGTTGAACATCAGCAAGATCAACCAACAGATCCATATAAAAGAGCCATGGACTCATCCGTTGAGGACCAGCAAGGTCAATCAACCAGATCCATGCTCTCGAATTCAGAAAACAACTCTTCTCCTTGTTCCCATATCTTCCACGACGTACGTGTGGGTATCTTCGGTGACTCAGAGCCCGAGCATCGTATGGTCAGCACCCTCTAGGATCCTTCGCATGTCACCTAGCACTTCACTCATAGGCCGCTTCCTTAGTCCCTCATCCATCGTACCGGAAGCTCACCATTTAAATCGAACTGAGGCTGGTCAAGACCTTGGTCGACCTTGCTATGCGAGACATCCTCCGTTGACTCTCCGTCTCAGCTGTTGCAACTTTATCAGATAGGTCTCCATGACCTCATTCACAAGACCGTCAAAATGTTTCCCCAGAATTTTTGACATAAAACAGTTATTTAAAAACAGGTCATAAATACAGCTTCCATAATAAACTCTCATCTTTCCACATTGTTCCACATCAATCCTCATTTATTTCATATGTATTCCCATTCTCATCACATCATTTTCCATCTCATCACATCTTTTCTCATTTATCCGCATTAGATCTACTCGCATCTACCCATATCCACATCTCATCATATCATATTCATTCACATCACATAGCATATCATATTCATTCACATCACATATCACAACTATCCCAATTTACATCACATCTCATTCACTCACATCATGATTCACATGACATGACATCTCATTCATTCACATCCCGATTCACATCACATCACATCTATTCACGTCCATCACATTCATTTACATCACATCCATTTACATCACATCCATTTACATCCATCACATCACATTCATTCTCATAACCATCCCATCATATGCATTCTATCCACATTATATTACATCACTTCTATCCACATCATATCTCATTCATACCCATCTCATTCATACACATCACTTCTATCCACATCATATCTCATTCATACACATCTCATCTCATCTCATCCACATCTATCCAATTGTTCACATGTACGACTACTCACATCTATCCATACATTCATATCTATCACTTCACATCCACATATATTCATGTCACATACACTTCCACATCCATTCTTCCATATACATCCACATCCATTCTTTCACATAATCATCCACATCCATTCTTCACATCCACATCCATTCTTCACATACACATTCACATCTTTTCATCACATCCACATCCATCCATTCATTCACATCTATCTTATTCACATCACATCTCATCACATCTATGCACATCACATCTGATTTCTATGCAAGTTTTCATTTTGATTTTCTTTTGAATACAAGGAGTATTTCTTGAATGAGTATCCCCAAAACTTCTTGATCGGAATTCTGAATTTCATACCAGAATTCCTCGAATTCTATAACCTTGATCCACAGATCAATTCGAAGGGTCTCAAACTTAGTTTCAGATTTGGCAAGAGTTTTGAGTGTATTTTTCTAAACTGGTCACACCTTCTTTCCTTAAAACTAATGAAAGAGTTTGGTCTTGGTCATAGTTTGATTCAAGGTTCAAGTCGGATAAGATTTTTCCTGATCTATCTTTCTTGAAAAGGTTTGGTAATTCAGTTATCATTTTACTGAATTTCTTTCTTTGAATATTCACTTAACTGATTTCTAAATTAGTTGCGAATTCCAATGAGGAATAGATTAATCATTTATCTGAATATTTCGATAGATTTCTTGAATTCTCTTTTTACAATCCATGTGAATATAAAATGATAGAAATTTATCTCTTAGAATTTAATTATTCATTTATCAAATACTCATAGAATTTAAACATAGAATTTAAGAGAATTCTAATTTTGATATAAAAATTCTTTATGCATCTATTTATGCAAAAAAAATCAACTTCAATGGGAATAACACTTTTAAAATAAAAAGAATTTCTTTATGCATCTATTTATGCACAAAATATAATTTTTTTTATAAGAATAACGCTTTTATAATAAAAACTTTTCTTTATGCATCTTTCTATGCATAAAAATCAAATTTAATAAGAATAACACTTTTGTAATAAAAAAATTCCTTTATGCATCTTTCTATGCATGAAAATCAAATTTAATGAGAATAACACTTTTGTAATAAAACAAATTTCTTTATGCATCTTTCTATGCATAAAAATCAAATTTAATGAGAATAACACTTTTGTAATTAAAAAAATTTCCTTTATGCATCTTTCTATGCATAAAAATTTAATTTAATGAGAATAACACTTTTGTAATAAAGAAAATTCCTTTATGCATCTTTCTATGCATAAAAATCAAACTTAATGAGAATAACACTTTTGTAATTAAAAAAATTTCCTTTATGCATCTTTCTATGCATAAAAATCAAATTTAATGAGATTAACACTTTTGTAATTAAAAAGATTTATTTATGCATCTTTCTTTGCATAAAAATCAAATTTAATGAGAATAACACTTTTGTAATTAAAAAAAATTCCTTTATGCATCTTTCTATGCATAGAAATCAATTTTAATAAAATTAATATCAGTGGTATCCATGCATATTCATAGGTGAATATGTACATGGAGTAATTAGAATATTTCTTTTAGATGCAAAAATGGTGGGAATTACTCTTTTGGAATAACATAAAAACAAACTTTCTTTTTCACAAAATTCTAGAAAATTTTACCATAACCTCCTTTGTATGGCGGACCATTTCTCATTTTCATCATTCTTTATTTAACTTAAATCAACCCAAATTAGATTTATAGAACTCTAATCTACATAATTTTCTAAATTCAAGAGAGTAAACAATAAGAAGAGTTTAATTAATCCTTTAGTCAATCTTTCTAGGATTGAGAAAGGTTGGAATGTAAAGAGGAGAAGGGGGGATGACCTTTTTATCAAAGGCATAGCATTTGAATTTAATTCAACATCTGTAAAACATAAAAATTAAGAAAACCATAGATTCTTCATTAAACAAGTAAGAAAATTAGCTTACATGGAGCTTGTAAGCTCTCCTTTGGCTTGAGGGATTAAGGGTTCTACTCTTGTTTGAGGCAAGAGTGGCCACCAATTCACTTTGGAGAGGATTCGGTCAAAAACAATTGAATTATTAAAAAATTCAATGTAGATAGCTCAGGACGAGCAGAGTAACAGTGCATAAACACCATTAAGCTTTTACAAAGGGGGGAGGCTTCTATTTATAGGAAAAAGTGAGCCTCTAACCAAGCAAACTGATTCTAGAATTTTCTAGATCAGTTTGGTCAATTTTTGACCATTTTTGGGTCAGTTTAGCTTACTTTTTGGATCTAGTTTTGAAATAGGAGAGATAAAAATATCTCATTTTCTTGATTAAAATTTGGGGGTAATGATGAGAAAAAGGTGCCTACTTCATGAGGGGAGATCCCCACAACACTGAGGTGTTAAATTCAAATTTTTAATTGTTTTCTTTTGTCCTTAGTCCACTCTTCATCTTATGTGAGCATTTACTCATTTTTGGGGGGGTTTTTCTTTTATTCTTCAATTTATCTCCTCCCTACATTTGCATTAATCTTATTGTTCCATAGGAAGCTTAATTGGACCATAATCTAATTTTTTTTGAAAATCTGGACCCTTAAGCTAAGGTCCTTTATACCTATTTTCAATTAATTCCAATTGCACATTGGAAAATTCTTTTTGAATTTTTGTTTTAGGGGAAACCATTTTAGACACTAGGAGGATTTTTATATCCAAAAATATCTCAATTTTGAATTACCTCCCTCTAGACATTTTCTCTCTCCATGCCAAAATAGGGTAAAACAGGATCTTTCTTTTATTTCAGAGAGGGGAATAATTATAAGATTAGAAGGGGACGTTCTTACACCAGCACACCTCAAAACCTGGAGGGAGGAATCTTACATCCATCATCTTGTCTCATTACAATGAAGTTGCCAGTAAGATTACTTCTCAAGAAAGGTTAGATTTATGATTGTTTTTCCTTATGAATCATCCATGTTGAGCATAGATGATGCTCAGTATGAAGAAGGGTTACTAAGTGATGGGATATGTGAATCTTAAGGTTCTTTGCTTTTGGAAAGGAATATGAAGAGGTGTAAGCTTGTCTGTGAAGGGGATAAGCGGTTATGGGCTAAGGAAAGAGCCCACGTTTGAGCACACCAAAGAGAGGGTTGTGCTTTTAGTTAAATTGCTCATGAAATATGAGCAAGATATTTGGTATACATATACACCTAAGATTTCTTGCAAGAAACTATTTTAAGAAACCCTTGGATGCATGCTTGTTAAGTAAGAACGCATGAAAGTCATGGAGTTTGATTGGAAGCTCATAAATAGCCATGTCTGTGGCTATTTTGGAACCTCATAAAAGAGGGTTTTGAGGCAAAGTGTTGTAGCAACTAAAAAGGATACATATACAAGAAGACTTGGACATAGAGTAGGCAAAGAGCCAGTGCAGCCAAGTCCTTGTCCAAGAAGATGCACCACAAATGGATCTTGAGGGTGTCTACATGGCCATGCAAGAAGGAGGTTGGCATTAAAGACTTGCATAGAAGCAAACAGTATCATATTAAAGGAGCAACACACATAATACAAATTAGTTTGATGGTAGAGCTAGGTATGGTAATTCTTGGTAGATGATGTTGGCAAATGGTGAGATCCAAAATTGTTGGTGTCGTGTAGAGTGATGGCCAACGTGCCATAAGAAAGAGAGGCTAGGGGTATAAAAATGCAATAGGAAGAGCTCCAAATATGGTGTTGAGGATTCTCAACATTGTAACAACAAAAGATGGCAACAGTAAATCATAGATGATGACAACGAGCTCGAGCTATGGTGTTCATAGAACAAAGAAGAATAATACGAACTCGTGAGTCATGTTCAAGACCTAAGTTGTAACAGCACTTGCATGTGGACTTTGGAGTCATGGATGACCTGTAAAATGATAGAGCAAAACGATTTGTTGAGAAGGGCAACCTCATTATGGTGTAAAGAGAGAGATTATGGAGTGCTCTGATGAGATCGTCTTAGGAGATCAGAGGAAGGTTTGCTATTATGGGACTTCATATGGGCTAAAACCAAGCACTAACAACCATAGATCTCTTCACAACCACACCTTTGAGATATTAGCATGTTTGAGATAGAACCGTGTTTTCTTGGGATATGAAAGGGGTTGAAAATGCTTAAGTTTTAACCCTCATTATTGGTCTATCCTCCCATTCATATGAGAAAAAAGGGCCAACTCCATTTTATTAACCCTTGTAGGTGCCTTTTTGGTAAATGGATCTTGTTGGTTGATCTAGCTGATCTTCAACGGAGAGTCCATATGGATTTTATGGAAAAACGAGATTATACTATTGGGAGTTAGGAATCATGAAACGGCCCCTGAGTGAAGTACTAGAGGGACTGACTAAGTGGTGGACACTCTGGTTTACTGATGATGCCATAGGTACGCTGAGAAAGGTATGACTGGAAATTGGATTTTATGGTTGGAAAGTGGAAAAGTTGGAACTTGGATCCTGAAACTGGAATACTGAGAGGATTATGATGGAAACACTGTGGTTTTATTGCAATTCTGTTTTGGAAATAGTTGAATCTGAGAAAAAGGCAATTTCATATTGGGTACGTAAGTGGTGTGTCTATTTAACTTTTGCATGAGTGCCGGCTAGGGGGCATGAGAACTCTTTTCCATGGTACTTGGGACAAAACATAACCAAAATTTTAAGGATCCCATCAATACAGTGGTTGGGTTGGTTGGCTAACCCATAGGATTGGATGGGGTTAGGCTGGATCGGTGCATTCTTATAATAAAATTCAATTCTGTTCAAGTTACGATAGTTGAAGTAAGTCACGGGATAATTCTTGTTCTATGGAAAAGAATCAACAGCTGTGCCTCTTTTGATGAGGAAAAAAGCGTTGATCTCTATGAACCAAGTGCAAGTCCCTCCTTTGATTCAGCCATGTGACCCACGGGTTCGGTCAGAATACAAAGGATAGTTAAGTCTCTTGACCCCGTTAGATAAAATTTCATTAGAAGATTTTCTTGGAGGAATCGCCTATGCTTTTTAGGCGAGGAAAGTTTTTTCCGGGTTCGGTTTTGGAAGAGCCGCCGGATTAGTCCCTTGCCCGGACATTCGTGGGCCCCGAGTGGGAAACTCTGCCCTACGCGTGAGGTTGCTACTTCCGTTGCTAGCACTCCAGAGTTCGATGCGCAAAGAGGGCAGTGTCTCACATCCTATGTGCTGATATGTACGGGATCAACGTCTCTTGCCAAGACCTCTCTCATGAAGTGATATTGGACCTCTATGTGTTTGGTTCGTGCATGAAACACTGGGTTACTAGCTAACTGTATGCTTCTAAATCTTGTCGCAATAGACGACAACGTGTTTATCCACATGCAGTCTCTCATGACAATGGGATTATTCGGGGTTTAGGGGAGCCAAAATGACCTGTCGGTGGACTCAAGAGTTGCCGGACACTAGTGAGGAGCTAATAAAAGAGTGGAGTCCATGTATAGAGGGTTGTGTTTTTATTTTGGATATGGTTGGGAGGTGAATGAAGAGCTAGCTCTCAGCACCCTTCGTTTGGGTAGAAGATCGTGTAGCTATGGTTGCCTCCAGATTGGTATCAGAGCACTGAACGTCCTCAATCGCTAAATGCTGCAAGTCATGGAGGAGACTGCCATCCTGTCTGCGCATAACCAAGAATAATTCTCCCATCATCTCGTTGCTACAGTCGAAACACGTAGCATTGACAGGAGTGCCGATTGGCGGGCAAGCAAGTTAGCTAGCCTATGGTGTCCACAGCCTGCACCGCTACCAAAGCGATTGGCCAGCACAAGAGCCAGCGGCGGCGGACAGCCGCATCATGGCTAGATAGACAAACAACACAACAGCCAGCAGTCTCTAGTCTTTGCG
This sequence comes from Cibotium barometz, assembly GCF_041138505.1. Taxonomy (NCBI): domain Eukaryota; kingdom Viridiplantae; phylum Streptophyta; class Polypodiopsida; order Cyatheales; family Cibotiaceae; genus Cibotium; species Cibotium barometz. The sequence goes on along the minus strand of NC_141108.1, from coordinate 3,072,489 downwards.
TCGTCTGAGAGACGCTGCCAACCCTCGCTGTGTTGCAAGGCTTGGGAGAGCCGCCGATTTCCAGAAATTTTTATTTAAAAAAAACATCGACTTGCAGGATTCGTGTTGCAAGCGTTGGAAATTTTATTTATTTTTACAAAAAGAGAAAGAAAACTAAATTTCTTACAAAGGTTTTTATACATTTGTACTCAAGAGTTTGTTCCCACGTTAGAATATTCAAGAGCATATTAGAGCTTTTTTACGAAGATCAGGAGAGGTGCTCCGCCACCACGACAACTCTCAGAATTTTATATCGCATCAACGATTTCACTTTGAGCTAACAGTTTGATTGGTTTCCAAGAGGTTGGACTTGAGGTTGGTGCTTGTGTTTATTCTCTTGCATCGTATTTAGAGGGTCCAAATGGATTCTAATAACCCTAATGAGTCTGTAAGTGGAGATCTTAGTCGTTTGTCGGACACAGAAAAGGCAATGGCCGATCCTAATGTCATGATGATAAGACGATGATCTTCTTGATGATAATTTGGTTAGCACTAAATAGTTTAAGGATCTAGAGCCCCGTACTTTGGACATTAGTGGCTTCCACCCAAAGGGGCAACATTATGTCAATACATCTCATTCTAGAGATGCTGCTGCTATTCTAAAGGGTATGAAACCTATGACTTTTAATGGGGAGAAGAAGGAACACAATAAGGATGCAGTAAACACTTTTTTACAAAAGTGACAGGATTTGCATCAATTGCATCAAAGTCTAGAGGAGATACACGGACTTGAAGAGAGCTTAACTCTAGGAGATAAAGCATACAAATAGTGGATATGCTTGGAGTCCAGAAATCGGCCTACTATGTGGGCTAAATTTTTAAGTGCATTCATAAAAGAATTTCTTCTTGAGAATGAGATGGATCATAATTGGGAAGCGTGGAACAATTGTGAGATGAGAAATCTCACATTGACTCAGTATATCTAAATATAGAGAAATTATTCTCAAATTGAAAGGAATAGACGACTTTCAAAAGCTTCATGGATTTATTTACGGATTAGACTCGGACTGTAAGAATCAAGTTAAGCAAAATAAGCCGAAAACTTTAGAAGAAGCAATTAAGTTTGCTTAGATTTCGACGACACTGTCAGAAAGAAAAAGCATATGTAGAACGCACAACGGACATCTAGTGTGTCCAAGGGTTCCAAGCATCAAGGTCAAAATAAAAGAAAGGGACCTAACCAAAACAATGACCAATCTAAGAAGTCTAAAGGACCACAAAAATTTATGAAGCATGCAGATTTTGAAAGAGCTAAAAAAGAAAATTTATGTTTTCACTACATGGAAAAGGGTCATGGTAAACTATAGTGTCCTAAGCTAAAAGAAAATGAGAAGAATCAGCGTGATCAAAGTAAATAAAAACAAATGCACACTATTCAAGTGCTCCCTCTAGAGACTTCTCGTAAGTTTAAAGAGGTATAAGCTTATCATGCTGATTCTACTCATGCGTGTTATGTCATGTCATCGATGTGGGTGCTAACATTTGGACCACATACATTAAAGGTCACAAGGTACAAGTTATGATTGATATATCAATCTCCAATAGTATTGGATTTAAGGAAATACCTAGATCAACTGTAAAACTCTCAAAGTCAATGTCATAGGATATGCTAAAAATATGATCGATATGCATACTCCTACGATGTCGCACCTCTATGAACTCATCACTACTCTCATGCACTATCCTTGACTTCTTAATCACAACAACTCGATCCACTCGAATGCTGCCGAGAATGCTATGAAAACTAGGAGTAGTGGTCATATCCAAAATCTCTCCACATGTAACAAATCTAGAGTAGTAGCCCAACACATCTAATACTAGAACCTTGGGTCTATGCTCCTCATTGTTTATGATGTGCTCATCAACGACATGTGAAGTGTCAATCCCATGTGTGACTAAAGATGTATGAATAGCCGAATGATCATGACTAGTCAAATGCCCATCAAGATCATGGAATGCATCATTGTGGTCATCTAATGTATCCCTATGATCATGGAATGCATCATTGTGGTCATCTAATGTATCCCTATGATCATTAGAAATAGAGATAGGTAACTCTATGATGCTCGTAATGCAAGATTATGGAATGCATCATTGTGGTCATCTAATGTATCCCTATGATCATTAGGAATAGAGATAGGTAACTCTATGAAACGTCCTTCTTTGACTCTCTGTCTAGCTGTTGCAATCTTTTCAACTTAGGTCCATGATCTCATTCCATAAGATAGTCAAAATGCTTTCCCAACATTCTTAACGTAAAACAATCTTTAAAAAATAGGTTTCACATGCAAATATAGTTTCCAAGCAAAATTCCTATCTTTCCATATCATTCCTCATCATTTCTCTTTGGATGCTCTCTTAACGATCCGCCACCCACGGTGAGTCATCCCATATTGCTGATTTCATATCATTCCATATCACTCCTCATCATTTCTCTGTGGATGCTCTCTTAATGATCCGCCAGGGTGAGTCATCCCATTTTTTGATTTCACATCATTCCACATCACTCCAAATCATTTCACATCATTCCACATTAATTCACATCATCCCACACATCACTCCACATCATTCCACACATCACCCCACATCATTCCACACATTCCACACATCACTACACATCACCCCACATCACTCCACATCATTCCACACATCACCCCACATCACTCCACATCATTCCACACATTCCACATCATTCCACACATCACTCCACATCATTCCACATTAATTCACATCATCCCACATCATTCATCATCCCGATTTCTACAAACAAGATGGTCACTTTTCACTTTGAGCGAATCGGGTTTGATTCAACTTTCCTTGATCTAATTATTAGAATTTTTATTCCATAATCAACCAGGTTAAGAGTACAGTAACTCTACTTTTCATACTAGCAGAACTTTCTAAGTCTCGACCATTACTTGGCTTAGTTAAAGACAACTTTATTCTCGATTTCAGTTAATTTTGAATTTTCGTTGAATTTTGGATCTTCGATCCTTTCAAGAATTCCAGAATCCTTTTCAGGGAATCTTGGAATAAGTGAGTCACAAGTATTTACATTCATCCAACTAAGCATTTTCTGGTCTTTTTCTGGGATATCCTTTTCCTGTTCAAAATAAACTTAAGATTCTATTTCTCAAGAATCTAGACGTATACTTCATAATTCCAAAAGTTAAATATATTCGTGATTCCTTTTTCTAATTAAAAAATTATCTATGTTTTCTCATTGCACCCCTATGAATATTTTCACATTATTTTCTCTATTTTTCCAAAATAAAATATTATGAAAATCTCTCTTTTAGCATAAAATATTTATGCACATATACTAATTCATTTTTGTCTAAATGAATTATATTCATAATCCCATTTGAAAATTAGAGAAGAATTGTACATAACCTTCTCATAATTTCTAAAATGAATAATGCACAAAACTCCACTTTTAGCACAAAATTTATTATGCATAAATTTAAATTCATTTTCTAATGATAAAAATTTTACCATAGCTTCCCCGCATTTTCTATGAAATGAGAATGCTCAAAATTCCACTTTTAATATAAAAATTAGCATAAACCTAAGTATAAACATAAACATTACTTCATCTAAACAGCAACATAAATCAAGAAGGGCATGGTTTTAAGAGGAAACCATGAAATAAAATGCTTCCCAAGCATGTAGAGAGGTTGGGAAGAAAATTAACATCTAAAGAAGAAAATAAACATCATTGTTTAGGCTTACCCTTGGTGTGCTTGATTCTTTACGTTGCAAGAAGATGTGCAGCCCTCAAGGAAGAGGCTTGGCCACCAAGAGAAGAGGGTAATCCGTAATCTTCAAGAGAAGAAGAGGTTTAGTGAAGCACCAAGGCTTCACAATGGAGAGGCAAGGAAGAGGGAAGAAGAAAATACACTAAAATGAAAATTACACTAGCATAGAAATACTCTAAGATGAAAACACAAAGAAATGGGGTTCTATTTATAGGTGAGGGAGGCCACCAACCAAGTCCAACTAGAATCTAGAGGCTTCCAGCTTCAGTTTGATCGAATTTAGACAAGTTTTAGACTAGTTATGCCCACTTTTTGATCTAGTTTGGAAGAGGAGAGATGAGAGATGAAATATCTAGCCACCTCATGATTTTTTTGAATAAAAAATGACTCCTTTGATGTGATTTCTAGGTGCCTCCTTGAAGTGGGGTTATCTCTCTCCTGAGATGTCAAAATTCGTATTTTTATAATACTTAAGTACCAGTACTAGTCAACTCTTCATCTTATGTGAAAATTTACTCATTTTTGGTGGAGTTTCTTTTTTTCTTGCATTTTTCTTATTCAAACACTTGGATTAATCCTATAGGCCCATTAGAACACTCTTTGGACCTTAATCCAAATTTTTTAAGAATAGGTACCCCTAGGTTAAGGTGTCAGTTGCACATATTCAATTAATTTCTAATGCACATTGGAAAACTCTTTTTAAACTTCTGTTTTAGGGGAATTTATCTTAAAATAAAAAGGTAAATTTGTATCCAAAAATATATCAAAATTGTATTATCTCTCTCTAGAATAAATTATCTCTCTAGACCAAAACAAGGTCAAATAAGATCTTTTTCCATTTCTGAAAGGGGGATGATTACAAGAGACTTAAGGGGAGGTTCTTACATCTTTACATCATCAAAATTTAGAGGGAGGAATCTTACAGAGAGGAGTAGTTAGCTGATCTCATGTATATGTCAATGCACAAAGGAGTAAATAGTTGATATTTTCACCAAGGCCTTAGGAGTAGAGAAGCTTCAGAGATTTTGCACTATGCTTAGAGTGTTAGAGATAGAGTTGAGATTGAGATTGAGGAGAAGTGTTGAGATGTCAATCTCAACATGAGATGACACTCATGACATGCCTGGGTGATCGTCCTCGACCTTTGCACAATTGGTACATCTTTGGTAGCTAGCACAACGAATCTTTACTAGTGATTCTACAACTAAACTAAACCTACCTATTTCAACCGAGCAATGGCATACTTATCTTGCTAACTCACATACTTAGTGTGTTCACACACATTATGAACCGCTTGTACATAGTACTCTAGTACTTATGTTGGTTTTTACATATCCTTTATAGACCTCTTTTGAGAGCAACAAGTAGAAGAAGATTTTAGCCTTCCATCTATGTGTTTGTCTCTCGATTGTTATATGAGTGTACATGTGCTTGCAAGAGTTTAAGCTTCCTCTCCTCCCCCATGTGACACCCATGATGTACCTAGGTGATCATTCCACCTTTACCCCATTGACACAAATGAATCTTTACCCCAAATGAATCTTTACGGTCAAGTGATTCTATAGTTGAGCTACACCTACCTATTCTAACCAAGTTATGGCATACTTATCTTGCTAGCTCACCTACTTTGTATGTTCACATTATGGACCGCTTATACATAGTACTCTAATACTTATGTTGGTTTTCACTTATCTTTTATAAACCTGTTTTAAGAGAAACAAGTAGACGAAAATTTTAGCCTTCCATCTTTGTGTGTGTCTTATCCATTGTTGTGTGAGTGTGTGTGCTTGCAAGAGCTCAAGCTCTCTCTCCTCCCCCAATATTTTCACTTCTTGGGGGCCTGCATAAAAAAAGACTCATGGGTGAAAGCATGATAAGGTAGACTAAAAACATGTGTCCTGGACAATGGTTTGTGAAACACTTTTATGCAGAGTCAGAGAGAATTAAAACTTGGTTGTTTAATCTTGTTTCACATTTATTAAGCTAAAAAGAACTAGATAAATTTCTAAATATATCTTATGATGATATTAAATCCACTAATATTGGTTGTCTTCAAGTGTGGTAGTAACCAATGCAACTAGTAGAAAGTGTACCACCTTATTATGCTTTCACCCTCATATGTCCAACAACATAACTCAAGTTTTGGTTATGTAGATTAAGCTACCCCAATATGCACCTACACATAGTGGAATTCTCTAAAAGCTCACCTATATCTACAGAAAGCTTTGATTAACATATTGGAGAATTTGAAAAAATCTCATGATTTTGGGATTTTTTCCCATCTACTTTTTGGTGTGTCTTAAGCATACCAACTCAAAAGTTATCAGAGAATGTGTATTTAGAACCTACTCTTTAAGCTCTTTCCAATGATATGTCATATGAGGGGGTTTTGACAAAAGCTTAAAAAGATTCACCATGGTCCTTTTTTTATAATATTGTAAAATGGGAATTGGGATTTTTTCAAATTCTCTTAATATGGTATTTTTGTGCTCCAATGACACTCAAATAGACTTATAGCATGTCATATCATACTTGGACAACATATTCAAGCTATACTACCTCTATAACAACAAAATGCCATGAGGTAATCCCACCTCTATACCCAAGAAATACCGTAGCTCACCCAAATCCTTCATGTTAAACTTTTACTTCAAAAGCATCCGGACATCATGTATGTCAGCATAACTATCACCAATGATAAGTCATCCACATAAATGACTAATAACATGATCCTTTTATCTATCTTTTTCACATAATTTGCATCAGATATCCAAAATACAATGGTAACAAGATACTCCTCGATCTTGTTTGACCATGCTATCTATGGGTGCCTACTTCAAGCTATATAAGGCTTTGCATAACCTACACACAAAATCTAGTTGTATAGTGTGAGATCCGCCCTCCGGGGTTCCGGTGGCGGAAGCAACATCGGCCTCCTGTGCAGGGCGGGGATCCACACTCGGGGCCTTGCCCACGGATGTCCGGATGAGAGGCTAGCCCGGCAGTTCCTCCGAAACCGAGCCCGGAAAAACTCCCCTCGCCCGAAAGGAACGGGCGATTCCACCATGGAAAAATCTTCTAACAAACGGGGGAATTACTCTAACGAGTCAAAGTTTTAACTAATTAAACTGATATGACCGAACCTGAAGGCAAATCAGCGGGGCTGTGCCTCGTTCAAGGAGAAAAAAAATGGTGATTCCATGGACCAAGTGCAAGTCTCTTCTTGATCTGACCATGCCCTCCCATAGAACAAGGTCTTACCAGGACTTAATCTAACTAATGTAGCTAATCGCATCTAGTTGTTTCTCAGGAATCCTCCGATCTAGCCTAACTGGCCCATGGGTTAGCCAACCACCCGACCACTGTATTGGTGGGATTCCTTTATAAAGATTTTACCCAGGTACCAAGGAAAAGAGTTCCCAGGCCCCCTAGCTGGGCGATTCATGCAAAAATTAAGGTAGGCATACCACGTACACACCCAGTATGAAATTGCTATTTATAACAGATTCGGCTGGCTTTAAAACAATCCTTCAATAGAAATCATAATATTACTGATCATCATCCTCCAAAATTCAGAGTCCTTTGTATTACAAAATATATCCTCTGGACTCTCCATTGAAGACCAACTGGCCAACCAACGAGATCCAGTATCCCAAAATATTTTGATTCCCAAAATATTTCTCTTTAGCCCATCATCCGAATCTTCCTTGACGCACGCATGGGTGTCCTAGCAACCGCGAGCCCATGCATCACTTGGTCAAAACCCTCTAAGATCCTCCTTAGGTGTCCTAGCACTTCACTCAGGGACCGCTTCGTCGGTCCTCACCCATCGTACTACCGAAAGCGTACCATTTTAACCGTACCGAGGCTGGTCAAGACCTCAGCAAGCTTTGCTCGCGAGTGACGTCCCTTGACGACTCCCCGCCAGCTGTTCCAATGAACCTCCTTTAGTAAAACACATGCCAAATGCTTCCTCCAACATTCTAGCGTAGAACAGTCCTTTAAATGAAAAACAGAGGTTCCAATGCAAGTAAAATTCCCAATTTGAGATTGGTTCCACAAAACCCCTGTTTCCACAGTTTCATAATGAGGATCCTTGATCACTCATCAGGGTAATCTACCCATCATTTTATCTGATTGTCCAACTAGGTTCTTGGTGAGTTCGTTTAGTTCAATAGTAGTCTATTCTTTGTATTTAGGAACTGGAATTTCAGATCGAGAGATGGACAAATAGGTTTACTATCCGTCCCTCTCGTAGTCCAACCAATTTCATTCGGTTTAATTCTAACAAGGATTCCTTTTACATAAACATCTAATTTTTGGGTGAATACCAATTTAGTGATTTTACCAATTAAAATATCTAAAGATATTCTTTCAGCCACATAATTTCTCGTCCTTAATTCCTTAGATAGAATTATGGTGGAAATTCATCTTTTGACACTTAAAATTAATTCAAATCCTTCTTTTCTTAAATATCATAGAAATTCTTCTTTTGACTAAATACCAATATCTATTTTTTTGAATAAACTTGAAATCCATCTTTTTCTTATTTAGTGAGTGCAATCCAATTATCATGGGAATTCCTCTTTTATCATAAATTAAATTTATCTAAAATAAAAATATTTAATATTCCAAATATACCAAGAATTCTTCTTTTTCCATTTAAATGATTGAATTCCAAATATGATGGGAATTCCTCTTTCATCATTTAAATCTATTCATGGATAAAATAATTTTAACTAAAACTTCTCTTAAAAAATACATAAAAATATCCATTAATTCCATTATGCTAGAAATTCTACTTTTCTCATTTAAATGATTAAATTCCAAATATGGTGGAAATTCCTCTTTCATCATTAAATTTATTTATGCATAAAAATAAATTAAACTAAAATTCTTCTTTAATAAAATATCCATTATTTTGGTATTCCAATTTTTCTCTTTCTCCATTAGAATACATGGACTTCCATTGTCATGGGAATTTCTCTTTTATCATAACAATGAATTACTAGAAATTCCTCTTTTTTTCAATTAACTATTTATGCATAAGCATTAAAAATTAATTTTTTCATGGTTATGATGAGAATTATTCAATTAACCTAGGATGACTAATCCTAGAATATGGTAGGAAGTCCTCTTTTCATATTATGTATGAAAATGATTTATGTGTTAATTTTCTAGAAATTTTGCCACCATAGCTCCGCTACTATTACTGATAATTCTTAATAATTTTGAAAAGCATAAGGTTTAGTAATACAATATGATAGAATAACTATCATTTGGATCAATATCCAATTATGGACTTGATTCCTAAGTTTATCATAATTTAAGTAATATAAAAGCATTAAAAAGCCACTTCTTTGACCTCTAATTTGACAAGCATAGAGTTTACTTTTAGAATTAAGAATTGCTCCTTGAGAAGCATCATTTGAATATAGAATTGGTCATAGGAATTACCATTCTTTGGGGGAGAGAGAGATATGCTTTAAAAAATATTTTTAATTAAGCATAAATGTAAAGTTCATGTGATTTATCACTAAAATTCATTAGAGAGCTTCATTTACATTGAAGAATCATTCAATTGAATACTTCTCAAGCTTGAGAGGGGTTGAGAAGTGAAAAACATTTAGAAGAAGAAAAAAATCATAAAGTCACACTTTACCTCTTGTTTTACTTGATTCTTTAGTCTCTTAGGAGAGGCTCCCAACCAATCAATTGGTTTAGTATGTTGAAGAAGACTCCAAGAAGGTTGAAGAGAGAGAGAAGCTCAAATCTCTCCAAATTGTAGAGGATTTTTAGAGGATAATAGAAAATATGCTTATTTTAGAGTAATGTTGGCATGGTCTAGTTCACAGATGAGAATACAAAAGAATGAGGGTCTATTTATAGGTGAGGGAGGCCACTAATTGAGTCCAAGTAAGTTCTAAAATTTTCTAGCTTCAGCTTGGCTGAATTTGGACAAGATTTGGACTAGTTTGGCTCCCTTTTTGATTTGGTTTGAGCCAAGAGAGAGGAGAGATAAAAATATCTTAATATTTTTTAGTTTAAAACTCCTTCACATGTGTGAAACAGGCACCTCCTTGAAGGCTCCCCTTTTCCTTACCAAGATGTCAAAAATGAATGATTACTACAAAATATCCCATTTTTTTAGTAATATTTCATAATTTTTAACTAATGAATCTTGTACTCAGTCAACTCTTCATCTTATGTGGGCATTTACTCATTTTTGGGTATTTTATTTTATTCATTGGATTTATCTCATCCCAACACTTGGATTAATCTTATTGGCCCATAGGAATCTTAATTGGACCATAATCCAAAAATTTCAGAAAATCTTGACCCTTAGGTTGTCTTTTAAATCATTTTTAATTAATACCAATTGCACCTTGGAAAATTTATTTTGATTTTCTATTTCAGGGAAACATATTTTTGATATTTGTAGAACTTATATATCCAAAAATATCTCAATATTGAATTGTACCACTCTCTAGAAATTTTCATCTCACTAGGCAAAAACAAGGAAAATTAATATTTTCTTGTATTCAGAAATAGGGAATGATTACAGGGGATTGAAGTAAAGGCTTATTTATTATTCAGGCTAAGGAGGAATCTTACATCCTCTCCCACTTGAAAAACGCGAGATGTCCTCGTCTCGCAAAGTGGCGGTAATCTCTCGCCAACTCTTCTTCTTTCTCCCAGGTGGCGTCTTCTAGAGGGAAGAACTTCCACTTTACTAAAAATTCTCTGAGGATTCTCCTCCTCAGAATCTTCTCCCGAATGTCAAGGATTTCTTCAGGTTGGAGTACCATCTGGCCTTGAGTCGGAGAAATCAATTGTTCATCATCAAGCACGTGACTCGGGCTGGGTACATATTTCTTAAGCAAACTAACATGGAATACATCATGTACCTTGTTATGGGGAGGTAGAAGAAGTTTATAGGCTAGATCGCCCACTTTCTTTATAATAGTATATGGCCCACAGTATCTAGGAGAGAGACCTACTTCCCTAAGGATAAGGAACTTCTTTTTGGTCGTACTCAAATGAAGACCATATTTGATTCTTCACTCTCTCTCAGATCTCTTTTTATCTGCATATACTACTTTTGTCTATCTTGGGCTGCCTTTATATCTTTACGGATTGATTGCATCTGTTGGTCCATGTCATCAAGCATTTGTCTGGACATTTTGACTCTGATCAATGGGCTAGACCAAGTCAACGGTGTAAGGCAATCTTGTCCATACAAAGGACTCATCCCAATGCTTCGATGATAAGAAGCATTGTAAGCAAATTCGACCAGATGCAAATGGCTTAACCACTTTTTGGGTTCCCTGTCGTAGCATGACCGAATGATATCTTCTATTACCTGGTTCACTCTTTCAGTCTGGCCATCTATTTCGGGGTGATAAGCTGTGCTGAGATTTAAGAAAGTTCCTACTGCTTCGAAGAATGCAGTCCAGAATTTTGATGTGAATTCGGGATCTCTGTCACTTACTATCCTCCTGGGTAAGCCATGCAATCTGAAGATCTCTTAAAGGAAAACTCTGGCAACATCCATTGCAGTGTATGTTTCTTTCACTGGAATCAGATGGGTAACTTTGGTTAGCCTGTCAACTACCACAAAAATGGAGTTGTAACCTAATTGCACTGAAGGTAATCCAATGACAAAGTCCATACTGATACACTCCCACTTCATCTGAGGAATGTCTAGAGGCTGCAGTTTACCTAGCATCTTGACTCTCTCTGCCTTGATTCTCTGACACATTAAGCATTTCGGCAGATGATCAAGTACATCCTTTTTTAGTCCTGGCCAAAAGAAGCTTTTCTTCACAGACATATAGGTATTTATAAACCCTGGATGTCCTGCTATCAAGCTATCATGGGCTTCTCTCAGAACTCTTCCCTTTATTCCCTCATCATTGGGGATACATAGCTGATTATTATAATACATGCATCCTTCATCCACCAATTTGTACCCAAGAACTCGACTCATTTCCTGAGGAGTCTTGCATTCCTGCATCAGAAAGGGTAGCAATAGGGACAAAGAATTTGTCCTGCATGATTTTCTCCTTTGCTTCACTGATCAATTGATTTGACACCACTGTAATTGCAAGCAAGGAGGCTTTTCTGCTGAGCGCATCTACAACCACATTTTCTTTCCCCGGCCGATACTTAATTTCAAAATCAAATTCCTGCAGGGTCTACATCCATCTCCTTTGATGCATGTTGAGATCCCTTTGGGTGAAGATCCACTTCTTCAGACTTTGATGATCTATCATCAAGGTGAACCTCTGTCCCAAAAGATAATGTCTCCACAACTTCAGAGCATACACTACTGAGAGTAACTCCAAGTCATGGTGGACGGCATAATTTCTCTCATGTGTTCTGAGTTTTTCGGATTCATAGGCCACTGCATGACCTTCCTGGCATAAGAGCACCGCCTAAGGCAAACCCACTGGCATTAGTAACTACCTCAAAGGGTTTGGTAAAATCTGGCAATTTAAGAACAGGGTTGGTTACTAAGGCTGTTTTTAGCTTGTCGAAGGCACTCTGACACATTGCAGTCCACTGAAAAAGTGTACTCTTCTTGAGAAGGTTAGTTAAAGGGGATGCTATCTGAGCATACCTAGGTATAAAGATCCTATACCATCCGGTTAGTCCTAAGAATCCTCTGACTTCCTTTACTGTCTTGGGTTCTGACCATTCTACTACTGCGCTTAAATCTTTGCGGGGTCAGGAGAAATCCCATCCTTTGATACTATGAATCCCAAGTATTCCACCTGGTCAACAGAGAAAGAACACTTGCTCTTTTTTGCAAAGAGTTGGTGTTTTCTTAGGATTTCCAGGACCTTGCGCACATGATCTTCATGATCTACAGCATTCTTTGAGTATACAAAGATATCATCAAAGAAGACAAGAACAAAATCATCCAAGTATTCTCTAAGAATATCCTGCATAAGACGTTTAAATGTCGCCGGGGCATTAGTCAATCCAAACGGCATGACTGTGAACTCATAATGCCCATAGCGAGTATTAAATGTTGTCTTTGGGATGTCCTGCTCTTTGATTCTGATCTGGTAGTACCCGGATTTGAGATCTATCTTTGTGAACATTTGAGTCTTAGCGTTCCATCTTTCTTCTTTTGAAAGAGAACGGGCGCACCCCAAGGTGAACACTGGGTCTGACGAATCCCTACTCTAATAGTTGTCTTAACTGCTCCTTAAGTTCTATGACTTCAGAGAGACTGGCATTTTTTAAGCACGCTAAGCCACTGGCTAAGCTTCGGTAACTTGATCTCATGATCTACTTCGCGAGATGGAGACATTTCAGTCAGCTCTTTAGGAAACACATCTGCATACTCACTTTGGTTCTTTAGCCTTGCATTTTATGTCTACTGAATTCATTTTAACGACATACACAGCTTAGTACCTCTTTCTGAGCCCTTTTAATAATTTGGAAGCCTTGACTAATTGTAGCACTGGGGATCCGAAAATTCCAGCTCCTTGAACTTTATTCCCGTGAAGGTCAAGGAAAGAGATGGTTCCTTTGTGACAATGAATGTCAGCCTGATTCTTTTGGAGCCAATCCATTCCAAGGATTCCAGCATAGATTCCCAATGGTAGGACTCTAAACTGGCACTCTATTATGTTCCCATCTAGGCTAAACTGAATAAGATCTGTCTCAAGGTGTGTGAAAAGAATCTTTTCGCTGGCCAATTCCACTTGCATAGGTTTCCCTTATTTTTGATTTAAGACTAATTTACGCAGACATCCTGGAAAAATAAAAGATTGAGTGTTACCTGAATCAATCAAAAGCTTGAATTGCTTACCCTGGTACTCTGTTGGAGTCCGGAGGACTGAGAATTGATGGTTATTCCCTTGATGCTCTATTGTTGCATAGATCTGTCCTTTTTCTTCCTCCACTTAATCAGCAATAGTGACAGCTCTCTATGTAGCTCTTGATGTCTTAGTATAACTCATGTTAAGTGAGGTCTGTTTGGAAACTTGTGAATCCTCATAGTCCTATTCTATGTAGCTCTTGATGTCTTGGTATAACTCATGTTAAGTGAGGTCTGTTTGGAAACTTGTGAATCCTCATAGTCCTATTCTATGTAGCTCTTGATGTCTTGGTATAACTCATGTTTAGCCTTTAAAGGTGCAAGTGCCAACGTTGTGCTGGCTTCACCCACGAGAGAAAAGCACTCCTCCAAATGAGGATTTGAGAGACTACTTTAATTTCGTAAGGGATTCATCTAATTCCTCACGTGTTTTTTCAACCACATAATTCATGCAACCTAGCTCTAATGACTCTTCTGTAGAGAGTACGTCTTACTCTTGAAAGGGGAAGTAATACTCCTCCGATTTTTGTATTTGGGTTACTTTTTTAGGTTTGAAATTATGAGGTTCAATCACAACCGATAATCTTATATGACACTCAACAATGCTAAGCATGCTCTCCTGAGCTCGCTTTTTGTGTTCCGCATATGTCATGTGATCATGATTTTCAATTTGGGGTGGTTGGGAGGGTTCTAGTTTCTTGATTGTGAAGTGCACCTAGTGATGAATCAGAACTTGGTTCATGCACACTAAGTGGATGAAAGGAGAAGCGATACTCTTTCGATTTTTGTATTTGGGTTGCTTTTTCAGGTTTGACATTATGAGGTTCAATCACAACCGGTGATCCTGTATGACACTCAACAATGCTAAGCATGCTCTCCTGAGATCACTTTTTGCGTTCCACATATATCACGTGATCACGATTTGAGCAGGTTCTAGTTTCTTGATTGGTCTGTGAGGTGCACCTAGTGAGATGAATCATAACTGGGTTCATCCACACTAAGTGATGTACTAGAACTTGTATCATCTTTTGACTTTCTTTGGATCATTAGTTTTTCATTATGTTTGCCCATGGTGAAAAGAATGAACTTTCTTTTTTGTTTTTTTTCTCTCTCTTACCCATGGGTTTTTTGTTTTGAGTGGTAGCTTTTGAGATGGATGCTTCTGCATCATATGTAGCTTTTGGCTCATTTGGGGTTAGGTTCTCCACAGGTTCCTTTTCCTTGTCCTTTATTTCAACTTTGGTTTTGATAGTTTGTTGTCCCTTATTTTTCTTGGGTTTAGAAGATTTTGCTTCCATTTTTGGCTTCTGTTTTGAAACACGCTCTTCTACCTATTTCGAAGTATTTTCTTTTGCATTCTTTTGACTGTTTCTCATGCCTTGGCTTGTAAGCGTATAAGTACATTCAAGGGTACTGTGGATAATTGCCCGTTTTGTACACTCAACATGTTAAGAGTTGTATTCTATGAGTCAGGTTACAGTGAAGCAACTCGCCTTGGGTAATCTTGAAATATGTGATCAATTCCACATTGTTCACATATGGGTTGCAAAGTGTTAGGTGACTATGGGCATGGAAGTATTCCAAACTCTGCAGTATGCTACTTTATGCGGTCCAAAACAATAGAAACATTGGAGCATTGAACTGTGTCTTGAGCAGTTTTGACCCTTTGAGTTGTTTTTGCGTGGAGCACGGGAGATGGAGGTTTTGAGTTAATTGTAGGTTGTTTTGATTAATTTTAACGGTTCACTTAGCATGAAAATAGGTTAATCTATGCTTAGAATACAATCGATGCATCACATTAATCTTTAAGGAGCCTTAAATTAGTGAAAGTTTAGCTCTCTTTTGTATTTTTAACACAGAGTTTAGATGTAAAATTTTCTATTTTTAATAAGTTTTTGGTTGCGTTAGAGTAGATTAGAGTGTTAGCGTGCACATTAGTTAGCTTAATCATGTAAAAAATCTAAAAACATTATAAAGAACTCCTAACTTTAATTAAATACACTAATTGGATTGGTTTTTTGTTTTAAGAGAGTGATTAAAGAGTGAAAACTCTTAATTTTCACTAAATACACTAATTGGGTTGGTTTTTCATATTAAGAGAGTGATTAGTGAAAGAGTGTGAAAACTCAAAAAATTAAAAATTTTAGTGGTTTTTTTTTTTGCTAATGCGATCTTTGAATAAATGAATAGAGCGCATTTAGATGCAATAATGCACAGAATAAACCAAAAATCATGCAATTAAGGATTTTAGCTCTCTTTTGCATAGTTATGTAAAAGAGAAGAGTCTATAATTAGAAGCTTAATTAATCTTAAATTATTTATTAATCTATACATTAGACAATGCACATGTCGCCTTAGCAATTCAATGCTTAATTGTGTAAATTATTTAGTAATTAGTGATTAATTAAAGACTCTTAACTATCCCAAAAGAAAACAAATTAGTGATTAATTAAAGTCTCTTAACTATCCCAAAAGGAAACAAATTAGTGAAAGAGTCTTATATGAAGTCCTAATTACCATTTTTACAACTCACTAGTGACTAATGTGAGAAGATGCTTAGTCAGTTGGATAGGATCCACATTTGAATGTCATTTATGACATGTGTAAGAGGGTGTCTAAAGTGTTGGCTTTTGGCCTCATACTTGTCTTCTTAGAAAAACCTCTCATATATCCACTAATTTGAAATTCAAAATAATCTCCCTCCTAACAATATTTTCTAACGAGTTCAGTGATTTCTTGAGAAAGCAGGGAGTCGAGAGATAGTTTACATGCAAGAATAGAATGGTATTGTAGAAAGGAAAAATAGACACAAATTGGAGAAGTGGCATGTACCTTGATGTCTGAAAAGAATATGCCAGATTATTTTTAGACAAAAGTAACGGCAACTAGTGTTTATATTATGAACAAGATTTCTACTGCAAACTGTTCATGGTATGTGTTAACTCATTCCAAGGGTTAACAAGAGCTACTACCATTATCTTATATCAAGGAGTCAAGGTAGATACACCAAAAGGTCATACATTCAAGATATAAAGTAATGGTGTCCAAATCTACAACTTAGACGGGCGCCCGTAATGGTCCTATGGAATACTTATGGTGATTTCCACTTCAAGAGCTTGTGGTAGTAAGTTAGGATGAAGTCCCGAGTGATGTACTTCATGGATATATTATGAGATAAGTCATTGTAATAGCATTAGGCCTTTTATGAGCCTAAAGTGCTTGACCAGCCACAGTTTAAGTGAGTGTGAACACTTATGGCCATGTATATAAGTGAATATCTCTCATAATACAAAGAACTCTCCCATTGTGCAATAGAGTCTTACTTTTGCTAATCCTCTTGCTAATCTCTTTCTCTAATGCATGCTAGTGAGTGTGTGTGAATGAAGTGAGGTGAGAGGATAGACGAGTACACGTAATGTAATGCGGTAGAGTCTTGCTCTTGCTAATCCTCTTGCTAATCTCTTTCTCTAATACATGCTAGTGAGTGTGTGTGAGTAAAGTGAGGTGAGAGGAGGGACGAGTAC
This sequence comes from Cibotium barometz, assembly GCF_041138505.1. NCBI lineage: Eukaryota > Viridiplantae > Streptophyta > Polypodiopsida > Cyatheales > Cibotiaceae > Cibotium > Cibotium barometz. The sequence continues at coordinate 3,055,333 of NC_141108.1, read as the reverse complement.
ACGTAGTGCAACACGGTGGTGTGACAATGCTCGTGGGAGGTGCGGTGGAATTGCTTCTCAAGGAGTTATAGAGCTTGGAGACCTCAAGTGTTAGCCATTGGAAAGATCCTCACGACAGTTGCGGTTCACCAGGTAATCTCTTGATGGATGTGTTTCAAGAGGGGTTTGGGTAAGCCATAATATTTTTTCTAATCTCTTTCTCTAATGCATGCTAGTGAGTATGTGTGAGTGAAGTGAGGTGAGAGAAGGGAAGAGTACACGTAGTGCAACGCGGTGGTGTGATAACGCTCGTGGTGGGAGGTGCGGTGGAATTGCTTCTCAACAAGGAGTTGTAGAGCTTGGAGACCTCAAGGGTTACGAGCTCGGCCATTGGAAAGATCCTCAATCACGACACTTGCAGTTCACCAAATTTTTTGTTGGATGTGTTTCAAGGGGGGTTTGGGTGAGCCATAACATTTTTGGTGTCGCTATCGGGGAATCATCCCTTGGTTTTTTCCATCGTTTTTCTCTAATCTACGCATTACCCATTGCCCATTGGCTTGATTAGTGGTTTCCCATGAAAAAGATGTGGTTTTGATGGAGATCTGTGTGTGATTTGGTGAGAAATAGCTCTCTTTTTTATTTTTTGAAAGAATGTTTTTTTAAGCTTAAATGTGTTGTTTTGTTAGTTTAAATTTAGTTTTTAGTGTTTGTTAAGTGTACGGTGGTTTAGTTTGTATCCATTGCATTAAACAATGCAATAGAATACAATTTTTAGTGGTTTTTAGCTTTCTTTAGAGTTTAACAGAGCTAGAATCATTATTTTTTTCTTGATTTGTATGTTTTTTGTTTAATTTGTATGCATCAGTGTTAGCAAGAATTAGGAGTAGCTTAATCCTTTAAAAAATTTCTCAAAACCATCAAAAAATCCTTGAAATCAACTAATCTTCCTTAATTGACTGGTTTTTGTTATTAAGGTGATTAATCCAATTCAAGAAGCAAAAAACTTAGAAAATGTGTTTTTGGAATCGAATTGATTATGTGAAAGGTTGAAATTAGTGTTTTGGTGTATTTTGAGCATTTAGATACATTAAAACACCTGATTACATTAATTTCTTCATCAATTGGATAAATTTTCTTCTCTTTTGCTTAATTTTTCATAAAGAGAAGAGACTAAAATTAAAAGTTTAATTAATCTCCAATTATAGATTAATGTACACATTAGTTGATGCACATAGCTTAGTAATTTCATACTCTATCCAATGATGTGGTCAATGGTGTGAATTAATTAATGATTAGTGGTTAATTAGAGCTCTTGATTAGTCTGAAAGGAAGAAAGATTAGTAAAAAGATTAATCTTTGATTAATTTTAAGCACTTTTTTACATAACTCATTAAGGCTAATGAGTAGTGAAAAGACGTCAATGAGTTGTCAAATTGTCCATTTTGGGGTCATTTATGAAGGGTGTAAGGGTTTGTCATAAAAGGATTGACTTTTTTGATTCCCACTTGCCTTTTTGAAAAAATGCCCATATCTTCCTAATTTAAAATTTAAAAAATATTTCTCCCAAAAAAAAATTCAAATTTCTCTCTACTAGACTCCAAAAAATAAAAAAAATAAAAATCTATGAACCACCCAGTTCACACCTACCTGCTGTTTCACGTCGTGAAATAGCCTCTACGCTTATAAAAATAAATCAGGCATTTCAAGTGTTAGTCTTACACCTTAAGTGGTTCACGCCTTAAGGTCTCATGCCCAAAAAAAAGTAAAATTTAATAAAAACCATGAAGTCTACTTCACGTCGTGAACCATATCCTACTGATTCACGTCGTGAAAGGAGTTCGTCAGCCAAAAAAAAAGTCTGAAAAACAGCCCTGTTTGGACATATCTCCTAAACCGTAAATCCGATGAATGCGATCTGGTTCTCATCGGAAAGCCGACATTGAGCTCTTCGAAATTGGTCTAAGCGTCCAATGACAAAAGCCATCATTTTGGCCTCCGACCAGCAGCCTCAAAATTTGACCTAAACTAAGCTAATTAGGGCAAATGGACACCCGTTTGACCCAGGGAAGGGTACGCCAAACCTCCTCTGAGGTTGTAACGGGCTGTAAGAAAACCTAAAAAGTAAAAAAACAAACCTGTGGCTTGCTCATTAAGGAGCTATTGATTGACAACGTCAAAGACATGGCAACAATAGAAGAATTTCGTGGGCTCACACCCAGATTGAACCCAATGGCTAATATTTTCGAGCCATTGAGATCCATGCCCCAAATGCATCTCCCCATTCCTTTTGCCATGTCTACAACAAACATGTCATTGGGTTTTACGTCCCTTGTCACATCAATCCCTCCGGGATTCGGTCCCTTTCCTAGCACTACAACAACAACAATTTAAGCAAGAAGTTATATTATTTTTAAAACATGAAAGAGAGCAAAATTGCCACAAATCTGTACTAAACCAACTCTTTTTTGTGGAAATCCACTAATAGTAGAGAGTATGGGCAATAGATTATGTTTAGATTTAGAGAAAAACAACAAAAAAAGCCAAGGATTACTTTCCGCCAAAGCGGCACATGGCTCACTTCCGTCACTCTTAGAAACTTATTCATAAGAGCTTACCTTCATGAGCTACAACCATCATGTGGGGATCTTTCCAATGGCCGAGCTCGAGCACACCTTTGCAAAAGGTCCACACCTCCATGGGTAGCAACTTTCATCGTCTTTTCTCTTGCAAGCGTTATCACATTGCCGCATTGTGGACTACGGATCCTTATCCCTCCTCTCACCTCAAATCACTCATAATTATAAAAGGACAATAAGTAGCATATACTCATTAGTGGTAAGAGATAGATATGCATCATTGTCTATGTTACTTTAAGTACTTTCACCTTGAAGTGTGATTGAACAATGACGAACACATCTCATAGTTGGCCAACTATATGTATTACTATTTATCCTCACATTTACATTGAAAGACAAACTTTCTAAACCATTGAGCTTAATTGTTGTCCTTTTTCTTATTATCATACTCGAATCAATTAAGATAGACAGCAACTCATTTGACAGTAAAATTTCTCATTTGACCCCTTAGATACTTTACATACTCCTATAATAACAAGAGATTTATTCATAGATTATTTGATCACAGAACTTGTGACTACATATTTAGAACATTAAGCCAAATATTTATTGGTGTTAAAGAATCATCCTAGAGAATCAAGAATAATCCACGAGAAGATATTTACTGGGGGCTTTTGTCTGGACCAAAAACAGCCACCTTTATACTGTGCACCAATTCAGCACCTCTTGGACTTCTATGGAGCTCTAATACCAGTGTCACAAGGGGAAGAACTGCTCGTACTAAGAACCATGCAAAACGCAGAGATGTAGAGGAGAGAGAAATGTTGCGGTAACAATGTTTTCTGTATATATATATATCAATAGATACATAGACCCTAGCCAACAAGGCCTCCAGTTTCAAGAGTAGCAAGCCCCTTTTGGGGAATTCAAGAATCTGAAACTCATGGACAGCCTTTCCCAAACTGATACATGCGTGCTAAGCCCCCAACAAGCTAGATCGTTTCTCCTATTTTTCTTTGAGACCTTTTAATGCCCACTTGGTGCTGCTGGTCCCATCTGTCATATTTGGCCTCTGTGGACGGTTAGTCATCTCTCTCTCTCTCTCTCTCTCTCTCTCTCTCACACACACACACACACACACACACATACCCCAAACAAAGCATGTTGTCTTCTCTCTCTCTCTCTCTCTCTCTCTCTCTCTCTCTCTCTCTCACACACACACACACACACACACCCGCCCCCCCGTCCCCCCCCCCCTCCAAAAAAAATGTATATTATCTTGCAAGAAAAGGGACTAGAATTGCAACTTTGCAATTGATCTCTCAAAAATTGTTTTCACTTCTAACAATATCATGTGCCCTGCTTTTGAGGGATAAAGAATCATCTTGAACCTGTCTAGAATTTCTAGTTTTCCTGTCAATGACTCTTGACACTCTGCACTGTGCTACAGTTTCCAACTTCCTTATGCCGAGTATGCTATATACTGTATTGCTTATACAAAGTATCAGCTCACATTCCATCAAAACTGAGCAAACCTGTTGGGATATGAACACAACAATGATGTCACACCATCATCCAATCATTATCCACTTTCGAGTTCCCACTCTCATCAAGGCTGTCCAAGGTGCTTTGATCCCAGCCAAACAGATCCAACATGATTCTCATACCTTCAACGATAATGCAAACAGGTGAATCATCAGCTTTGAATGTGCATAAACATGCAAGTCTTGTCAAACAGCTTAAACAACCCTCCCCACCTTCATGTTTATAACAAGAGATGTAGAACTTTATGAGACTGGCTTAACCATACAGAAAGTCTCTGACGTGGGCTAAAATCTTCACTTCTCTTCTTCAATGTGCAAGCTGCCACTACAGTTTCCTCTCAGAGGATCAGATGCTGTGGCAATCCCCAACAAGAGTCTCAAAACCTCCACTGTGTCATCTAGAAAGTACTTAGCCTTACTGGGTTTCCGCCCGACGGTGCAAGCGAAAACCTCGGCCGTCGGACTGTGAGGTGGTAAAGCCATTGCAGCTTCAATGCTCTCAAACATGTCCTCGTCTGATCTGTCATCTCCCACACACAACACAAAATCTGGTGGCATGCTGCGATCTGCCAAAGATGCCAAAAGCTGCTCTACAACCACACCCTTGCTAACCCCCTGGACAGACAGAACACAAATATTACTCATGCATTAGTTTCGTGCTCATTCATTAGTTTCATGTAAGTTACGTAAGCCATGGAACGAATTAGAAATGTCGGCAAAAGATCTGGACCTGAGGTTTCACTTCTATGATTTGCTGGCCAGTCTTCACAGATACAGGCTCATTTGCAAGGACACTCTCCAAATGATCTAGAAGCTCCTTAGCCTGCCAAGAGCCAAAGTCGGGGTCTGCATCTTGATAGTGCCAAACCAGTGCACTCTCCTTTGCCTCTATGTAAGATCCATCGGTGCTTTCTGTGTAGAGCTTCAGCACAGGAGTTACAACTTCTTTCCAGCTGAAATCCATGGCTGGCACAGGCATCTCCCATGGTGCATCCCTAGACCACCTGCATTGCAGCAGCCCATCATTAGAGATAAAGTAAGAAAGGTTGCTGAAAATCAGCTGCATAACCACACCATGGATGAAATAACCTAATTACCAACCCTACCTGTTATAGAATCCATGCTCAGCTGCTATACCAAGCTTCTCACAAGGTGAGAACCATTCACTGAGAGGCTGCCGGCCCCTTCCACTGACAATGAACACCATATTCCTTGGATCTGCACACAATGTGTTCAACACTCCCAAAACTACTTGGCTAGGAGTCTTGTCTATGGAACCTTGAGGCACTATGGTACCATCATAATCTAGAAGAATCGCCCGGTTGGTTGAATTCTTGTATGCCGAGACAATATGCTCATTGAGAAGCAGCTTTTGAAAGTGAGGATCAAGAGCTACAACCCTGAAGCCAAGTCCAAACCCTAGCCCATAGCATAGCCAGCGAGAATGATCCCTGCAAGACCTCTCCAAATCTCCCACACAACTCTGAGCCCAGTAGGCAACATTATGGGTGTTGACATACCTGTAGTGTTTCTCATGCCGCATCTGCTTCTCCGATTCTGGCATGGTAATTGCTGAGTTCATGGCCTCTGCAACTGATTCAATATTCCATGGATTCACCCTTATGGCCCCACTGAGGGATGGGGAGCACCCTATAAACTGTGACACAATCAGCATACTCTTCTTGGCAGAACCACTGGGCAACCCCAAAGTGGCATCAAGATTTGGTGTACCCTGTCTGCAAACTATGTATTCATAAGGAATGAGATTCATCCCATCCCTAACTGCTGTAACAATGCAGCATTCTGCAATGTTATAATACGCAATCTTTTCATACAAGGGTACATGTCTTTCCTCAATCAGTACAACAGGTTTATACCCTTCATACCCATACTCTTCATTGATCCTTGCCACAGCCGACTCTGCCTCCAGTTGAACTTCCTTGACATCCTTTCCCCGTCCTCTTGCTGGATTTAGAATCTGCACAAGTACCACCTTGCCTCTCCATTTAGGCTGTTGCCTTAGCAATTCCTCCATTGCCAAAAGCTTCAAACTGATTCCCTTGAAGATATCCATGTCATCAACCCCCAGCAACACGATCTTCCCTTTGAACTCTGCCCTCAGCTCTGCAATTCTCCGTTCAGTGTCCGCAATCTTAAGACCATCCTCCAGTTGACCCATGTGAATGCCTACAGGCATAATTTTGATCCCTACTGTTCTACCATAGTAGTCTAAACCAATGTAACCTCTTTTAGACTCGTATTCCAATGCCAGCATCCTGCTACAGCAAGACAGGAAATGTCTCGCATAATCAAATGTGTGGAAGCCAATAAGATCAGCATTTAGAAGCCCTCTAAGAATTTCTTCCCTGACAGGAAGGGTCCGGTATATCTCTGAAGAAGGGAAAGGACTGTGAAGGAAAAAGCCTAGCTTTATTTTGTTGAACTTATTTCTGAGAAAAGTGGGCAATACCATCAGATGATAATCATGCACCCATACAAAATCATCATCAGAGCTGATCACCTCCATAACCTTATCAGCAAACACTCTATTGGCTGTAACATATGCTTGCCATAATGAGCGATCAAAGCGCCCACCATGATCTGGTGTGAGGGGCAGCATGTAGTGGAAGAGGGGCCATAGCTGCTGCTTGCAGAACCCGAGATAGAATCTATCTCTCAGATGGGCTGGAAAAAAAGCTGGAACACATTTAAAGCTTTCAAGCAAAGTTGCAGATACATCATCTTGTTCACTTGCTTCCACATCAACGTTGAGGCAACCCACATAGATAACATCCATATCTTCTGGCAGACCATCCTTAAGCTGGAATAGGAGCGAGTCTCTATCCCAGCTGAAAGACCACCCGCCGTTGTCGGGCCTCGGGGAGGCTTGGAGAGGCAGAAAATGCCCAACAATGATGATGCGGTCTTGCACCATGGATGATGGAATGTCCGAGGCGACACTGTTTGTATTGTCACCTTCCCGGGCCTCCCCACATATGCCTGTAGATGAGTTCTGGGCCTCCCCACATATGCCTGGAGATGAGAGCACTCTTGCAAACCGCTTTTGAGGAGGAAAGATTATACCCCCAGTGAGCTCAGAAAGATTTGCATAAGACCTGGACACCATTGTCTGCACTGTCCTTATATGTGTATTGAGTGTGCTTGATCCTGCATTACCCACCATTCAAAAACAGTTGATATTAGCACTGCTAAAGGAAATTTCAGCGATGAAAGCAAAGCACATAGCAGTCTGAAATCTCTCTTCTGTTGGGAGCATTGATGAAATCAAAGACGACCCACGTGCATTTTCGGTGAAAAAGCATTTGGGTCCGATCGGAAAACACAGGAGACTCACCGCTTCAAGTCGCTCGAGAAGGCAATGCGTCAAGAAGAGAGGAATCGGCTATGAGCGAGCAACTGCGAAGAGGGTGAAAATCTGTTGTAAGTGGGTCTTTACAGGACCCAACAAAGAAGCTGGGTTCCTGCTGCCCGCGATTACAAGAAAGGAAACGAAACTGGATTGGCCCAAACGAATGCATGAGAGAGAGAGAGAGAGAGAGCCAAGCTTGGGAGAGGGGGGAGAGAGAGGAACGCCCCTCAAGGGTGGGACGAAAGAGATATTGGGGGGGGGGAGAGGGGGGGAGAGAGAGAGAGAGAGAGAGAGGGGGGGGGAGGAATGAGTTTTGAAGGGTGGGAAGAGAGAAATGGGAGGAAGAGAGAGATGGGGGGGAGAGAGAAGAAGCGCGGCAAGAAGGGTGCGAAGAGAGAGAGAGGGAGGGGGCTTTGCTTTCCTGTAGGCTGGGCTTATCATCATATATGTATATATTTTCACCCACACCACCAGGCCAGCTGTGTCCAGATTCAACCCAATAACTACTTACCCTCCACCGATTTCCTGTGTATTTTTACACGCAAACGCGTGAGCGCCGACCTAAGGCAGCTCAGCTGTCTACGTGGCATCTGCCTAAAAGTTGGAACTTGCATCATTACTGGTCATTTTCCCAAACCCCCCTCTTTACGCCAATTTGATCACATGTTGGAACTCAATTAATTTTCAAACTCCAAAAAAAATTCAACCGCATCTTTCATTAACCTCAGCCGCTTGTTCTAGTGGTTCACGGGGTGGCTTGTAACCTAGAGGTACCATGGCTTGTAACCTGGAGGTACCAGGTTCGATCCCCAGCTGGACACCCGATATTTACTTGCCCTCACTTTGTAAAGGATATGAGGGGTCCTCACGGAGTACTTTGCTCCCTTCTAGTAGTCGCCAAATTTTTTAAAAAAAAAGAGGTCATTCACACCAGGGCCTAGGTGGCACCTTGCATTCCACACAAGTCGATTGCATTGTGTCTGCTAACGTCGAGCACCACACAATTTGCATGTAACCACGCAAATTGTGGACAATCTGTTGCTTTATTTCTCTCCCATCAACACCAGTTTTCGTTTCGAGCATGCATGGAAACTTGGCCTTTTTTAACCAGCACCACCAGTTGCTTATTGTCTGAACGAATTGACTCGGCTCAATAATGTTTAAACTATACCTTGTTTTCAAGCCGAGCATGGTTGGCGACTGCTTTTCACTTGTCAGAAATTAATGAAGAAGAAGACAAGCCCTCTGAGTTCAACTTGTGGTTGTGAGGTGAACCCATAAGATTTGGAAGTGTTCAGCTCACAACCGGTTGCGAATTTTAATGAGCATGGAAATGGGCCTTATGGTTGTTGTTCGTCTCCATTCTATAGGCCAAGCAGGTCTACTAACAATGGTGCAATTAAATGGAGACAGCACCACCCCCCACCCAAAAAAAAACCAAATTCAAATTGTTTTTAGCCTTTGAAAATGCCATTTGCATTGGGCATGTTTCCACACAAAGGGTGGTTGTGTCTCACGACGATTGAATCCAGTGGCAATCTTGCAACCAAGTTTCAGTTCCCATGTTGCTTATGTGGTTGATAGTGTCCTTGTATTTAATGCAACCAAGTTGCTAAACCCATAGCTAATCATTCGAATTCTCCATCTCGCAACCTTTGAAAATCTCTCCTTTACTATGAGGGGACCCACCTTCACAATGGTATTCTTATTTTCATGGCCAACTATATAACACCATTCCATCATTCATGTTTTCACTGGCATTTAATGTGCAAGATTGTTACCTACTTTTTGTTTGTGGAACATGGAAACATGATTATAAGAGTAAGCTAGTTTTTTTACCATCATCCAAGTTTAAAACATTTTCACAACTGGTTGCAAACATGTTAATGAGTGGAAACAAGCCCACTGAGAATTGTATATGGACAACCGAATCCATGTTCCTTGAGTAAGGCTAGTCGTATGAACTGTTTGACTTCTAATTATTGTAACCAGTGGGCAATTTGTTGCATGCCTCTAGTATCATGAGAACAAGCTCAAAGGTGCCTCATGTCATGTTTTAAGGTCCTATTAAAGTTTGCAAGAAGTTTCCCTAAGGTTCAAATTTGCAAGCACATAAAAACTTTTGAAAAAAAAAAGCCTTTTTCCTCTTTAATTTCACCTTTCTACATGAGCTTTTAAAAAACTAGTTACACATCTATTTCATTGTCCAAATGGGGGCCTTGGATGGCCATTCTAGTGGTGCCAACAATTGTGAGAAGTTGCAAACTCGTGTCAAAATTTCATATTAAATACAAGTGGGCTAGCATCATTGTATCCAAAGTAGCAAATTCATGTTTCTTAGGCCTAGTTTTCATGTTAGGCTGAACTTCCAACTAGTTTCAATTTTTAGGCATTGAAATAGAACAAGATAAATTGCTAGAACTTTTCTTGTGTAAGTTGAACACATAGGAGTTTGAAGTTTTCAGTCGCAAAACTGGTTGGCCAATTTGAGGGAGCGTGGAATCAGGCCCTTAGTAACCTTCAAAAACTTTAATGTTGAAAAACAATAAAAAGGTTCTACTTTGAAATCAAGCAGCATTAGTGGTGACATATAATTTTGACTCCACTCAAGGCACATTCAAAAGTACAATAGAAATAAGTATATCAAAAAGATGTTGTAATCTCAAAACATCCCATCTTATAATGTGATATACAAAAGAAATACGTGTGTTTTCTTCAAAGAGTATGCAAATAATCAAAGTTTTGGGTGATCCTACACAATCTCCAATGTATTGATATCAGTATAAGATGGGATGTTTGTAATCTTATAATGTGATATACAAAAGAAATATGTGTGTTTGCTTCAAAGAGTATGCAAATATTCAAAGTTTTGAGTGATCCAACACAATCTCCAATGTTTAATTCTTAAGATCATAAAGCTTGAAAACACAGTGATGAACCCTTTGTAAAGTAAAAGCTAGAATTGCACAAAGATTTATTTCAATCAATTTTGAGTGAGATTAGCATAAGAGCCAGAAGAAAAAGACCAATGTCTTAGGCACTTTTCTAATCGATCAAATTAGTGCAAAGTAAAATGCCTAAATTTGTAAAAAGCTTAGTCAAATGGATGAGAGAATCCTAACGGAAGGGTACTTATGGAGTCACCCATACAAATGAGAGTCTTCAATGTGGGACACAATTTCTTGTTTTTCAAACTTCAAAGTGCTATGTTGACACTTTAATATCACAAGTATAAAGCTTATGACAAGGTGGTGTACTTGGCTAACTCTTCACACAAGTCAAATTATGCTTGTGCATGTTTTATACATTAAAGGTAACTATGCTCACAATGGGTGGACATATAGTACTAGAATGCACATCATCTGGACCATTCTATATTGTGTGGCGGAATCAATTTGATTGGGATAAGTGGGTGTTATCCATAAGGTGGTATATTCTTGTGATACAAGAAACCACGAGCTAAATTTTTGTATGTTTGCTAGGTGTCTCTAAAGAATTGCAAAATATCTTGTTTGTCCTTTTGGTGACTTCAAAGTATGCACTAGAAAATCCTTGCTTTTTATCATAAAATATCTCCTCAAAATGCATGCTCATGGCCAACAAATTTGGCTACTAATAAAAACTTTTCAAACTCATTTCCTTTCTCTTGGGTTTCATGAAGGGTGGGTTTAATCTTTGTCAACTAGAATGTCATAGTTTAAGTAGAAGTTTTCGAGACCATTATTTTTTTTTCTTGATTCTTATGAGCTTAGCTCAATGTGTATGGCACAAAAACTAAAAATCAAGGCAAAGGCCACATAATATAATTTGTGGAAAAAACATGCAACTCTCAAAGCATTGACAAAAAACATGCTATGATCAACATTATGTAGTGGCTTTTGATTATATTTGGCTATTTTTTATTGTTTGTGCATTTTCTTACTAGAGTTCCATCAGAATAATACATCACTTGATCACCCTTGCTTCTTGTGTGGCATTGCCTATTCAATGCACGGAGAGAGAGAGAGAGAGAAAGAGAGAGAGAGAGAGAGAGAGAGAGAGAGAGAGAGAGTGGGGTCTCTTGTAGGGGTGTCACTATTAAAAGGTTATGTACAATTTTAGTGCCACCATTGGTTGTATTCTCATGATGTTGTTGTTTTGTAGGAATATGTGTTATGAGGAGCTAATTTTTCTATTATTTATGGATTGGAGTTAATCCAAGGAATATATATTCCTACATTTTTCCCTTTTATGGATTCTCCTAGACGGGTTTAGATTGGGATGCCTTTCTAAATCCAGACGATCATAGCTTTCTTTACACGTATGCAAGTAAATCCATACATGTGTGAGAGTATTGGTTGCATTATCTTGATGATATGAAGTTTCGTATGGTTGTGTATATTTTTAATCAATTAATTTATTAATTGATTAGCTTAGTTGATGCAAGATTGGATTGGATAATGGGTTTCGTTGTTCGTCGTTGCCTATTATCTCTCTCTCCTTTCATTTTGCGCACTGTTGGGGCCGACCCCCTTTGGTTGCTTTAGCTAGCTTAGCTAGCATAAGCCTTACCTATTAAAGCTTTAATATTAAAGCTTTCAAAATCTTTAAAAAGCTTAAAGCTAAAAGCTTTCTAAAGCTTAATTTTTTTTATAAAGCCTACTTAACATTCCAACCAATTCTCATATTTTTTAAAATCCCAGTCCTCAAGCCCCCCTTAGTAAATTCTACAAATTTTCTAATTCTTTGATATTTTCTAGAAATTTTAGATTTCTTTTTCCCTTCCAAAACTTATTCTTTTTCCCCAAAAAAATCCCTTTTTGAGCACAAAAATTCTTAGAAAATTACAAAAAATGCCCAACCAAGTTCTTTTATAAAAAAAAGTTTCCACGATAGATTGGATACGTTCTTGACAACTTACATCTGCCAATTACAATCAAGGTAATGTTTTTTCGTATATCTTCTAAGATTAACATATTTTTTACTTTCTTTTTGCCAGAATACTTAGTCCCTTTCGCAAATGACTAATCCAACTCCTCAAAATCCATGACAACCATCCGAGCTCCTACAACTCATGGCCGAATGTCTATGCCTTGCATATATATCTACACGCAAAGCACATCTATTCCAGGCGTTACTCCACATCTTCCACAATAAACAATAGGACGAATGGTCAAAGACTTGAATGAATGACCACGAATCATGTTTTGTCATGATCACCATAGGCAACACTTGCATATTCCTACCTGATATTCAATTTTGTCAACTCATGGAAGAACACGAAATCATTTGTGGATATAGAATCGAAGATAACACCACTATATGTCACGAACACTTTCTCTCTCACCTACGTTTCCTGTAGTCCCTCCTACCTCCTGAAAAGATCTTTGTCACGATGGAAACACGTGTCTTTATTTGTCGCCCATAACCAATAGGAAATAATAACTTTTTGCTTCAACTTTCTCTTCACATATAACTGCAGCATCCAAATAATTTATAATACTCGTCATTATTTTGTTGTATATATATATATATTTATATTGTTAACCTTTTCATTACTCATTTAGGCAATAAACATAATGTTTATTTGGTCAAGTATAAAGGACACCCCATCGAAGATTCTCAATGGCCACCTGATAATGCCTTTGCCACCTATCCATCCTTGATTGCAATAGTGATTTACAAGAATTCCAACAAGCTAAATCACTATTATTGTTCCCTTTCATTTGACTCACCAAAATGCATCCAAAATGTCCATTCAACGTCATCCTTTACATTTTAATTTGCAACCTCTTCTCTATTGATCACCATTGGCGCATTCACTTTGTATCCATAGACGGTCTCAAACGGTGACATTTCAATGCTCACATGATTTGTACTATTTATAAGAAAACTTTTGACAAAGTCAACTAAACATGCATGCATATCTTCCATCACCTTGGCCTTGCATGATGAAGAAGATACAAGATAAACCTTGTCCTTATAGTACAAGAGACCATTTTTTTCTTTTTTTCCTAGGAAAAAGATTCTTCTATTAGTTAGCCAAAATGGCCAAGTATAAATATGTCTCCAACAAAGGGAAACACGAGTCAAGATGAACAAAGGGGAGGATGCACTTCTCCTCTGGCTCGCCACTCTAGGAGGAGAAAGATATCTCATACAATGGGGGGAGGGGGAAATAACCACATGGGTGGTCTGTAATGCCAAGTGGGCTTGCCACCACTATGTGTAAGAAAGGGACCACGCCACTAGATCCTGAGGAAGGCTTTTGACTCTTCCTCATGTAGTTTGAGCCGCCTTGAGGCTACCCCCACTGACCTTAGAGGGTATGCATGATATCAAGCTAGATTCTTTGGATAGACTCCATTGGCAGGGTGAGGGTGCCTTCGATTGCTTTGCTACATATTGAGCTCTCCATATATGCCACGCTATTATAGATCCTCCCATTATTTGACTATTAGAACTTGGAGTCCAAGACCAGTAGGCAAAGTTGGAACTTACATGTGGAATAAAAGGTGAGAGACATGAAGGGATAGTCCCCCACCTTCCTCCTCATATACGGTAAGATGAGCATAGCCTTAGTGGCACAAGAGACCATGCCCCATTTAACAATCCGGGTAGGAGAGCCAGCTTGATCCATAGTGACGAAGATGCGTAGGATCCTCTACTAGACTTGTTGGGCCTTTGGGCAATCCTAAAGATACTGACGCTGAGACTCTTGGGGATGGCCACACCTCTAACATAATGCTAGTCTACCCCCAATTGCCAACCAAGTGCCAACTACTAAGCTCCTATGTTCCAACCTACTGCCTCAAGAAAAGAGTGATCTTGTACAGAGCCAAAAGCTATCCCACAGCTGCTTCTAAAAATTTGCAAGAAAATGTGATGCGGTGGGAGGCCCTGGGATTGCCGATTTGCTGCTATGCTAGAGTGCCCTCCACCTCAGGCATTTGAATCGTGTGGCCTAGTTGTGTGCAAGCAAAGAAGGGAGTACTAGGCGATTCCTCTCTGTCCTTTGGATCCTACCATGTCCACTCTCTTGGGTCCCACTAGAGACTCAGAATAGGCCGACCTTCCCACATCCATAGCTACCATAGTCTCTCTCTAGCCACCTTGGCTAGTGCTGGAGGGTCGATGTGCCACTCGTGTGCATGAAAACCAATCACCGTCACCCTCTTCAAGGCGCATCCCTTGATGTCCTCTAAAGGGGTCTCTAATCTCTATAGTAGTCTGCCATGGTGGCCCAATCATTGAGAAGATGAGTAAAGTGGAGTACTTATCCATGCTATGAACTATATGTTGAGGGACGCATTGCATTTGGAAATGATACATTGATATGGGTGATGGGTGAGTTGTGGAACACCTCGATTAAGAGGGGGTGTTGAGAGATGTAATTGTGGTGTTGTGTGTATGTGGGAAATCACCTTAGAGGTACAAGATATTGTGGTAAGATAAGAATGCCAAATGTGATATTGTATGGTGTGAGTGTTGACCAAAAGAGTGGAAAAGGGAGTGCTGCATGGATGATGATGTGTAAAGTGGGATAAGGCTAGAAAGCCTATATCATTGTATGGTTCATTGTGAATGCAATAGAGAACTAGTGTTGAGTGTACAATCTCTCTCTCTCTCTCTCTCTCTCTCTCTCTCTCTCTCTCTAGTCATGGAGTTTTTAGTGTGGTATAACCCACCTTAATCTTATGCTTAATCTTGTGTCTATCACTATGATCAATCCCATATTAGGATTGTTAACATGGTATCAAAGCTAGGATGGACTCTTGGTCATGGTGAATACTTATGTATAGTTTCTTGGTTATGTGTTTATTTAATTAAGCATTATTTTTAGTTTATTATGAAAAAAACTTAGCACACTCATTGTCATTAGTATTGCATTTAGAGAGAGATTATGTTGGTAATTGGAGAGACTCTTGAAGCTACCCATGGAAGCTAAAAATGGAGATTTCAGTAAGTATGAAGGCTATGAAGTCTTCGGTGTCAACAAGGAAGCTGCCAAGGAGATTTGTGAAGGTATTTTGGTGATTTTGCCTCATAATTTTAGTGTTTAAGCATGGAAGAATGCTCTATGAAAGGGTTCCTATGTGAGGGATTAGCGAATTTTGTGGATTTTGCATTTGGGCAAAGGTCATAAGAGGTGCAAGCTTGTACAAGGAAGAGACAAGCAGTAATGGACTGATGGTAGCTCATTTTGGAGCTTGTTCAATAAGAGCATTGCTTATTTGTTTTGCTGATAGATTATGGCCAAAGGCAGTGGAAGCAGTTGGGCTTTCAAAATGGTTATGCAAGAAGGAATGCTTGCAGTGGAGCTTGAAACAAATCTCGGAATGCCTATGTCACTAGCCAAGATAACTTGATCATTGCAAATGTATCAAAAGGATTGGCGTAGAGCAGCAAAGAGACAGCATTGCCAATACCTTCATGGAGAGGCAAAGAGTTGTAGCTAGAAGCAGCTGCATATGTGGAGGAATACTTGGGTGACAAGCAAGTAAAGACTTAGCACAACCAAGTCTCAAAGAAAAAAAGTGGGGTGCAGCAAGAGGAGCTACATACAAAACTCATTCAGAGTTGAAATTGAAGGCTCATAGAGAGGAGCCATGTAGCTTCTTGAGAAGAAGCACATAAGATACAAAGGCAGCAAATAGAAGTCCTACATATTTGCAAAGTAGACACGGAAGTAGCCTGTGAAGGAGATATATCTCAAAAGCTCAAAGAATGAGCAAACACAATCAAGAGTTCGTGAGAGCGATGATGGACCATTTGCAGTGGCAGACTACTATGCAAGGCATAAAGACACAGAGCAGCTACTAGTGGATTTCAAAGCTGTAATAGCAACTTAAGCCCGTCAATGAGCTCATCTGCAAAGTGGGTGCTCGTCGCGCAAGGAATGTGTGCAGATGAAGGCTCCCCTCTCTCATACATCATCGGTAAGTTCGCTGGAGATTATGGTTAGTCGATGTAGCAACAACTGATGCTACAACTAGTGATGCAAGAGTTGTTGACGCAACAGCTAATGTGGGAGAATATGGAGCAGTAGATGCAGAAGTGATCACATCTTGCAAGTTATGGAGAACATGTAGCAGTGTGAAAGTTAAGGCTACCATGGAACCTGCAAACAAGAGCGAAGAAACCGCATAGAGACCATGAGGAAGAAGAAGACTTCCATTAAAGAAACGGGTCCCAAGCACGGTGCAGCTCACACAAAATTGGCAGAGATGCTAAAAAAGGAGTCATGAGAAGAGCATAGCTAGTGGGTCCCAAAATTACAACCATTGATGATTGGAGTTCAGCATTTTAGGCTACCAATTTAATTCAATTTTTAACTTTTAAGGGGTATTTCACACACACTTTCTAAGAAGTCCCAAGTTTTATGTAAAGGCAGATTCACATGCAGAACCATTGACACTTGTTCACATGGCTTAGAAGGCACGATAATCATATTGTAAAAGGAAAATAACCACACACACAAATTTTCAAGTCAAAAGCTTTCGAATGCTTGTTTTTAATGAAGTAAAGGAAAATCTTCTATGTGTTCACGCGTGATGGGTACCCTGCCCGGACGACACTCAAAATGGAAGTTGTAAAACATTTCATCCATGTACTTAGGGCAACCATGCTCGAGCCTACATGCTCAAAACAAGATGTGTATTCATCCATTGGTATGAGGGTTGCCCTGCCTGAGCTTACCAAGAAGCTCAAAATGGCTTTGTAATAGTGTGCATAGGTGACGTGCAAGGTGCATGTGTATGGGTTGGTTCCCACCCAAACTTCTATGTTCAAATTGGACTCAATGGTTCTACTATGAGTGAGTCTGCTCAAAATGGACTCGGTGTATAAGATGGTAGACACATGCACACACACGTTCATTGGCTAGCAATCCAATTTCGCATTGAGGGGGAGTGTTGTGAGAGACACGTTGCATTTGGCAATGCTACATTGATATGGGTGATGGGTGAGTTGTGGAACACCTCGATTAAGAGGGGGTGTTGAGAGATGTAATCGTGGTGTTGTGTGTATGTGGGAAAGCACCCTAGAGGTGCAAGATATTAAGAGATGTAATCGTGGTGTTGTGGTGTATGTGGGAAAGCACCCTAGAGGTGCAAGATATTGTGGTAAGATAAGAATGCCACATGTGATATTGTATGGTGTGTGAGTGTTGACCAAAAGAGTGGAAAAGGGAGTGCCACATGGATGATGATGTGTAAAGTGAGATAAGGCTAGAAAGCCTATATCATTATATGGTTCATTGTGAATGCAATAGAGAACTAGTGTTGAGTGTGCAATCTCTCTCTCTCTTTCTAGTCATGGAGTTTTTAGTGTGGTATAACCCACCTTAATCTTATGCTTAATCTTGTGTCTATCACCATGATCAATCCCATATTAGGATTGTTAACACTGTTAAGGGTATTCCATGTCTAGTGTGGATAGTTGATGTCGAGGCTAAGTCAGTCCCTACCCCAGATCCCAATAAGGCCTCTGTCGTCCTGAGCCTCGGGGGATAACTATATGTGAATACAAGCCAATCTCTCTAAGTGACCTAGTAAGGCCCATACTTAAGGCTCCCCAAGATACGTGTGGGCGAGCCCCAAGCATGTGATCATCTCACTAGTAGGTAGACATACCATAGGATTCTAGATCAAGGCTATTGAAACCTCTCCTTGTTGGAGGATACTAGAGCTAACTGCTAGTGTAGGGCCAACTTGAGATGATCCCAAGCATGCAAGAGACTCACTGCAAATCTGTCCTCAAATGCTAGGCTAAAGCCACATGCCTACATCTTTGTGAAGATCCATCTTATTCTCTAAGGCTAAGGGACCCCCGGGGCTAGAGTGTGGGCTCACCACTCGAAAGAAAACCTCGGACAATCAACTTGCCCAATAGGGCATGGCTCTAAATGGAGGGGTCAATGATGCACAGGCCCTCTTTGTGTCGTGGGATGAATGATCACTCTCCACCTTGCTATATCCCATCACTGCTGCCAGCCCATAAAAAGATCCGGATCAAATGCTGAATGTGACAAATACATGCCCGAGAAAAAGACCAACAGGAGGTAATGTACCACATGGTAGTAAGAAGAACCTAGTTTGCCCTCACCAAACGTACCACATGGTGGTAAGAAGAACCTAGTTTGCCCTCACCAACAGGAGGTAACGTACCACATGGTGGTAAGAAGAACCTAGTTTGCCCTCACCACTACTCGGCTAGCTAGGGAAGGCCTGGCTAAGCTCCAATATAATAGCTTCTTTTGAATGCTCATAAGAAGGGGGGCGAGCTATTGCTCAGGGGAGATGTCAATGCCAACTTGGCATCTAAGATAGCAAACTAGAGTTCCCATCGAGACCCAATGATGAAAAGCCTCAATTGGATGCCAAGTCAAGGCAGGCAATGAGAACCTAAAAATCCACACTTGTGCCAGTTGATTCGTGCTCTCGATGCATGAAAAAAAATCTCAATCACCTTGATGAATCTCTGGAGGTTTTCCTCGACCCCTGAGGTATGCTGTTGTTTCTCGTCGATTTCCCTCTCAGTAGAATGGCAAGACAATAGTCTAAGGTAATAGACCTGTCAGGCAATGCCATGGGAGACGTGTAGCCACCTGCCAAATCTTTTGGATTTAAACGCCAACTCTAGAGTGGTCAGGGGGACTCTCAGAACACCGCTCAGCTTTAGAACTTCATATAGTCTCACTCTTCTCTCACACCGCTACATAACTCTCTCACTCTCTTTCATATACACAACATGTTTATTGAGATAGAAGCACAACACTCTTAATCAACACATAACAGAGATAAAGTGAATGGCAACATTTCTCTTGTTTAATGTATTACTTCTAGAATCAATACAAATTCACTACAGAGCAACAACTCAACAACTCAACAAATTCACTACAGAGCAACAACTCAACACAAGGCTATGACCTCTTAAGAACGATGACTATGTTAAGCTTCACATCACTAGCTGTCAACTACTAGCTATGAACTAATTGCAGCATGCAACCTCTACAACCTTCAGTTTGTGCATCCCACTGCTAACCTTGCAGTAGTGACCAGCCATCCTTTTAAGCTCACTCTTCTTGATCTTGGCAATGACTACTCTGGTGGTTACATCCTGCCACCTTCACATGTGCAGTACCGAGGTGGTGCTCACAACGTGGAAGGTGGTCAGGCTGAGCATTCTGTCATCATTGAGCTGTTACGCACAACAGTTGCTAATGTCATTGGGAAAACACAAAATCAAGAAGCTCCTCTTACATTCAGATGGGAGATACACTCCCTAGAGTCCAGTCTCTTGGATGGAGAGAAAATTGCTCTCATGGCCTCATTGCAATGGACAAGAAGAGATAAGGTGCTAGAGGTCACCCTTGTCGGACTGAGCATGAAAGCAAAAATCTTTCACCACTAGCACCCTCAATAGAAAACTTGCTATGTGAGAAGTCGAGTATAGTCCTGATACACGTCGGACCCACTCCTGCTGTAGGAAACCCATCCTGCACACTGTCCCCCCTTCAGAAAGCACAATTTACTCTATCCAATAGACTTTCTTGAAATCAAGAAGGAGCACGATTAGATCATGTTGCCGCATCCTATCTAACACGGTCGCCTCTCCTAGAAGGTGAAGATGTCTAGAATACTCCGATCCTGAACAAAACGTGTGTGTACCATGAATCAAATCAGGAAGAAAGGGATGCAATCTCCGGCTAATGGCCTTAGCCAAAATTTTGTAGGCAATCCCTAGGAAGGTGGTGGGTCCCCACTGCTTGGTCTCCAATCTGTCACCACCCTCCTTGGGAATTAAGTGAATCAAACCCTCTGATAGCCTCCCTGACATGGCTTCTATATGTTAGAATGGATTTTTTCACTTTGCTTCTCACATTGCCATGTGGCAGTCTATTTGGGGTCAAATTAACCCCTCTATATAGGGGAAATTTCCCTTAGTCTTCCCACATCCCCCCCCCCCCACCTTTATTGGTGGTCTCATGGGATTTTCTAGGTGGGGGGAGACTCGACCCATCTTTTGCATGCTCTGCATCTCCATTTGGTGCTCCCATCTTTTGCATGCTCTACAACTCCATTTGCTTGGTGCTTCTCGTTTCGTGTTCTTTCATGGTATCAAAACCTCATCGGCTCCTACACTTCTCCTGCTACCATGTGGTAGTCTATTATCCTACATAATGGGTTGGCCTAAATTAACCCCTCTATATATAGGGCAAAAATGCCCTTGGTCTCCCCTCATCCCTCACCTTTATTGGTGGTCTTATGGGATGTTCGGGTGGCCATCTTTTGCATACTGCACCTCCCTTCGCTTGGTGCTCCCATCTTCCACATGTTGTGTCTCCATTCACTTGGTGCTCCACGTTATGTGTTTTGTAACCATTATCTTATCCATAAGGTAGCCCTTAGGCCACCTTCCATGAGATCCTAATGTCGCAGAAATAAAGAGGCTAGAAGACCATCCTCTCTCGACGGGAATTTTCCCCTCGGTAGTGCCATCATAGCCTTTGCTAACTCCTCAGCTATGAAGAAGGAGGTCATGAGGAAAGTCTTTAGAGAGTGAGGAACCACCTCTCTTGTGTGTCGCCACACACGGTCATGCGCATCCATCACCTGTGCCAAAATGGGGGTGCCGGTGATGAGAAGAGTGCTGAAGAAATTTGTGGCGATGGCTCTCACATATAGGAGGTCTAAAATATTGGATCCATCTAGGCCGCACAACCTGCGGATACCCTCTTTTCATCTATGTGGGCCTATAATCTCAAAGAAATCTCCAGTGACCCTGTTCCTGCCTATGTCCAAAAAGAGGCTCTAGCATGGTATCTATACTCCACTTGACACCGCCGCTCCTCAATGGATTTGAGCTCCCTACGGGTGGCATTCAATTGAGTCTCTCAATCCATGGGCTATCTAGTGCACTCTCCTAAAGGCATTGTGTAGAGAGGCAAGACCCGTGTGAATACTCCTCTCTTTCTCTCGAAAGCCAGCCATAGCCAATATGCTCCACACTACCCTAACAGATTACCAATCTTGCCAAGTCTTGCATCCAAGGCTCGTGAAAAAGCTGCTCTTGAATGAAAATCTAGCCTCTTCGAATCCCCTGTATCCTATTGTAGATCTCTGGGTCCTGATGAATGAGGGTATCTCAAATCCAAGTAGCCATCTATTTGTCCTACCTCCCTACGGGTCATGAATGAGGCTATCTAGAATCTGGGTAGCCATCTATTTGTCTTGCGTCCAGGGAGAGAATTACGAGAGCGTGGTCGAAAAAAGTAGTGTAAGCCAAAATATCAATCATGTCGCCTTGTGCACCTGCCATTGATACATGTAGGAAACCAAAATCAGCACCTCCAGGCTGGAGGACACCATCTCTTCTACGTGATCCCTGAGGCTGAAGCCACCCAACTCCATCCAAGTCAAAGAAGGCAAGAAGTGGGTAAGCACATCTATGGTGTGCATGTCATGTAGATGATGCAAAAGCTCTATGGCCTACCCCTAAATAGCAGTGGATATTGACTTCGTGCTCCAATCCATCCCCTATGCTACACTCAGGGGGGAAGGAGAAGATCATCACTCCACTGGTGGATGGCCTAGAGTGGTATAACACAACACAAATGTGGATGGGAGCCATCATCTCCTCAAACATGCTAGCTCCATCCAACGAGGAGGCACCAGAAAAAACTATAGTCGACTGACCATCCCAACACACTAGGGGGGGATGCCTAGCAACTTTGGAGGGAGATCTCAAATTGGAGAGGCCACAATGGTCATCTCAACCGGATCCACCAAAAAATGATGAATCAACTAGCACGGACAACAGAGTTGGCCAACAATCACCTGATCTGGTGCACACTAGGAGTGATCTAGAGAAGCAACTCTAGAGGGAGATCTCAAATCGGAGAGGCCACAGTGGTCATCTCAACCGGATCCACCAAAAAATGATGAATCAACTAGCGGGGACAACAGAGTTGGCTGACAATCACCTGCTCCCAATCTGGTGCACACTAGGAGTGATCTAGCGAGGCTTGGAGGTGGAGAATATGGAATAGCAGAGGGAGTTGGAGGGGGGAGAGGAGGTAGATTGCAACAATAGTCACTGAAGGGTCAACGATCTCCACTGGCTGAAAACCTAGAGGGGGCTCCCAACAATGAGGTAACAGTCTCTATAAGAGAGGGGGGTGGGTTCCTCGAAGGAACTGCGAGGGGAGTGTTGAAGTATGCAAGTGAATGGGTGTGTGTGGGAACAAGCCCTTAGCTAGATATTGTAAAAGGGAGTCCGTAATTAGGTGGGTAGCAGCAGTAAAAAGGTGAGAAGAATCTACTAGGTGAGAGAATCAAGGGTAGCATGAGTGAATATAGGGGTGTGGAAAGATTCTAGGAAAAGGTTCCCCAAGATGTAGGGGGCACAAATCAAGGAGAAATCAGTGGGGAGTGGGTGCTTGGCACCTTGTTGATGTAAAAGCTATAAATTGAGGCATTGGCCTAATGAAAATTCATTGGTTTTTGAGTATCCATGCCTACATTAAGCTATTCGATTAATTATGCAATAATCTTACTTTAATCACTCTCTAATTGCTTGCTAATCATGTTGATTCTTGCATTTGATCCACCATAGCCCATCACATTGCTGCAAATTCAACTTGGTATCAGAGCCTAGCTTAGGATTCAGCTAATTTTTTAAGCCTAATCACCTTGCTAATCATGGATTAGAAGTTAATCTTTATTTTAGCTTTTTTTAACTAATCTTCTACACCCCCAGCTGGTGGAGAGGCTTGATCTCCCTCCAATCTTTAAATTAGCTAAAATGATCTTAGCCACATCTAGGAAACATCGCCACGCACCGGCCTGCAACAACAATTCCTCAAATTGCTGACGCATGCTCCTGATTTATGTCGATTTGCAGGCGTCTTGTTTCTGGAGAAAATTGTAGATCTACACTTTCATAGATGGAACTAATCTAATTCCTCTTAGCCCCAAGGGTTTTTAAGGGTTCTCTACATGCCTATATCTTAGATTTTTGAAATTCATCAAGGAGAAGCTGCATCAAGCTCTGGATCAAATCTAAAAGTGACTTTGGTAAAACAGAGATTAAGCATTCATTATTTGGTCAAATCTTATATTTTTGGCCTTGATCCTCTACTAGACTAACTGCTATTGATTCCCTTAAAAGGATTTGATCTCATTTGGACTCTAAGACACCAAATCTGGCCTCCCTATACACTCTATTTTTTGCACACAAAATAGGAGACTAATATCACCAATTAGTGATTAATTAGTCCTAATCACTAAATTTTGGTGTAATTGATGGTTCAAACTTACCATTAGCTATCTGATATAGATCTCTATCACTTTAGATTTGAAGTTGGTTTGATGTCCCAACCATCCAGTAAAAAACCAACTATCCTTGGCTTTATGCAATTTTTGGTGTATTCATGCTTGTAAACTTGTTATAATCATCATTAAACACCAAATTGGTGTTGTAAAAGGGTAGACATTGCCCTTGAATCTTGAATTAGATCAAGGTAAGACCCTTAAGAGGTAAGACCCCCTTCGCAGCATCATCATGAGCATTGCACAAGAAGTAGCTAAATTCAACGGGGAACAATTCCATACATGGCAAACAAAAACCATGTATTTGCTCATGAGGAAGAATTTATGGGGGCTAGTTGAGGGAAGAGATGAATGTCTAGAGGAGAATGGGAAGAATGAGTGGAAGAGCATAAATGAGAAAGCATTAGGATTCATTGCACTTAGCTTAAATGATGAAATCATTCATGTTAAAACCCTAAGATCTCTCTAGATAATTGTTATGCATAAACATGCATAAATCAGGAATAAACTCATCCACCCGACCACCCCCGAGTCCAAGGGATGCACACATGAATTATAATGAAGTACATCATACCTTTACCTTGATGCCCCATACCATCAAGAGGTATGACTCCAATCCAATAGCATGTAGCTATAGTGTAAAATGGTAGGTGAGTAGTTACAATCCTCTACACAAGAGAACATAACATAACCTAGCCCAGCCTCCCTTAAGTGTGCCCCATGCCCCTATTGACTCTTGACTCTTGACTCTCCATTTCCCATGTGTGACCCTTGGATGCCTGACCCTAACCTTAACCCTTAAGGTTAGTCCTAACCCATGCTCCACTAGAGAGCTTGTTCCCATGCTCCCATGCTCACAAGCCTAATGTGGATTAGCCTCCTAGTATATGCACACATAATGTGCATATAACATACTTTCCCTTGGTAAGATTCTTCCCTCCAGCTTTTGAGGTGTGCAGGTGTAAGAACCTCCCCTTTTGATCTTATAATTATTCCCCTCTCTGAAATAAAAGAAAGATCCTATTTTACCCTGTTTTAGCTTGGAGAGAGAAAATGTATAGAGGGAGGTAATTCAAAATTGTTTTTGGATATAAAAATCCTCCTAGTGTCTAAAATGGTTTCCCCTAAAACAGAAATTCAAAAAGAACTTTCCAATGTGCAATTGGAATTAATTGAAAATAGGTATAAAGGACCTTAGCCTAAGGGTCCAGATTTTGAAAATTTTTTGGATTATGGTCCAAGTAAGGTTCTTATGGGCCAACGAGATCAATCCAAGTGTAGGGAGGAGATAAATTTTTTGGATTATGGTCCAATTAAGGTTCTTATGGGCCAACGGGATCAATCCAAGTGTAGGGAGGAGATAAATTGAAGAATAAAAGAAACCCCCCCCCCAAAAAATGAGTAAATGCTCACATAAGATGAAGAGTGGACTAAGGACCAAAGAAAAGAATTAAAAAACTGAATTTTGACACCTCAGTGTGGGGATCTCCTCTCATGAAGTAGGCACCTTTTTCTCATCATTACCCCCAATTTTTAATCAATAAAATGAGATATTTTTATCTCTCCTCTCTCCTATTTCAAAACTAGATCAAAAAAGTAAGCTGAACTGACCCAAAAATGGTCAAAAATTGACCAAACTGATCTAGAAAATTCTAGAATTAGTTTGCTTTTTTAGAGGCTCACTTTTTCCTTTAAATAGAAGCCTCCCTCTTTGTAAAAGCTTAATGGTGTTTATGCGCTGTAACTCTACTCCTGTCCCGAGCCATCTACATTGAATTTTTTAATAATTCAATTGTTTTTGGCCTAATCCTCTCCAAAGTGAATTGGTGGCCACTATTGCTTCAAACAACAGTAGAACCCTCAATCCCTCAAGCCAAAGGAGAGCTTACAAGCTCCATGTAAGCTAATTTTCTTACTTTGTTTACAAATTTTAATGAAAAATCTATGGTTTTCTTGAATTTTATGAATCGCAGATGATTGAATTAAATTCAAATGCTATGCCTTTGATGAAAAGGCCACCCCCCTTCTCTTCTTTACATTCTAACCCTTCTTAATCCTAGAAAGATTAACTAAGTGATTAATTAATCTCTTCTTATTGTTTACTTTCTTGAATTCAGAAAATTGTATAGATTAGAGTTCTATAATTCTAAATTGGGTTAATTAAGTTAATTGTAGAAAGATAAAAATGAGAAATGGTCAGCCATACAAATGAGGTTATGGCAAAATTTTCTAGAATTTTGTGAAAAAAAAGTTTATTTTTATATTATTCCAAAAGAGTAATTCCCACCATTTTTGCATCTAAAAGAAATATTCTAATTACTCCATGTACATATTCACCTATGAATATGCATGGATATCACTGATATTAATTATTTAAATTGGTTTCTATGCATAGAAAGATGCATAAAGGAATTTTTATTTTATTATAAAAGTGTTATTCTTATTCATTTTGATTTCTATGCATAGAAAGATGCATAAAGGAATTTTTTTAATTATAAAAGTTCTATTCTTATTAAATTTGATTTCTATGCATAGAAAGATGCATAAAGGAATTTTTTAAATTACAAAAGTGTTATTCTTATTAAATTTGATTTCTATGCATAGAAAGATGCATAAAGGAAATTTTTTTAATTACAAAAGTGTTATTCTTATTAAATTTGATTTCTATGCATAGAAAGATGCATAAAGGAAATTTCTTTATTACAAAAGTGTTATTCTTATTAAATTTGATTTCTATGCATAGAAAGATGCATAAAGGATTTTTTAAATTACAAAAGTGTTATTCTTATTAAGTTTGATTTCTATGCATAGAAAGATGCATAAAGGATTTTTTTAATTATGAAAGTGTTATTCTTATTAAATTTGATTTCTATGCATAGAAAGATGCATAAAGGATTTTTTTAATTATAAAAGTGTTCTTCTTATTAAATTTCTATGCATAGAGAGATGCATAAAGGAATTTTTTTAATTATAAAAGTGTTATTCTTATTAAATTTGATTTTTATGCAAAAAAAGATGCATAAAGGAATTTTTTATTATTGTAAAAATGTTATTCTTATTAAATTTGATTTCTATGCATAGAAAGATGCATAAAGGTATTTTTTTTATTACAAAAGTGTTATTCTTATTAACTTTGATTTCTATGCATAGAAAGATGCATAAAGAAATGCTTTTTATTTTAAAAGTGTTATTCCTATATTAAATTTGATTTTATGCATAAATAGATGCATAAAAGGATTTTTTTAAATAAAAGTGTTATTCCCATTAAGTTGATTTTTATGCATAAATAGATGTATAAAGAATTTTTATATCAAAATTAGAATTCTCTTAAATTCTATGAGTATTTGATAAATGAATAATTAAATACTCTAAGAGAGAAATTTCTATCATTTTATATTCACACGGATTGCAAAAAGAAAATTAAGGAAATCTATCGAGATCGAAATATTCACATAAATGATTAATTTATTCCTCATTGGAACTCGTAACTAATTTAGAAATCAATTAAGTGAATATTCAAAGAAAGAAATTCAGTAAAATAGTAACTGAATTATCAAACCTTTTCGAGAAAGATAGTTCAGGAAAAATCTTATCCGACTCGAACCTTGAATCAAACTATGAACAAGACCAAACTCTTTCGTCAGTTTCGAGGAAAGAAGGTGTGACCAGTTTAGAAAAATACACTCAAAACTCCCGCCAAATCTGAAACTAAGTTTGAGACCCTTCGAATTGATCTATGGATGTATGTGAAAGAATGGATGTGGATATGTATGTGAAAGAATGGATGTGGATATATGTGAAAGAATGGATGTGGATGTGTATGTGAAGAATGGATGTGGATGTGGATGTGTATGTGAAGAATGGATGTGGATGTGTATGTGATGAAAATGGATGTGAATGTGTATGTGAAGAATGGATGTGTATGTGTATGTGAAGAATGGATGTGGATGCATGTGAAAGAATGGAAGTGAATGTGTATGTGAAGAATGGATGTGGATGTGTGAAAGAATGTGATGTGATGTGACATGAATATATGTGGATGTGAAGTGATAGATATGAATGTATGGATAGATGTGAGTAGTCGTACATGTGAACGATTGGATGGATGTGGATGAATGAGATGAGATGTGTATAAATGAGATATGATGTGGATAGATGTGATGTGATGTTATGTGGATAGAATATATGTGATGGGATGGTGATGAGAATGAATGTGATAGATATGAATGAATGTGATGTGATGGATGTGAATGGATGGAGGTGATGTGATGTGAAATGGATAGATGTGAGTGAATGAGATGTGATGTGAATCGGGATGTGAATGAAGGAGATGTGATGTCATGTAAATCGAGATATGAATGAATGATATGGGTTGTGAATGGATGAGATGTGATGTGATGTAAATCGGGATGTGAATGAATGAGATGTGATGTGAATCGGGATGTGAATGAATGAGATGTGATATGAAATGGATGTGATGAAAATTGGGATAGATGTGAATGGATGATATGTGATGTGACTGAATGTGATGTAAAACGGGATAGATGTGAATGAATGAGATGTGATGTGATCGGAATAAAATAGGAAGACATGGCATTATAACAGCAGGAATCAGGGATCCATCGACAACTTGACATACCCACATCTGCACATGGAATTATCGGCGTCTCGAGTTACCCATATCAACATAGAGAGTCATCAACGTCTCGATGGGCCAGATATGTTCATTCGCAGGTGGACTGTATAAATAACCTAAAGTACGAAATTACAAAAAGAAATTCCAATAAAGGAAGAATCCAAATTTCCTTAATCCGATCACAACAAGATAAACTCATTGAACTCTAAAGAAAGAGATTTCAACAAATGAATATGCCGACGAGATTACACTCATCAAGACATATAGGCTATAGATAAAAGAAATTTATCTAGATAATGCCAACACAACAACTTTAAATGAATTCATAAAATGAGATTGTCTTTGAATGTTGAGGTCAACATGCTAAGTGATGTTAGCAAAGCAACAATCTTGAGCCCAAATTATCCCATAAGATAATATATGTGAGGGATCGCTAGCGTCCCATACCACCATGATACCACCCATACATACCTTACCAATTTGAAACTCCCTAGTATGCCGTTTAGGAAATATGAATAAAATCCTGTATAAAAGGAATAAGATGGCCTTATCCTAGACTTTCACATACTAAAACCTGTCTCTATATACCTGAGACTACATCAAGGAATAACTCTTTCTGAGTACATCATTAGAAAAGAATTTTGAATTATTGGCGCCTTTCTAACGATAACTATAACTATAAGTATGTGTGAGACATAAATAACCGCATCCAACTGGTCATAGTGTGTGGACATTAGCTAGGATCAAAGCACATGATATTATCGAAAAGATCAAAAGATCCTTATAAAACCATGGATAAAAGCATGATATTATCGAAAAGATCAAAAGATCCTTATAAAACCATGGATAAAAGCATAGAAGCTCCTCAAATCCATGAAAACCATAGTTGTCTTAAAAATTATTGCATGCCATCTAATGGTCATTAATCATATCAAAAGAAGCATTAAAATTGGTGGCCAACTCATCAATCCGTAGTATATGAACGTAGTGTCGTTCAAACAAAACTCCAAAAGTAAGCAAGTGAAACACATGTGTGTAGCACTTAATAAAAAACCCCTAGACATAAGTGATTTAGGCAGAACCTAATGAGTCCAAATAAAAGTTAAAAAACATCCAATAAAATCCACCAAAATAAACAGATCAACTAACCAATGATAGAATTCATCTTAGGCTTAAGAAATTAAGCATAGACCACACTTAAATAAGTGCAAAATAAATTATCATGAAAAAGTGTCAAAGGTGAGACACACTTTGAACGCAGATTCTAGCCATCAAAAGTATGGAACATGTCCAACAAGAATGGCTAAACAATGGCAAAAAGTCATGAAAACATCGTTTAGAATAGATCCAAATAGAAATATCTACTAATACGAGGTATAATCGTATTAATAATATGCAAATAACCTGCATCTATCTAATGTCAGCACGTGAAAACATACTTCAAAATTAAATAACCCTCAAAAATATTAAATTCTCGAGAAAAAGAATTATCATGAATTTTTCCTAATTTTATAGGGCCTCAAAATATGATAATGTTGAATTTCACCAAGCCTATCTTATGGCATTCCAAACCTATATTTTTCCAGAAAATGTTTAGCAATTAGATTTGCCAAAATACCATTGATATTTTAAAAATACTAATTTCTAGGATTTCTAAAAATAATTTCTAGAAAATTCCTAATTTTTTTTGAGAATCCCATCGTTTACAAAATTTTCAATTCCGCCCGACAATTCTCAAATCCAATGAAAATTTATAATTTTAATGGATTTTCTAATTTTTTGGGTCAAAAAATATATTTTTTAAGGAATTTGAATGGTCACGGATGCTCGAATGGACACACCACATGCCAAACACCAACCCCTCATTTTCCAGAAATTTAAAATAACCTTTGGCTAATTTTCCACTAATTTTTAGGAATTTTTAAAAAATTTTAATTAACCCCGAACACATTAGAATACGAATGGTCAAAAAATTTCGAAATCCCAATGGTTTTCCTGGAATACGGAAAGCCAACAGTTTTGGGAAAATGAAAAGACAAAAAAAATTGGAATGTGAAAGGTCAAAAGTTTCCGAAATCCGAAAGGTCAAAAGATTTTCTGGAATTCGGAAAGCCAAAAGGTTTCCCGGGAGATGGAAAGCCAAAAGGCACCAAGAAAAAAAATTTCTAGAAATTTTTAGAGAATTGTTTTTTCTCAGATTTTAAATTTTCTCTTTTTTTCTTACTTTTTTTTGAAAAGTTTTTTTGGAAATTAAAAAAGCACTTTTTTTAATTTAAAAAAACTTAAATAAAGCTTTTTACAAAAGCTTATAAAATAATTTTCAGGGGGGGTGTTTTTTCACCCGACTGCTGTGCAGCCCCCCCTACCGCGTGCGCGCAAAACTGTGAGAGAGAGAGATGAGGGTCTCTCTCTCTCCACTCTCCTCTCTCCTTCTTCTCCATTTAATTCATCTCTCTCACCACCTCCTCCTCTGTTATAATAGAAGGGATTAAAACTTGATTAATCTTTTGATTTAAACCATTCTTAATCATAACTATCAATTAATTATGATTAAAGCTTAATCAATTTATGCCTATTAAGAGGAAGAAAGAAAAAATAACAACAATTAACTAGAGATGTCTCTGATACCCCTGTTAAAATCCTAAGATCTCTTTAGATAATTGTTATGCATAAACATGCATAAATCAGGCATAAGCTCATCCACCCGACCACCCCCGAGCCCAAGGGATGCATACTATGATTTATAATGAAGTACATCATACCTTTACCTTGATGTTCCATACCATCAAGAGGTATAACTCCAATCGAGCAGCATGTAGCTATAGTGTAAAATGGCAGGTGAGTAGATATAATCCCCTATACAAGAGAACATCATATCATAGCCTAGCCTCAAGATAACATAGCCTCAAGATATTATCAAGAGAACAATCCCTTGAGTGTGCCCCATGCCCCTATTATATAGGAGGGCCCTTAAGTGACTCTTGACTCTCCATTTCCCATGTGTGACCCTTGGATGCCTGACCCTAACCTTAACCCTTAAGGTTAGTCCTAACCCATGTTCCATTAGAGCTTGTTTCCATGCTCACAAGCCTAATGTGGGTTAGCTTCCTAGTATATGCACACATAATGTGTATATAACATACTTCCCCTCTCTCAAAACATTGCAATTTGCAATGAAAAGAAGGAGAACTGCGCTGAACAATCTCAACCGACTCCCAAGTCAAATCCTTTATTTCCCTATCTTTCCACCTAATTTTAACCTCAAGGATTAGTTAACTACAAAGTTTTCTTTCCCTGAATTCAAGTACCTTATCTGGTTCATGTGGAACATAGGATAATTCTTCAACTTCAACGAGTTCTTGAGGAGTGACTGTATTATGCTTACCTCCCAGTTTCCCTTTCAATCTACTGATATGAAAAACTGGATGTGGAGGTAGTTTAGTTCATACACGTAACCATGCCAATCTGATATGCTAATCTGATGTATAACTCAAAATGGACCACAATATCTAGGAGATAAATTCGAGCATTTTTCTTTTGATAAAGTCTGAGAATCTTTAAGAACTTTAAATAAACCAATGCTCCTGGTTCAAAAGACCAAGTTGAGCGCATAGAATTGTGTCCTATCCTGAGCACTCCTGATAGAATCCCGAGATTTGGTTAGCATTTCCTACATATCACACAAGAAATCCCTCGATGCATCAAGCTCGATGTCCTTAAGACCAACATCAATAGGTGCCTTGGGTTGATACCTATACATAAGCATGAACGGACTAAAACCAATAGCCGTATGTTTAAAACTGTTATAGGTAAATTCCATCATTGGAAGATATTTTTCCTAATTTGATGCTTTTCCAGACACATATGCACGAAGCATATCCTCTATAATTTGATTCATATGCTCTATTTGCCCATCAAATTGCAGATGATATGAGGAATTCATACTTAAAGTAGTTTGCTCGTTGTAAACCATTCGGAAGAAAGTAGGAAAACATGACATTATAACAGCATGAACCAGGTTTCCATCGGCGGCCCGATGTACCCCACATCTGCTCATGGAATTCGGCGTCTCGAGTACCCATATCAACATAGAGAGTCATCAATGTCTCGATGAGTCACATATGTCCATCCGTAAACCATCAAGTTGACTGTATAAATCACCTAAAGTACGGAACTAGAGAAAGAAATGTCAACAAAAAAATCCAAATTTTCTTATCAACATAGAGAGTCATCAATGTCTCGATGAGTCACATATGTCCATCCGTAAACCATCAAGTTAACTGTATAAATCACCTAAAGTACGGAACCCATCTCGATGAGTCACATATGTCCATCCGTAAACCATCAAGTTAACTGTATAAATCACCTAAAGTACGGAACTAGAGAAAGAAATGTCAACAAAAAAGTCCAAATTTCCTTAATCCGAACACAACAAGATAAACTCGTTGAACTCTAAAGAAAGAGATTTCAACAAGTGAAAATGCCGACGAGATTACACTCATCAATACATGCAGGCTATAGATAAAAGAAGTTTATCTAGATAATGCCAACACAACATTTTTAAATGAATTCAGAAAATGAAATTGTCTTTGAATGTTGAGATCAACATGCTAAGTGATGTAAGCAAAGCAAATATCTTGAGCCCAAATTATCCCATAAGATAATATATGTGAGGGATCGCTAGCATCCCATACCACCATGATACCACCCATACATACCTTACCAATTTGAAACTCCCTAGTATGTCGTCTAGGAAATATGAATAAAATCCTGTAGAAAAGGAATAAGATGGCCTTATCCAAGACTTTCACATACTAAAACCTGTCTCTATATACCTGAGACTACATCAAGGAATAACTCTTTTCGAGTACATAATTAGAAAAGAATTTAAATTATTGGCGCCTTTCTAATGATAACTGCCCATAAACATAATAAAGCTGGGGTTAGAAAAATAACCTACCTAGATACATAAGCAACTAGGTATCCAAGTTGGAATATGTACAAAAGTACAAGGAACATAGTCTAAAATTACGTGCAAAAAACAAAGACAAATGCTACCTTCAATATTATCAAAAAGATCAAATGATCCTTATAAAATCATGGATAATAGCATAGAAGCTCCTTGAATCCATGAAAACCATAGTTGATCATAAAAAGCAATGCATGCCATCTAATGGTCATTAATCATGCCAAAAGAAGCATTAAAGTTGGTGGTCAACTCATTAATCCAGAGTATATGAACGTGGTGTTATTCAAGCAAAACTCCAAAGTAAGCAAGTGAAACACATGTGTGTAGCACTCATTAAAAACCCCTAGACATAAGTGATCTAGGCAAAACCTGATGAGTCTATATAAAACTTAGAAAACATCTAATCAAATCCACCAAAGTAAATAGATCAACCAACCCATGATAGAATTTGTCATAGGCTTAAGAAATTAAGCATAGACCATACTTAAACAAGTGCAAAATAAATTATCATGTACAAGTGTCAAAGGTGAAACACACTTTGAACGCAAATTCTAGCCATCATTGAAGAAATTAAGGAATATGTCCAAAAAGAATGGCTAAACAATGGTAAAAAATCATGAAAACATCGTTTAGAATTAATCTAAACAGAAATATCTACTAATATGAGGTATAATTATATTAATAATATGTGAATAACCCGCATCTATCTAATGTCAACGAGAAAACATACTTCAACATTAAATAACCCTCGAAAATATTAAATTCTCGAGAAAAATAATTATTATGATTTTTTAAAAATTTTATAGGACCTCATAATTTTGAATTCCATCAAACCTATCTTATGGCATTCCAAACCTATATTTTTTCAGAAAATTTTTAGCAATTAGATTTTCCAAAATACCATTGATATTTTAAAAATACTAATTTCTAGGATTTCTAAAAATAATTTCTAGAAAATTCCTAATTTTTCTTGAGAATCCCATCGTTCACAAAATTTCCAATTCCGCTTGACAATTCTCAAATTCAATGAAAATTTATAATTTTAATGGATTTTTTAAATTTTAGGTCAAAAATATATTTTTAAAGGAATTTGAATGGTCATAGACACCCGAATGGACACACCACATGCCAAACACCAACCCCACATTTTTTAGAAATTTAAAATAACCTTTGTCTAATTTTTCACTAATTTTTAAGATTTTTTAAAAAAATTTAATTTACCCTGAACATATAAGAATACAAACGGCCAAAAAATTTGAGAATCCAATGGTTTTCCCGGAATACGAAAAGCCAACAGTTTCGGGAAAATGAGAAGACAAAAAAAATTGGAATGTGAAAGGTCAAAAGTTTCCGGAATTCGAAAGATCAAAAGATTTCCCGGAATTCGGAAAGCCAAAAGATTTCCCGAGAGATGGAAAGCCAAGAGGCACCAAAAGAAAAAATTTCTAGAAATTTTCAGAGAATTTTCTTTTCTTAGATTTCAAAATTTCTCAAATTTTTTGACTTTTTTAAAAATCTTTTTTGGAATTAATAAAAACACTTTTTTTAAATTTAAAAAAAATTTAAATAAAACTTAATTAAGCTTTGTATAAAAGCTTATAAATTTTTTTAAAAGGGGGGGTTCGCTTGACTACTGATGTGCAGCCCCCCCCCCCCCCCCCCCCCCCCCGCGCGTGCGCGCATATCTATGGGAGAGAGAGAGGAGGGTCTCCCTCTCCACTCTCCACTCTCCACTCTCCTTCTTCTCCAAAATATTCACTTCTCTCACCACCCCTCCTCTATTATATCAGAGAGAGGATTAAGATTTGATTAACTTTTGATTAATCACAATTAAAAGTTAATTATGATTAAAAATTAATCCACTTGTGCCTATTAAGAGACGTTCACACGGGCGAGAGAAGAAATAGAAGAAAAATTCAGAATTGAGAGGCAAAGAGGGTCCCACGCACATGGGAGAGCATTCCATGCATCAACTTGCTGCCCCCCTACTGCATTTTAGCAGAAAATCGACAAAAATTTGATAGCATACCCGCGGGAAAAACTCGCAAAATGTATTAAAAAAAATATTTTTAACCATAAAAATGCTCTAAAAATTTTTTAAAAATAGAAAAAATTCCTAAAAATTATAGAAATTCAAGAAATTCATTCTACCAAAAATATCCGTCATAAAATGTGTGGTATTTTGGTAAACATTTCCATTAATGCTTATTTTAAACCATAAAAAATAGAAAAAAATAGCATTAAACTCACGGAATTCCCCCGCAACGTCGATTCGTCCATTGAATAGAAGAAACACGCGTTCCAACCGCCATATTGACAATCCATGTGCAAATCATCAACACAAATCAACAAAATAATATTTTTATTTAGTAAATATTAAAACTTACTTCAAAAAATACCAAAAATTTACAATAAGAAAGAAAAAATAACAACAATTAACTAGAGATTGCTATGATACCACTGTTAAAACCCTAATATCTCTCTAGATAATTATTATGCATAAACATGCATAAATGAGGCATAAACTCATCCACCCGACCACCCCCAAGCCCAAGGGATGCATACATGAATTATAATGAAGTACATCATACCTTTACCTTGATGTCCCATACCATCAAGAGGTATAACTCCAATCCAACAGCATGTAGCTATAGTGTGAAATGGCAGGTGAGTAGATATAATCCCCTATATACAAGAGAACATCATATCATAACCTAGCCTCAAGATAACATAGCCTTAAGATAACATCAAGAGAACTATCCCTTGAGTGTGCCCCATGTCCCTATTATATAGGAGGGCCCTTAAGTGACTCTTGACTCTCCATTTTCCATGTGTGACCATTGGATGCCTGACCCTAACCTTAACCCTTAAGGTTAGTCCTAACCCATGCTCTACTAGAGCTTGTTCCCATGCTCCCATGCTCACAAGCTTAATGTGGGTTAGCCTCCTAGTATATGCACACATAATGTGCATATAACATACTTCCCCTCTCTCAAAACATTGCACTCTTGATGAAAAGAAAGAAATATGAGTTGAACACTCCCAAGTCGAATCCTCTATTTCCCAATATTTCCACCTAAATTTAACCACAGGCATTAGTCAACTATAAAGTTTCCTTTCCCTAAATTCAAGTACCTTGTATGGTTCATCTGGAACATAGGATAAATCTTCAACTTCAATGAGTTCTTGGGGAGTAACTATGCTATCCTCACACCTCTCCCAGTTTCCCTTTCAATCTATTAATATGAAAGGCTGGATGAACTCTAACATGTGGAGGTAGTTTTAGTTTATACGCAACCGTGCCAATCCGATAATGTATAACTCGAAATTGACCACAATATCTAGGAGATAAATTCGAGCATTTTCCTATTAACAAAGTCTGAGAATCTTTAGGAACTTTAAAATAAACCAATGATCCTAGTTCAAAAAACCAAGGTGAGCGTCCTCTATCAGTATAAAATCGTACCCTATCATGAGCACTCCTGATAGAATCCGGAGCTTCGGTCAGCATTTCCTGCATATCACACAAGAAATCCCTCGATGCATCAAGCTCAATGTCCTTAAGACCGACATCAATAGGTGCCTTGGGTTGAAACCCATACATAAGCATGAACGGACTAAAACCAATAGCCGTATATTTAGAAATGTTATAGAAAAATTCCATCATTGGAAGATACTTTTTCCAATTTGATGCTTTTCCAGAGACATATGCACGAAGCATATCCTCTACAATCTCATTCATACGATCTGTTTACCCCCCATCAGAATAATCAGAGGAATTCATACTCAAAGCAATTTCTTCGTTGTAAAACATTCAGAATAAAATAGGAAGATATGGCATTATACAGCAAGAACTAGGGATCCATCGGCGACCCGATATACCCACATCTGTACATGGAATTATCGGCGTCCTGAGTTACCCATATCAACATAGAGAGTCATCAATGTCTCGATGAGTCACATATGTTCATCCGTAAACCATCAGGTGGACTGTATAAATCACCTAAAGTATGAAATTACAAAAAGAAATGCCAATAAAGGAAGAATCCAAATTTCCTTAATCCGATCACAACAAGATAAACTCATTGAACTCTAAAGCAAGAGATTTCAACAAATGAATATGCCGATGAGATTACACTCATCAAAACATATAGGCTATAGATAAAAGAAATTTATCTACAGAATGCCAACACAACAACTTTAAATGAATTCATAAAATGAAATTGTCTTTGAATGTTGAGGTCAGCATGCTAAGTTATGTTAGCAAAGCAACAATCTTGAGCCCAAATTATCCCATAACATAATATATGTGAGGGATTGCTAGCGTCCCATACCACCATGATACCACCCATACATATCTTACCAATTTGAAACTCCCTAGTATGCCGTCCAGGAAATATGAATAAAATCCTATATAAAAGGAATAAGATAGCCTTATCCTAGACTTTCAAATACTAAAACTTGTCTCTATATACCTGAGACCATATCAAGGAATAACTCTTTCCGAGTACATCATTAGTAGAAAGGAATTTTGAATTATTGGTGCCTTTCTAATGATAACTACCTAATAAAGGCACTAAAGCTAGGATAGAAAAATAACTCACCTAGATATATAAGCAACTAGGTATCCAAGTTGGAGTATTTACAAAAGTAGAAGCAATATACTCCAAAATGAAGTGCAAAAAATGAAGTCAAATGCTACCTTCAAAGCACATGATATTATCCAAAAGATCAAAAGATCCTTATAAAACCATGGATAAAAGCATAGAAGCTCCTCAAATCCATGAAAGCCATAGTTGATCATAAAAATTAATGCATGCCATCTAATGGTCATTAATCATACCAAAAGAAGCAATAAGATTGGTGGCCAACTCATCAATCTGGAGTATATGAATGTAGTGTCATTCAAACAAAACTCCAAAGTAAGCAAGTGAAACACATGTGTGTAGCACTCAATAAAAAACCCCTAGACATAAGTGATCTAAGCAGAACTTGATGAGTCCAAATAAAAGTTAGAAAATAAACAGATCAACCCATGATAGAATTTGTCTTAGGCTTAAGAAATTAAGCATAGACCACACTTAAATAAGTGCAAAATAAATTATCATGAAAAAGTGTCAAAGATGAGACACTTTGAACGCAGATTCTAGCCATCAAAAGTATGGAACATGTCCAAAAAGAATGTAAAAAATCATGAAAACATCGTTTAGAATAGATCCAAACAGAAATATCTACTAATACGAGGTATAATCATATTAATAATATGCAAATAACCCGCATCTATCTAATGTCAACACGTGAAAACGTCCTTCAACATTAAATAACCCTCGAAAATATTAAATTCTCGAGAAAAAGAATTATCATGTTTTTTTTCCTATTTTTTTCTAATTTTATAGGGCCTCAAAATACGATAATTTTGAATTCCACCAAACCTATCTTATGGCATTCCAAACCTATATTTTTCCAAAAAAAATTAGCAATTAGATTTGCCAAAATACCATTGATATTTTAAAAATACCAATTTTGAGGATTTCTAAAAATAATTTCTAAAAAATTCATAATTTTTCCTGAGAATCCCATCGTTTACAAAATTTTCAATTCCGCTCGACAGTTCTCAAATCCAATGAAAATTTATAATTTTAATGAAATTTTTAATTTTTTGGGTCAAAAAATATATTTTTATAGGAATTTGAATGGTCACAAACGCCTGAATGGACATACCACATGCCAAACACCAAACCCACATTTTCTAGAATTTTAAAATAACCTTTGCTAGTTTTCCACTAATTTTTAAGAATTTTTAAAATTTTTTAATTTATCCCAAATGCATTTAGAATACGAAGGGTCAAGAAACTTTGGAATCCCAATGGTCTTCCCAGAATACGGAAAGCCAACAGTTTTTGGAAAATGAAAAGACAAAAAAAAAAACAGAATGTGAAAGGTCAAAAGTTTCCGAAATCCGAAAGGTCAAAAGATTTTTCGGAATTCGGAAAGCCAAAAGGTTTCCCGGGAATGCGGAAAGCCAAGAGATTCCAAGAAAAAAATAAATTTCCAAAGGGAAAATAAAATTTTTTAGAGAATCAATTTTTTTGTTCCAAATCTCTTATCCCTTTTTCAAGCTTTTTTTTTTGTTCCAAATCTCTTATCCCTTTTTCAAGCTTTTTTTGAAAATAAAAAACTCTTTTGTAATATATTTTAAAGCTTTTAAAAAAAGTTTTTGTAAGCATTAAAAAAAGCTTTTAAGCTTAATCTCAACTGACTCCCAAGTCGAATCCTCTATTTTCCTATCTTTCCAGCTAATTTTAATCTCAGGGATTAGTCAACTACAAAGTTTCCTTTCCCTGAATTCAAGTTCCTTATCAGGTTCATGTGGAACATAGGATATTCTTCGACTTCAACGAGTTCTTGAGGAGTAACTCTGTTATCCTCACCTCCCAGTTTCCCTTTCAATCTATTGATATGAAAGACTGGATGAACTCTAACATGTGGAGGTAGTTTAAGTTCATGCGCAACCGTGCCAATCCGATCGTGCCAATCCGATGTATAACTCGAAATGGACCACAATATCTAGGAGTTAAATTCGAGTATTTTCCTATTGACAAAGTCTGAAAATCTTGAGGAACTTGAAAATAAACCAACGCTCCTGGTTCAAAAGACCGAGATGAGCATCCCCTAGCATAAAATCGTGCTCTATCCTGAGCACTCCTGATAGAATCCTAAGCTTCGGTCAGCATTTCTTACATATCACGCAAGAAATCCCTTGATGCAATGTCCTTAAGACCGACATCAATAGGTGCTCTGGGTTGATACCCATACATAAGCATGAACGGACTAAAACCAATAGCTATATGTTTAGAACTGTTATAGGCAAATTCCATCATTGGAAGATACTTTTCCCAATTTGATGCTTTTCCAGAGACATATACACGAAGCATATCCTCTACAATCTGATTCATACGCTCTGTTTGCCCATCAGACTGCGAATGATTAGAGGAATTCATATTCAAAGTAATTTCCTCGTTGTAAACCATTCGGAATAAAGTAGGAAAACATGGCATTATCACAGTAGGAACCAGGGATTCATGTGTGCCCCGACGTACCCACGTCTGCACATGGAATTATTGACGTCCCGAGTTATCCATATCAACATTGAGAGAGAGTCATCAATGTCTCGATGAGTCACATATGTTCATCCGTAAACCTATTAGGTGGACTGTATAAATCACCTAAAGGACAGAACTAATGCCAACAAAGGAAGAATCCAAATTTCCTTAATCCGAATACAATAAGATAAACTTGTTGAACTCTAAAGAAAGAGATTTCAACAAGTGAAAATGCCGATGAGATTACACTCATCAATACATGCAGGCTATAGATAAAAGAAATTTATCCAGACAATGCCTACATTATAACTTCAAGTAAATTCAAAAAATGAGATTGTCTTTGAATGTTGAGGTCAACATGCTAAGTGATGTAAGCAAAGCAACAATCCTAAGCCCAAATTATCCCATAAGATAATATATGTGAGGAATCGCTAGCTTCCCATACCACCATGATACCACCCACACATACCTTACCAATTTGAAACTCCCTAGTATGCCGTCTAGGAAATATGAATAAAATCTTGTATAAAAGGAATAAGATGGCCTTATCCCAGACTTTCACATACTAAAACCTGTCTCTATATACCTGAGACCACATCAAAGAATAACTCTTTCCGAGTATATCATTAGAAAAGAACTTGAATTATTGGCGCCTTTCTAATGATAACTACCCAATAAACACACTAAAGTTGGGGTAGAAAAATAACTCACCTAGATACATAAGCAACTAGGTATGCCGCTCGGCTCTCGATGTCGCCCCCCCGCTATCAATCCCACCTCAAGCCTCAATGGTCTGTCACTCTCTTGCGTCAGCCTTAATTAGGGCCTAGGTACTCTGGTACTTGGGGACTTGAGTCCCACCCATCCTCTTGTGGAGGGTTTGAACTGGGGTCGGAGGGGGGGGGGCACAATTGGAGGAAACCTCCTAGACTATCAGAGAGGGGAGACTCTAGCGAGGTGTCCCATCTTGATAACATTTGTTTGGGAGGCTAGAGTACTCCACTTGAGTTGCCAAATTGAGTCTCCCCACCCGCACGCTAGGGAGTGAAATAATGTGAGGAACTGAGTCTGGAGAGGCGATGTAGATATGAAGGGATGTAATCCCATCTGTGCACACAAGAACCAAAGAAGCAGTGGAGGGGATTCCATCACCCTCTTGATAGCATGGGAAGAGAGGAAGGTAATCCTTTCTTAGGCCTGGAAAGCAGACTGTCACACAAAAGCCTGAGATGCCAGCTAAAGGATTGGATATTGGGTTGAAGCCATGCCACCACCTCACAAAGAAGGCCTGCGTCATACGCAGTGCGACGAGGCTCAACTGTATGACTTTGTATAAAGCTGCATGCAAATTGAACTCAACCTGGTAGTAGCCCCACACTCAAGAGGATGAATGTATGTGATCTTTTTAGGCACGTTGAGAGTTGTTTGCATGTTGGGTGGCTATCCACACAATCTTGCCAAAGAGGCAAAACTGTTGATGCGAGGAGCTGGATATTTTCTTTGGAAAAGGAGTCGCAAAAGGGTCAACATTAGTCATTGGGGATGAGGGAGTGGCTGCCATGAATTCCTCTTGTTGGGGGTACAAGACCAGAGAATGCCAAAACCAGATAAACTAACCCCCAAAG
The DNA here is from genome assembly GCF_041138505.1 of Cibotium barometz. Taxonomy (NCBI): domain Eukaryota; kingdom Viridiplantae; phylum Streptophyta; class Polypodiopsida; order Cyatheales; family Cibotiaceae; genus Cibotium; species Cibotium barometz. The sequence continues at coordinate 3,013,215 of NC_141108.1, read as the reverse complement.
CCTTGGGGGTACAAGACCAGAGAATGCCAAAACTTGCATAGATAGACTAACCCCAAAAGCAAAGCACCCTGCTAAGGAAAAAGGGTGACAGAAAAGGGAGGGTTGGCGAGATGAAAGAATGCAAGAGGCACTGAGGGGAAGCACAAGGAGAGGATATGGCAAAAACAAAGAGGAAGAGGGTGACAAGGAGCTGGAATGGATGGGATTGATGGGACTGGGGGCAGTCTATAGGCTGGGGAGCTATGTAGGGGGCAAAGGGGAGCTGGTAGTAAAGAGGAAGAGGTGGAGGTAGAGCACTGGTGGGGACTAAGGCTAAGGAGGGAGGGGAAGTAGAAGGGGAAGGTGGGACTGGCACCGGTGGGGGTAGGAATGATGAAGAGGGAGGGGGATGCGGAAGTCATGGCGATGGTGAGGGAAGGATTGAGAGGGGGGGTGATGCTTTGTCACAACAACAACAATGAAGAGGGGGGGGAGGAAGAAGTGATGGTGATGGTGGTGAGGGAAGGATAGAGAGGGGGGGCGATGGCTCTCGGTCACAATGGGGGGAACTCTAGCATGCACTACAAGAGACCATTTTTGAGCTCATATAGTACAAAGATACCATTTTCGGTCTCTTGTCCCTATAGTACAAGAGACCATGCTCATAATGTGGAAAATCTTCATGGGTAGGGCCACCATTTGAGACACTTTCTCATCAAGTTCTCATCCAAGAGATACTCATCTTGAATGTCCATGGCCCAATCTTTATGCAATTCTAAAATTGCATACAATGAATAAGCCCACATTGTAGAGCATCAGCCACTACATTATCTTTCCCTTTTGTAAAAAATCATAGTTTTTCAATGTATCCATCCACCTTCTTTGTTTTGGAGATAGATTGGGCTGAGATAATAAATATTTAAGCACCCTTAAATAGAAACAGATCCCATAAAGATAATGGTGCCACTTCTTGATTGCATGTAAAATTGCAATCATCTCTTAATTAAAGACATGCAATTCCATCTCCTTGCCATTTATCTTGCAACTCTCAAATGCTACAACCCCATGATCTTGATACAATATAGCACTAATGACGCTTCCACACACGCATCAACCCTAATGGTTAAAGGCTTTCAAAAATTGGGACACAATAAGATGAAAGTCAATGTAAGCATTCTCAGAAGCTCTTGTTTGTAATTGTATCCCAAAAGAATGCTTCTCTGGTTGAGCTTGTCCATTAAAGGTGTGGCTATGTGCACATACCTCTCAATGACTTGTCTATAGAATGAGACAACTCTCAAGAAACCTCTCAATTGTGTTGTATTTATTCTAGGGGGATTCACCTAAAAATATGTAAGTATACCACACGAGTTTAAATGAAGTTGTTTTATGATTCAAAATCTTAGGGTGGATTTATAGAAATACATTTATAGAAGGGGTTTTTAAATTTATTTTGAAAAAAAACTTGTAAGTCCACAAAGAAAAAGGGGTCCTTCGAGTATTTATTGGAGTTGACCAGTTTTGCATACACTCAACCTTCTTAAGATACACCCTTATGCCATCTTTGCCAACAATGTGACCAATGTATTGTGCTGCACTAGCCAAGAATGTGCATTTTATTTCCTTGGCATACAAGTGATTAGCATGTAAAGCATTCAATACCATGTGCACATGCATCAAGTGCTCCTCTTCACCCTTACGATATACTAATATGGTGTATACACATTTACCGAGCTAAAACCTCCGAGTTAAAAATGCCGAGATATAATTTTCCACATGCATTAATTCACATATTTATCCAAGAAATTATACAACATACCAGAAAAAAGGGTTAGTGGGGATACATGTTTAGTAGAATTTCTTTGCATGGCCTCCATTACAAGCACACATGACCTCCATATCCTCCCTATTTACTTGTAGAAAGTACCTATAGGGAAGAGTTCCTAGGTACTTTCTACAAGCACACATGACCTCCATATTCTCCATATCCTCCCTATTTACTTGTAGAAAATACCTAGGGAAGAGTCCCTAGCATGGTTATGTTCATTACATTACCATGACCTCCTTTTCCTCTCTACTTCCCCCTTAGGGAAAGTACTTAAGGAGGAGTCCCTAAGAGCAAGATCTTCTCTGCATGCACATGAACTAGGATAACTTGGTGTGAAAGAAAGCAAGCCCAAGTACTTTCTCTAGATAAAGTACTTGGGATAGCTTGTGAATTAAGGCAAGCCCAAGTACTTTCGCTGGTGAAAGTACTTGGGAACAACTTTTCAAAATTTACATAACTCTCACATCTAATGTCCAAATATAGTCATCCAACCACTCAAATCAAAGGGAAAATGCCATTTGAGTGCATTCAATGGGTTAAATCTTATAAAAAAACATGATTTACTATGAAAATCTTAAAAAATAAACTTCTAGATCTATAATTGGATAAGTTGAAAAGCTATTTCTTATGTTTTTTTCAGCGGCATTACTTAAGTCTATCCTACTATGTATTAAGGGATGATCTCCTCTACAGACCCATGAACTTCTTGTTCTTTCTTTTGTTGATTAAGTGCATGGAGAGGAGTCTTTTACATGGGCATGATCTCCTTTACATATGCCTACATTCACGTGTCTTACATCCACCAGTCTTTCTCCATGCCACCCTCACATGTAACTCCTGATATTCAGTTGTGCTTATTTTCTAGGCATCATGAAATATCAATTTTTCTTTCTTGGAATGTAAAAAATACATAAGTTGATAATATATCCATATTTCTTGGATAAACATGATGGTGGGATCATGTGATTGTTTCTCAAAAAGTTAGTAATTTCTCCTCTTTTGTGATACTTTAGCTCGGGAGCTCATGGGTTTTAGCTCAAAAAATGGTAAGTCCCACCGATATGTTATCAACGAATACAAACATGAACTTGTAGAGGAAGGGCTAAAGCAATTTATTCATCAATGCTTGAAAAGTAGTGGGTGCATTACATAATTGAAACCACATAACCATGTAATGATAGAGACCCCTCTCGGTCTTGAATGTCATTTTATAGTCACCACTCTTCATCCTTAGTTAGTGGTGCCAGATCTCAAGCCAATCTTTGTAAAGAAACGTGCATCTTTCAATTCATCCAAAAAATCATCTATTTGTGGTACGAGATACCGATTCTTGATAGACATCTTGTTCAAATCCTTATAACCCATACACATCCAAAACTACCATCCTTCTTCTTCACAAGAAGTATAAGAGATGAAAAAGGAGATTGACTTGGTTCTACCCAACCCATATCCATTAACTATTGTACTTGCCTTGCCACTTCATCTTTATCCACTTTGGATATCATTATGGTGGCTTTTGACATGCCTAGCATTAGGCTCAAGCTCTATTCCATCATCAACTTCCCTCTTTGGTGGCAACACATCCTTATATTCATCTAGCAATTTCCGTAAGCTTACATGCATATCTTCCTTGTTATCCCAATTTCTCTCTTCCTTGCAAAGCTATAACACATACACATAGCCCATTTTTTAAATCTCTCTCGAGTTGGGTAGCATTGTGATCAAAGTGAGCTTTGATGCATTGATCCAAAAATATTACTTTTTCCATATATTTGCTGAAAGAGAATGCATTTTTATCATGGCAATGATGATTGTCAGCACGTGGGAGAAATTTGAGTGTGTGATCCATAGCTATAGTGTGAGCTTTCAAGCACGATCTCAGCTATGCCATTTGACTAAAAAAGGATCATTGGCCTCTTATGTCTTGCAATTTACTAGCTTGGTGCTAGAGATTCCTACAGTGTCCCCTAGAAGGTTGTGGAGATGGCATGGAGTATGCTTATTAAAGGGAAAGGAATTCCAAATACCTTCTCAGTAAAGTCGTTTAACACTAAAGTGTATAATAACTCAGGATGCTTATTTTGGTTAGAAACCTTCAATTGCATATTTTAGAACATTTGGTTGGGATAGTTTTGTGCATGTTACAAACTCATCTCTAGAACCAAGTAGGGTTCCAAGAGTAGGAAGTTTGTCTTCTTGGGATACAAAATGGAGTCAAAAGGTACTCTATATGACTCCGAGGCAAAGAAGATATAATTGTCAACCATTTAATATGGCGTTCATGGAAGAACATCCTCATCAAGTGGAGGAGAAGTCTCTTTCCACACTATCCTTTAACGACAAACAAGTAGCTTAGCACACATAGCCACTAGTGTGCCAACTGCACAAGAGGTGGATTGATCAAATGATGAAGAATAGAAACTTGCAACACCACAAAAGAAGGGGATATATCCTATAATTCACCCTTTTGACTCCGAGGGCAGAGATCACAAACAAGATATTCTATGCTATCTTAACTAAAACCTTGGAAGCCAGTTGCACAGATTGGGAACACAAGCTGACTGCAGCACTATGGGCCTATCACACATCATATAAGGTAGCGAAGGGATACACTCCCTTTTGACTACCTTATGGCACTGATGTAGTAATGCCTATGGAATTTTTAGTTCCCAGCTTGTGAATTTCCAAACAAGAAAGGCTCACTGAAAATGCATTAGTCAAAAGTTTGGTTGACTTGGAAAAACTTGATGAAACCCAAGTGATTGCGTTGCACGGGCTTATGGTCAGAAAACTACAAAGAAAACACTAGTTTGACCATAACTTAAAACACAAAGAACTAGAAATAGAGGGGACCTCGTCCTCATGTATGGTGTGCGTAGCACCAAGAAAAAGAAACTAAAATACAGAGGGTTAGGGCCTTTTAGAGTGTCCAAAATCACCCCTCAAGGGTCAGTCCACATTGAAACTATCGCGAAGGGGTAGAAATGGAAGGCTATATCAACAGAAGCAAACTCAAGAAATATTATAGACCCTTGACCCAGGAAATGCTCACACAAGAGCATCTCCTAAAACAAACAAAAAAGAGCTAGTCAATCGTCCTCATGTATGGTGTGGGAAGCACCAATAAAAAGAAACTAAAATATAGAGGGTTACGACATTTTAGAGTGTCCGAAATCACCCCTTAAGGGTCAGTCCACATTGAAACTATCGCGCGAAGGGATAGAAATGGAAGGCTATATCAATGGAAGAAAACTTAAGAAGTATTATGGATCCCTGACCCAGGAAATGCTTACACGAGCATCTCCGAAAACAAAAAAAAAGAGCTAGTCAAGGAAAAGATCAAACAAGCTCAAGAGGAATCCAAGGAGAGGGAAGCCAACGCAAAACAAAGACTCCAAGGGAGAACGCTACACGTTAACATGGCTTCACTCACCCTGTTTGACAAGGATGACTCGGATATTGAACTTGCATGACTTAGTGTAAAGGTATCTACAAAGGAGGGCCATATGATAGGCATCACAATCATTGATACAAGGTCAAGTCATAACTTGATTTCCTATGAGACATGGGTAGCCTTAAACAAACCCCCCTAGAGATAATACCGAGGTTCAAAGTGTGCATCCATCTATTACACATACAATAGAGCTTTTGAATATAAACATCTATGTCAAAAATAATCCCTTGGTTGAGAAGGTGTTTGTTATGCCTGCAAGAACCATGGGAGAGGAAATGCTTCTTAGACAATCTTCAATTTATGCCAGCAACTATCACATCCAATGGGAAAAATGAGAGGTACAACTCAGTGATGGTAAAGACACCATCACCGTGCCATTATGGAGTCCACTGAATAAGGGGAAATAAGTAGTGACATGCAACATGGAATCTCCAATGTCACAAAAAATAGAAGGCTTAATAGAACAAGCATCCACATCGAAAGGTCATCCCTCTTCAAGAGAACCTAAGCAAAGGCAGCAAAATTATCTAGAAAGAAAATATTGGGTTCCCAAGGCCCAGGTTCAAGCAGAAGGATACTTTGAGATAGAAAAAGCCTCATGGGTAACAAAGCGAAAAACACATGCTACAAGCAAGAGACAAGGAAAGCCAGACAAGGACATAAAGCTGTATTCAAAGCAAGCCCGCACACAACTTAGCATTCAATAACAGTGGGTTCGAAAAGACTTACTAGCGGCACAAGGCAATTATCAAGGAAGAGAAACTTTATGGGTACCAAAAACAAATCCAAAACCCAATTTTGCACGTACTTCTAGAAGAACAGGAGAGTTTCATAAGCAAAGATAGGACCAAGTCCTAGCTAAATCAAATGCTAAGGAAGCACCAAATTTGATTTGGAAAAAGAAACAAGTTCAATCACGTAATCAAGGGAGAGCAAGACCGCCATTGACATCCACCAAGGAGGAAAAGCTGAATCAAGCCATGGACTAGGGTGAGAAAGATGTGCACTCACATGCACAGGAAGAAAAACAAGTTCACCGGGATTCAATGGATGTACTCCTCCACTAGATGGAGGGAAAAATCAAAAGTTATCACTCTGAACTTAAGCGGTTATAGCAACACATACCCATAGGCTCCAAAGTACAACATTGGTTCCCGTGGCACTAAAAGAAAGGAGGATGATGAAGGCTACCTAGCTCCAACAACTGGTGGGTAAAAGGCAAAAGGGTATGACGAAGGCTACCTAGCTCCAACAACTGGTGGGTAAAAGGCAAAAGGGTATGCTTTTCATGCCGTGAAACATGTTCATTCGTTTCACGTGTACACTTCTACTCCTCAGAATGCATAACATATAGCCTTGGAGTGATTGAGCATATAGAAAACAATAGGGTATCAATATTTGCATGCATAAGGGTAAAAGCTGTTTCATGCTCAGGACTGCTTCATGCCATGAAACACTTCAAAATGGTTCACATTGTGAACCGACTCATGCCACTTCATGCCATGAAACAGTAAAAAAAACCTCCATGAATCGCGGGCAAACATGTAGCATACCTAAGCCACCAGGGGGGGTGACAGCTAGATCATAAATACATCTTTTTTCCTGTTTTTGTCACTTTTCATCTCTTGGCTTGCTTCCCTTCTTGGTGTCCTTGTCTGCATCATCTTTTGGATTGTGTTCATCGTTAGTGTGCTTCCTCCCTTGATTGCAATGTTTCATTCATTTTCATCGTTAGTGTGCTTCCTCCCTTGATTGCTTGCAATGTTTCATTCATTTTCATTTTCATTACAATAGTGGGAACCATCGTTAGTGTGCTTCCTCCCTTGATTGCTTGCAATGTTTCATTTTCATTACAACAGTGGGAACCATGGTTTCATTAGTTTTCATTAAATCATCTCAGCAGCACTGCCACACATAATGACTGCATCTATGTCATTCTTGTTTTCATTCATCTTGTCATTCTTGTTTTTATCTTATCACCATACAAATCTCATCATAAATGTAGGTATGACCCGTGAAATAGTAGTCTGCTATTTCACAGAGTCAAATGAAAATCTTGAGTTTGGGAAAATACACTAAATTATTAAAATTAGATTGACTCCAACATAGGCTATCCATCAACACTGATAATCATCACAACACAACCTACCTTTTCACAAATTAACACCTACTCTTTCATGAACGCCTGTTACTTCACTGGTTAAGCCATTCATGACCTAAGTCCTTCATGGATTAAGCCTTTCATGGCTTAAGCCCTTCACGTCTTTACACTTGACGAACTAAACTTTCACGAGCTAACCCTTCACGGGTTAACACCTCATGATTTAATATTTTACACACAACTCCTTCACGTTGGGCCATATCACAGATTAGGACTAATTTTCGACAAACATTAATTCACACACATCCCTTCTTGATTCATTTCTCACCACACTAACACTCTTCCCATCATACACCCATGCAAATCACTAACACACATATCAAAAAAGAAAAAAGAAAAAAGAAAAAAGAAAAAAGAAAAAAGAAAAAGAAAAAGAAAAAGAAAAAGAAAAAGGAGAACCACGAGCTCCTACCAATCATAATGACTAATGTTCTTTTCACATGTTACAGATGGCCTCCTCCACTACTTTCGAACCAGAGGTTGAGGGGAACCCGGCCGTAACTTTGGCTAATGTTCTTTTCACATGTTACAGATGGCCTCCTCCACTACTTTTCGAACCAGAGGTTGAGGGGAACCCGGCTGTAACTCAGGAGAGTACCACAAGGTCACCAGCAGAGTAGCTGAAAAGCGAAAGAGGGCACCATGCGGCACCCAGCTAACCTACCTTGGGTCGTATGCACAGACAATCCAAGGTATAGTCATCCAAAAAGACATTCAGACAGGTCACAGGAAAATTATGTTCCAGTATCACATCCCTGAGTGTTTAAGGATCTTAGAGGATACAAATGTCAAGAACAAGATGGAGAAAGGAGGCATTGGTAGAATGGCAAAGATCCTTCCCCGCACCATCAACCCAACACTATTATGTGCGGAGTTTTTGAAGACTTATGTAGAAACACCAAGAGGGGTACAATCACAAAGGCGGATGGGTCCACTGAGCAGGTCCTTGTCACTAAGGAAATGATTTGGGAATCTCTGCAGCTATCCCCACCCATCCCAACACATGTCCATACCATCAATTAGATGCCCATAGAGGATATGCTAAAGAGAGTTTCTTTCAACTCAAATGGAGTAGAATATGAGAACATAAGGGATAAAGTGGATGAAAAAGCTTGCGGAATATCAATGCTCATGCAAGTCAAGCCAATGGTGGACAAGTATAATAGGGCCCCTCTAGCAAAGGTCCATGATGAAAAACAAGAGGACTAGGCTTGGCACATCCACCGCAAGATGGAGAATTACCTCAAGTCACACCAATCCAAGGTGTGTAATCCATATCTCATCACCAAAGTACTTAGTCATGCAGCGAACCTTCCCATCCCCTAGGCAGGGTTATCTGTGAGATCCCACTACCCCCTTTGCGCATCGGATTCCCGGATGGTAGTAACGCAAGTAGCTTCCTCTTGCGCGGGGCAAGGTTTCTCACTCGGGGCCTCGCCCTCGAATGTACGTGCACGAGACTAAGCTGGTGGTCATTCCAAAAACCGAAACCGGGAAAATTTCCCCTGCCCGAAAAACGGGGATGATTCCACCAATTTTATTTTCTTAACGAATTTCTCTAACGAGGTCAAGATACTGAACTAACCTTCATCTGATTAATTCAGATAGAAGGGAAACTCTTACAGACTTAACTTGAAGGAATCAACGCTTTTTTCCTAATTGAATCACGCACAACCGTTGATCATCAGAGAAGTCTTCAGGCTTTTAATTAACTACTCGAGTTCTAAGCGTATTCCTATTGATCAGTTTTATTATTAAAACTCTGATTCCAGCCCCATCCGGCCCATGGGTTAGCCACCGCCCAACCACTGGAATTGGTAGAACCAGACAAGTACTCACCCACCCATAATTGAATGCCTTTCTTAACTTTTGCTTTAGAATACAGATACGCACACACTCCTCTTTAAACTTAAACTTTTAAAACAATCCATTGATAAGACAAACAATTATTGGTTTTACAGATGCCATAACTCAAAATTTTCATTCAATCCTTGTTTCTCACAAAACAGTATCACTCTGGACTCTCTTTTGAGACCAGCACGTCAGCAACGAGATCCAGTAATAGATTACAATAATTTTCTCATCATCATACATATATATATATCTTCCATGACATACGCATGGGTATCCTAAGCACCGCGAGCCCGTGCATCGCCTGGTCAGAACCCTCTAGGATCCTCCTTAGGTGTCCTGGCACTTCACTCAGGGACCGCTTCGTCGGCCCTTGCCCATCGTACCGGAATTACACCATTTTTCACCATACCCAGGCTACTGGTCAAGACCTGGCACTTCACTCAGGGACCGCTTTGTTGGCCCTCGCCCATCGTACCGGAAGCACACCATTTTTCACCATACCCAGGCTGCTGGTCAAGACCTGGGCAGGTTTTTGCCACATGAGCCGTTCTTTGAACACTCCTCGCCAACTGTTGCAACTGCCGAACTTCCCTTAGAAAAACACATATACCAAATGCTCCCTCCAGCATTCTGGCGTAAGACAGTCCTTTAAGAAAACAGGGTTTCTATGCAAGTTTTCAATTTTGATTTTCTTTTGAATACAATGAGTATATCTTAATTCCGTATCCCAAGACTTCTAGATCACAGGTCTAGATTCCCAAGCAGAATTTCTCGAATTTTGTAATCTTGATCCTCAGATCAAAATCAAAGGTCTTAATTTAATTTCAGATTTGGTGGGTGATTTGATTGAATTTTCCTGAACTGGTCACATCGTCTTTTCTTGAAACTGACGAAGGAGATGAAGTCGTGGTCATAGTCTGATTCAAGGTTCGAGTCTGGAAAGGTTCTCCCTAAACTATCTTTCTCGAAGGGTAATATTTCAATTACTACTTTATTGAATTTCATTCATTGAGTATTTTGCTTAACTGAATTCAAAACTAAACACGTATTCCTATGAGGAATAAATTAATCATTTATCTAAAATTCCAACTTCAATAGATCTTCTGAATTTTCTCATTACCATCCTAGAGAATATGAAACAGTAGAATTTTCTTTCACAGAGTATTTACTTTTTCATTTACCAATATTCATGGGATTTAAACAATGATTAAAGAGAACTCTCATCAAGATTGATGAAAGTAACGCTTTTATAATAAAAACAATTCTTTTATGCATCTATTTATGCATAAAAATCAATATTGATGAAAGTAACACTTTTATAATTAAAAAAATTCTTTTATGCATCTATTTATGCATAAAAAATCAATATTGATGAAAGTAACACTTTTATAATAAAAAAATTCTTTTATGCATCTATTTATGCATAAAAATCAATATTGATGAAAGTAACACTTTTATAATAAAAAAATTCTTTTATGCATCTATTTATGCATAAAAATCAATATTGATGAAAGTAACACTTTTATAATAAAAAAAATTCTTTTATACATCTATTTATGTATAAAAATCAATATTGATGAAAGTAACACTTTTATAATAAAAAAATTTCTTTTATGCATCTATTTATGCATAAAATCAATATTGGTGAAAGTAACACTTTTATAAAAAAAAATATCCAATATGCATCTTTCTATGCATAGAATTTAAATCTAATGAAAATCACTCTTTTATAATAAAAAAAATAACCAATATGCATCTTTCTATGCATAGAATTTAAATCTAATGAAAATCACTCTTTTATAATAAAAAAAATAACCAATATGCATCTTTCTATGCATAGAATTTAATTTTAATGGAAATAACGCTTTTATAATAAAAATATTTTCACTATGCATTTTTCTATGCCTAGAATGAAAATAACACTTTTAGAATACACAAACCGTGGGGATTGCTCTTTTTGAATAATAAAAGATAAAACTTATTTCACAAAATTTAAGAAAATTTTGCCATAACCTCCTTTGTATGGCTGACCATTTTTCAAATTTTCCTATCCTTAAGTCACTTAAAAATTATCCCCAAATGGTTTAAAGCATTCTAAACTAATCAAATTTCACTTTTAAAAGAGAAATAATATGAAAAGTTTAATTCCAACAATTAGATTACTTATCTAGGATAAAGAAAGGCTAAGTTTAAGAAAGATAGAGGGGGAAAGCCTTTCCAACAAGGCATAGCATCATTTTACATTTCAAGAAAACAAAAATTATAAAACCATAAAAAAGAATAAAGAAAAAGTAGGATTTCTAGCTTACATGAATTTCTGAGAGCTTTCCTTTGGCTTGATGGTTTGAGGGATCTACTCTTGTTTGCAACAAGAGTGGCCACCAATTCTTTAGAAGAGGGAATGGTCAAAAACTAATGAATTATTAAGAAATTCATAGTTTTTGGCTCTGGGGAGGAGTAGAGTAACAGTGCATAAAACACTATTAAGTTTCTACAAAGGGGGAGGCTTCTTTATAGGAAAAAGTGAGCTTCTAACCAAGCAAACTGATTCTAGAATTTTCCAGATCAGTTTGGTCTATTTTTGACCATTTTTGGGTCAGTTTAGCTTACTTTTTGGAACTAGACTTGAATTAAGAGAGAGGAGAGATAAAATATCTCAATATTTGTGAATTTAAAACTCCACCACACATGTGAAATAGGCGCCTCCTTCATGAGGGGGAATCCCCACTCTGAGGTGTCAAAAATTCATTTTTTAAGTATTTCCTTTGGTCCTTAGTCCACTCTACATCTTATGTGAGTATTTACTCATTTTTGGGGGGATTTTCTTTATTTCTTCTATTTATCTCCTCCCTACATTTGGATGAATTTGATTGGCCCCTCAGAACCTTAATTTAATTTTTTTTCAAAAATTTGGACCCCTAGGATAAGGCCTTTGAGCAGATTATAATTGATTTCTAATGCACCTTCTGAAAATCTTTTTGAACTTCTGTTTTGGGAGAATTTATTTTAATAAGAAGAGCTATTTTTCCATCCAAAAATATCTAAAATCTGAATAACCTCTCTCTAGAATATTTTCTCTCTCTAGGTAAAAACAGGTAAAAACAAGATCTTTTATATTTCTGAAGAGGGATTTGATTATAGGGGAAGATACTGGACATCTTGAGGGGCTAGGGAGGAATCTTACATTCTCTCCCACTTGAAAAACGCGAGATGTCCTCATCTTGCAAACTGGGAGAAATCCCGCAACAGTTCGGCTTCTTTCTCCTAGGTGGCATCGTCAAAAGGATAGAACTTCCATTTGACCAACAATTCTATCAGAACTTTGTTCCTGAGAACCTTTTCTCGAACATCAAGGATTTCTTCAGGTTGGAGTTCCATCTGCCCTTGGGTTTAAGAAGTTAAGATTTCATCATCAAGCACATGATTTGGACTTGGTATACACTTTTTAAGAAGGCTGACATGAAATACATTATGTACTTTGAGATGAGGAGGTAGAAGAAGCTCGTAGGCTAAGTCACCTAGTTTCTTTGTGATCAGATATGGTCCACAATATCTGGGGGATAACTTCTTGTACTTCCCAAGAGATAGAGAACTTCTTTTGGGGCGTACTCGAATGAAGACCATATCTGCTTCTTTGAATTTTCTGTCTGTCCTCTTCTTATCTGCATACTGCTTCTGTCTATCCTGGGCAGCTTTTATATCTTTGCGAATTGACTGCATCTGCTGCTCCATGTCGTCAAGCATCTGTTTGGACATCTCGACCCTAATCAATGGGTCGGACCAAGTTAATGGAGTTAAGCAATCTTGTCCATACAGAGCTTTAAAAGGGCTCATCCCAATACTTCGGTGATAAGAAGCATTGTAGGCAAATTCGACTAGGTGCAGATAGCTTAGCCACTTCTTGGGTTCCCTGCCACAGCATGACCGAAGTATATCTTCGATTACTTGGTTCACCCTTTCAGTTTGACCATCGGTCTCGGGGTGGTAAGTTGTGCTGAGATCCAAGAAGGTTCCTACTGCTTCAAAAAATGCAGTCCATAATCTTGACGTGAACTTGGGATCTCGATCACTTACTACTTCTAGGTAGGCCATGCAATCTGAAGATTTCCTTGAGGAATACTCTGGCCATATCCACTGCAGTGTAGGTTTCTTTTACTGGAATCAGATGGGCAACTTTGGTTAGTCTATCAACTACCACAAAGATGGAGTTGTAACCTGATTGCACTGAAGGTAATCTATAAAAGATGGAGTTGTAACCTGATTGCACTGAAGGTAATCAAAATCCATACTGATACATTCCCACTTCATCTGGGGGATGTCTAATGGATGTAACTTCCCAGGCATTTTTACTCTCTCGGCCTTGATTTCTTAGGTTTTGATGAAACCTCGATGTCCTACAATAAGGTTGTCATGGGCTTCATTCAAAATTTGACCCTTAGTTTCCTCATCATTGGGAATGCATAGCCTTCGATTATAATACATAATTCCATCATCCAGGCTGTACCCTTGAACTCAGTTCAACTCTTGTGGAGTTTTGCTTTCCTGCATAAGTAGGGTAGCAATAGGGCCAGAGAATCTATCCTGCATGATCTTCTCTCTTGATTTAATAATCAAGGGATTTGACACTACAGTAATTGCAAGCAAGGAGGCTTTTCTACTCAGGGCATCTGCTACCACATTTTCTTTGCCTGGGCAGTACTTGATTTCAAAATCAAATTCCTGCAGGGTCTGCATCCACTTTCTTTGGCGCATGTTGAGAAACTTCTGAGTGAAGATTCTTTTTAAGCTTTGATGATCTGTCATCAAAGTGAATCTTTGACCCAGTAGGTAATGTCTCCACAACTTCAAGGCATATACTACTGAAAGTAGTTCCAGGTCGTCATGGACAGCATAATTTCTTTCATGTGTTCTGAGTTTTCGAGATTCATAGGCCACTGCATGACCTTCCTGCATGAGTGCACCTCCCAGGGCAAAACCACTGGCATCAGTTTACCACCTCAAAGGTAGAGAGAAATCTGGCAACTTCAAAACGGGATTGGTTACCAAGGCGGTCTTCAGCTTATCAAAAGCACTCTGGCACCTGGCAGACCATTGAAACAAGATATTCTTCTTGAGAAGATTAGTCAGGGGGGAAGCTATGAGAGCATACTTTGGTATAAAAATTCTATACCAATCAGTCAATCCCAAGAATCCTCTGACTTCTTTCACTGACTTTGGTTTAGGCCAATCTATGACTGCTTGGACTTTTACAGAATCTGGAGAAATTCCATCTTTGGATACCAGAAAGCCCAAGTATTCAACATGGTCGGCAGAGAAAGTGAATTTGCTCTTTTTTGCAAAGAGTTAGTGCTTCCTTAGAATCTCAAGTACTTTTCTGGCATGAGCTTCATGGTCAGCTGCATTCTTTGAGTAAATCAGAATATCATCAAAGAAAACAAGAACAAAATCATCCAAGTATTCTCTGAGAATGTCTTGCATTAAGCGATTGAATGTAGCTAGGGCATTTGTTAATCCCAATGGCATGACAGTGAATTCATAATGCCCATACCAAGTATTGATGGCTGTCTTTGGGATATCTTGCTCATTAATCCTGATCTGATAATACCCTGATTTGAGATCTATCTTTGTGAAGATCTAGGCTTCACTTAGCCTATCTAGAAGCTCATCAATTCTGGGGATAGGATACTTATTCTTAACTGTCAGGTTGATTGAGACCTCTGTAGTCCACACAGAGTCTTAGTGTTCCATCTTTCTTTTTCTGAAAGAGAACTGGCGCACTCCAAGGTGAAACACTGGGTCTTACAAACCCTCGTTCTAACAGGTGTTTAAGCTGTTCCTTGAGTTTGATGGCTTTCGGAACTGGCATTTTGTACATGCGCAGGGCTACTGGCTGAGCTCTAGGGATCAATTCTATCACATGATGTACTTCCCGAATTGGAGGCATCTCTGATAATTCTGCTGGGAATAAATCATCATATTCATTTAACCATTTAGGTTCTTTAGCTTTTAACTTTGTGTCTACTGGATTCATTTTGACAACATAAATGAGCTGCTTCTTTCTAAGTCTTTTTAGTAACTTAGAAGCCTTTACTAATTGCAAACTTGGGGATCCTGAAATTCCGGTTCCTTGAACTTTATTTTCGTGAAGGTCACGGAAGAAAATGGTTCCATTATGATTGACAGTGAATGTCAGCTTGGTTTTTGTGGAGCCAATCCATTCCAAGGATCCCGTCGAAAACTCCCGAAGGTATAACTCTAAACTGACAGTCAGTTAAATTCCCATCTAGATTGAACTGAATACGATCTGTCTCAAGGTGAGTGAAAAGACTCTTCCCACTGGCCAATTCAACTTGCATAGGTTTCCCTGATTTTTGTTCTAAGACTAGATCACGCAAGCATCTTGGAAAAATGAAAGAATGAGTACTGCCTGAATCAATCAAAAGCTTAAAAGGCTTACCCTGATACTCAGCTAGAGTATGGATGACAGAGAATTGGTGATTCGGCCCTTGGTTTTCAATTGCTCCATAAATCTGTCCTCTTTCCTCTTCCACTACTTTTGCTATTGTGACTGCTCTGCTGTCTGAGGCGAAACTCTTTCTCTTTGGTTACCCCAATTCTGGGAAGGAGTTCTGAGGCTACTTTGGACAGAGGCAGATGGCTGAGCTGGAGTTCTCTTGGGATTGCCCAGATCTTGACGAGATGGACCCTGATTTAACTGATAGGAAGGGGCTGGTCTCTGCACTCTTGGTCCTTGACTTCCCTGTCCCCTTGACATGGTAGGAGTCAGGTAGTCTTTCAGCTGGTGACCAAAACCCTGACATCCAAAACACCGGTTCTCACTTCTGAGCTCATCCCTCTGAATCCTTGAGAGAGGTGGGGCTCCTGAAAAAGTTTTCTGTGGGAAGGGTCTTCCTTCACTTTTGAATCTCCCAGTATCCTGATTCTGATTTGGGCCTTGCTGTCTCTTAGGGGGAGGAAAGTTTGTACTTCTCGGGGTTTGGAATCTTTTAAAATTAGATGGTGCAGGCTCTGGCGGGAGGGAAGTTTGAAGTACTTCCCGGGGTTTGGAATCTTTTAAAATTAGATGGTGCAGGCTTTGGCGGGACCTTAACTACAAAGGCTTTGGCAAAGTCCTTCGCCATTCTTACTGCTTCGGCCATTGAGACAGGTTTGGCATTCTTCACTAAGATGTCGAATGGCTTGTTCATTCCTCGAATGAATCTGGCCATCAGCTGTGCTATTCATCCAATTGTGGGGAATATTTAAGGAGAAGGGTAAAAGCCTGATGGTACTCTTCAATTGTTCGGCTATTCTGCTTCAGTTCCAAGAACTCATTAATTTTAGTTTCAAGGAAGCCCGGAGGACAAAACCTCTTTCTGAGGTAAGCTTTAAGATCGGTCCAAGTCTGGGTATTCCGATCGAGACGGTTAGTCTCGCAGTGGTTCCTCCAAGTGACCCTGGCCGTTTCCACAATCTTTAACTTGGCGAGAGCCATCTTGCTTCTCTCATTATAGCCAGTTACATCAAAGTATTCCTCCATTACCTCAATCCACTTTTCCACTACTTCACCTAATTGCTCCCCTTCACCCTTGAAGGGACCAAGTTGGGATCTGTGCTACAGGGCTTTTCGAACATCCGGATCTAACTCTTCATCATCGGTTAGAGGATTCGGTTGCCTTGCACAGGTCGCGCGCCTCATGACTGACAAAACGAGATTTTCATCAACTTAACAACAGATTTACGATTACTTAATTTTTGCGATTTATTCTTTAAACAGATAATTATTTCATCATACTTCATGAAACAAGACTTACTCTGATAATTTTATTAACCATTCACAATCATGAAAACAATTTGGAATTTTTTTTGTAAAACATCATTTATTATCAAAAGTTTTCGATATATACATGGAGCATCACGGCTCCCAAAATCACTGCCTCAATCGTATACGCATAAAGAAGCGAAATTGCGAAGGAGACATGCCATGGTACACACGATTCATTACAGAAAGAGGTGCAGTAATTCTACTTCTAGGGATAAAGTGGCTAAGAAGCCTAAAAATTTAGCATGAAATTATGAAGTTCTTGGGTGAATGATCAAAGAGTTGGGTGAATGATCAAAGAGTTGCACATGCTGAACAAGCCCCTAGCCTGAAGTTCCTAGGTGAATGATCAAAGAGTTACACATGCTGAATAGCCCTAGCCTTATCAGAATCATGGCCAAGGAAATATTTTACCTGAGCCTCTGACGCTGACTGGTACTGACATTAATACATCGTCCTCCAAAGAACCACATATACTGATGTTGCTCACAATAGGATCAGGAAAGTAAAGACTCTCAAAATGACGTGCGAGTCTCACTCTGCTTACTCGGGTCGTAGAAGAGTTGATGAGGTGCTCGAATGCAAAGGCTATCATATCCTGACTCTGGGAGAGTTCAAGAATGTCAGATAGATTCGGGGTATCCATCTACAAATTTCCAATTTAATTTATGAGTTTTCAATTTTTGAAGTTCATTCAACATAATATGAACAAGTGAAAACATTATTTCCCAGATTTACTTTAAAATTTTAAACAATTTTTGTTGCTGTTATGTAAATTTACAATAGTGCTCTGATACCAACTGTGAGATCCCATTGCCCCCTCTGTGCACTGGATTCCCGGATGGTAGTAGCAGCAGAAGTAGCTTCCTCTTGCGCGGGCAGGGTTGCTCACTCGGGGCCTTGCCCTCGAATGTCCGGGCACGAGACTAAGTTGGTGGTCATTCCAAAAACTGAAACCGGGAAAATTTCCCCTGCCCCAAAAACGGGGAGGATTCCACCATTTTTATTTTCTTAACGAATTTCTTTAACGAGGTCAAGATACTGAACTAACCTTCATCTGATTAATTTAGATAGAAGGGAAACTATTATAGACTTAACTTCAAGGAATCAATGCTTTTTCCCTAATCGATTCAGGCACAGTCGTTGATCTATTCACCAGAGAAGTCTTCAGGCTTTTAACTAACTACTCGAGTTCTAAGCGTATTCCTATTGATCAATTTTATTATTAAAACTCTACTGATTCCAGCCTAACCCCATCCGGCCCATGGGTTAGGCCCATGGGTTAGCCACCGCCCAACCACCACTGGAATTGGTAGAACCACACAAGTACTCACCCACACATAATTGAATGCCTTTCTTAACTTTTGCTTTAGAATATAGATACGCACACACTCCTCTTTAAACTTTAACTTTTAAAACAATCCATTGACAAACAATTATTGGTTATAGATGTCATAACTCAAAATTTCCATTCAATCCTTGTTTCTTACAAAATAGTATCACTCTGGACTCTCCGTTGAGACCAACATGTCAACAACGAGATCCAGTAATAGATTACATTAATTTTCTCGTCATCATACATATATATATCTTCCACGACATACCCATGGGTATCCTAAGCACCGCGAGCCCATGCATCGCCTGGTCAGAACCCTCCAGGATCCTCCTTAGGTGTCCTGGCACTTCACTCAGGGACCACTTCATCGGCCCTCGCCCATCGTACCGGAAGCACACCATTTTTCACCATACCCAGGCTGCTGGTCAAGGCCTGGGGAGGTTTTTACCACGTGAGTTGTCCTTTGAACACTCCCTGCCGCCAGCTGTTGCAACCGAACTTCCCTTAGAAAAACACATATACCAAATGCTCCCTCCACAATTCTGGCGTAAGACAGTCCTTTAAGAAAATAGGGTTTCTATGCAAGTTTTCAGTTTTGATTTTCTTTTGAATACAATGAGTATATCTTAATTTCGTATCCCAAGACTTCTAGATCACAGGTCTGGATTCCCAAGCAGAATTCTTGGAATTGTGTAATCTTAATCTTCAGATCAAAATCAAAGATCTCAATTTAATTTCAGATTCGGTGGTGGGTGATTTGATTGAATTTTCCTGAACTGGTCACATTGTCTTTTCTTGAAACTGACGAAGGAGATTAAGTCATGGTCATAGTCTGATTCAGGGTTCGAGTCTGGAAAGGTTCTCCCTGAACTATCTTTCTCGAAGGGTAATATTTCAATTACTACTTTACTGAATTTTATTCATTGAGTATTTTGCTTAACTGAATTCAAAACTAAACACGTATTCCTATAATAAATTAATCATTTATCTAAAATTTTGACTTCGATAGATCTTCTGAATTTTCTCATTACCATCCTAGAGAATATGAAACAGTAGAACTTCACAGAGTATTTACTTATTCATTTACCAATATTCATGGGATTTAAACAATGATTAAAGAGAACTCTCATTTTGATATAAAAAAAATTCTATATGCTTATGCATAAAAATCAATTTTAATGAAACTAACACTTTTATGATAAAAAAATTCTTTTATGCATCTATTTATGCATAAAAATCCATTTTGATGAAAGTAACACTTTTATAATAAAAAAATTCTTTTATGCATCTATTTATGCATAAAATCAATATTGATGAAAGTAACGCTTTTATAATTAAAAAAATTTCTTTTATGCATCTATTTATGCATAAAAATCAATATTGATGAAAGTAACGCATTTATAATAAAAAGAATTCTTTTATGCATCTATTTATGCATAAAAATCAATATTGATGAAAGTAACACTTTTATAATAAAAAAGAATTATGCATAAAAATCAATATTGATGAAAGTAACACTTTTATAATAAAAAAAATTCTTTTATGCACCTATTTATGCATAAAAATCAATATTGATGAAAGTAACACTTTTATAATAAAAAATTTCTTTTATGCATCTTTTTATGCATAAAATCAATATTGATGAAAGTAACACTTTTATAATAAAAAATTTCTTTTATGCATCTTTTTATGCATAAAATCAATATTGATGAAAGTAACACTTTTATAATAAAAATATCCAATATGCATCTTTCTATGCATAGAATTTAAATCTAATGAAAATCACTCTTTTATAATAAAAAAACCAATATACATCTTTTTATGCATAGAATTTAAATCTAATGAAAATCACTCTTTTATAATAATAAAAATAGCAAATATGCATCTTTCTATGCATAGAATTTAATTTTAATGGAAATAACACTTTTATAATAAAAATGTTTCTACTTATGTATTTTTCTATGTCTAGAATGAAAATAACACTTTTAGAATACACAAACGGTGGGGATTGCTCTTTTTGAATAATAAAAGATAAAACTTATTTCACAAAATTTAAATTTTTTTTGCCATAACCTCCTTTGTATGGCTGACCATTTTTTAATTTTTCCTATCCTTAAGTCACTTAAAAATTATCCCCAAATGGTTTAAAGCATTCTAAACTAATCAAATTCCACTTTTAAAAGAGAAATAATATGAAAAGTTTAATTCCAACAATTAGATTACTTATATAGGATAAAGAAATGATGAATTTAAAAATGAGAGAGGGGGAAAGCCTTTCCAACAAGGCATAGCATCATTTTACATTTGAAGAAAACAAAAATTAGAAAACCATAAAAAAGAATAAAGAAAAAGTAAGATTTCTAGCTTACATGAATTTCTGAGAGCTTTCCTTTGGCTTGATGGTTTGAGGGATCTACTCGTGTTTGCAACAAGAGTGGCCACCAATTCTTTAGAAGAGAGAATGGTAAAAAACTAATGAATTATTAAGAAATTCATAGTTTTTGGCTCTAGGGAGGAGTAGAGTAACAGTACATAAAACACTATTAAGTTTCTACAAAGGGGGAGGCTTCTATTTATAGGGAAAAGTGAGCTTCTAACCAAGCAACTGATTCTAGAAATTTTTAGATCAGTTTGGTCATTTTTTGACCATTTTTGGACCAGTTTAGCTTACTTTTTGGAACTAGACTTGAATTAAGAGAGAGGAGAGATGAAATATCTCAATATTTGAGAATTTAAAACTCCACCACACATGTGAAATAGGCGCCTCCTTCATGAGGGGGAATCCCCACTATGAGGTGTCAAAAATTCATTTTTTTAGTATTTCCTTTGGTCCTTAGTCCACCACTCTACATCTTATGTGAGTATTTACTCATTTTTTGGGGGGATTTTCTTTATTTCTTCTATTTATCTCCTCCCTACATTTGGATGAATCTGATTGGCCCCTCAAAACCTTAATTTAAAATTTTTCAAAAATCTGGACCCCTAGGATAAGGCCTTTTGAACAGATTATAATTGATTTCTAATGTACCTTTTGAACATTTTTTTAACTTCTGTTTAGGGAGAATTTATTTTAATAAGAAGAGATATTTTTCCATCCAAAAATATCTAAAATTTGAATAATCTCTCTCTAGAATATTTTCTCTCTCTAGACAAAAACAGGTAGAAACAAGATCTTTTATATTTCTGAAGAGGGTTTTGATTACAGGGAAAGTTACTAGACATCTTGAGGGGCTGGGGAGGAATCTTACATTATCTTAGAGTGAAGGATCCTTGGAGCTCTCTACACACATTTTAGAAGAGTTGTAGTAGGGAACAAGCATTCTTAAAAGAGACAAAGGAGCTCATTCAGAGTTGCAGAGCAGGGAGCATGCATTCTTAAAAGAGACAAAGGATCTCATTCAAGAGCTAAAGGGGGGTAAGAAATGAAAGAAAGGTAAAAAGATGTGTGGCAGCCTACAACAAATATATTCTGAAATGCAACGTATGGGAGAAGAGGTAGCACGCATCATTTCTATCACATGTAGCATATGAGTGGTAAGCAAGTGACTTCTCCATACTCTTTGCTCTTGGGTCCAAATATCTACACTTGTGGCAGCCGAGCCTTTTATTTGGTGCACCAATAGTGTATCAAGGCCTTCCATGGTTTCTTTGAGAAAGCGATGAACGGTGAGATTTTGCAAGGAGGATCCTTCTTCAATTGTCCCCTCAGCTTCCAATTGCATTTGTTGTGGTGTCATCAGTTCTCTTCCCCTTCTTCGCTTCTTGAGCCTCTTGAGTTTCTGGTTGTGCTAAGGTGGCCTCTTCATTCCTTTCGCCCTCATCCTTTTGTGGCACTTGATGTGCTGCTAGAGTTTGTGTTGCACCAATCTCCGTGGAGGTGGGCTGATCTAAGATTACAAAGTCGCGGAGTGGTGAAAGGTTTGTGAATACCTTTTGAGCAGGGTTAGAAGGTGGTGTTTGCTATGTTGATTTTGGAATTTCTCATGTTGTCACACTCATGTTCCTCTACCTTTCCTTGTGTTGTTCCATGTTCCTTGTCCAAATGGAGAGGAAGTAGAACTTCGTTCCAGTTTGGTGAAAAAGCTTCCATAACGGGCTCCTTTTGAAGGTGGTGCTGTTGCTTGTAATGTGTTCTTACAAACTAGTTTGTGGATTACCGATCCTTGATGGTGCTATTAAAGTGCAAGGTGGTTGTTTGGTCTACTTGTCCATGAACACAACTTAGGAGAAATACCCAACTCAAGGTCAGCACCATAATTGAACATAACTCATCATCAATGCCATCGACAAAGCTTGTTCATTCTCCCCACACAAAGGTTTTCAAGAAGGGGGGATTTTAATCCAATTCTAGGATTAACAAAAGCTACCGCCATTATCTTACATCAAGGAGTCATGGTAGATACACCAAAGGGTCATACATTCAAGATATGAAGCAATAGTGTCCAAAGCTACAACTTGGACGAGTGCCCGTAATGGTGTGACGGAGTATTTATGGCGATTCCCGCTTCAAGAGCATGTGTTAGCAAGTTAGGATGAAGTCCTAAGTGATGTACTTCATGGATATATTATGAGAGTAGTCATTGTAATAGCATTAGGCCTCTTATGAGCCTAAAGTGCCCGACCGGCCATAGTTTAAGTGAGTGTGAACACTTATGGCCATGTATATAAGTGAATTTCTCTCATAATACAAGGCACTCTCCCATTGTGCAATTGAGTCTTGCTAATCCTCTTGCTAATCTCTCTCCCTCATGCATGCTAGTGAGTGTGTGTGAGTGAAGTGAGGTGAGAGGAGGGACAAGGACCCATAGTGCAACGCGGCGGTGTGACAACGCTCACGGGAGATGCGGTGGAATTGCTTCTCAAGGAGTTGTAGAGCTTGGAGACCTCAAGGGTTATGAGCTCGACCATTGGAAAGATCCTCACGACAGTTACAGTTTACGAGGTAATCTCTTTTTTGAATGTGTTTCAAGGAGGTTTAGGGTGAGCCATAACACTCCGGTGGAGGGATATTACAAAATTGTTCCACTGGATACTCATTGTCTCCTTTGTGCTCCCCCTCCACAATGTCCCGCCCTTGGCCAAGCAAATTGACAATCTCTTCATAGCCTACCACCTTGCACATGTACATCAATTGTTGGAGTTCGTGTGCAAGTAATGGCCTGAAACATGTGGGCAAACACATGTACAGGGCATGCCCAACTAAGACCAACCAATCTTGAGACCTTTGTGTACTTTAAAGAAGAATGTATATCATTGGCCATCTTTTCTTTAAGAGCAACAATAGTCCAAATATCAGGCATTCACCATTCAACACTAGAGAGGGAAGGAGAGGGGACCTCTTCAAGCTTCCCAAACCCGTTGACTTGTGTCGAGACTACATATTTGTGGGTGTAAAAGAAAATCTTTCTACTAGAAGGGTCAGAAGGGGCACTATTAGAGAATACACCATCCCCAATGTGCACGTGTACGGCATAGAATGTTCCTGTTAGGCTCCTTATGGGCTGCTCCTCTATGATATTAGAAGGGAAAATATCTAGAAATGAGGAAACTATCAAATAAAGTTGAAAAGAACAGTTTAAATACCATGTACACTAATATACCAAAGTGAAAGCATACAGTTGCAAGGGAAACGAGGACTATGACAATGTGGGCTCAAAGAAATTTTTGATGCCAAGTACACATGTTGCACTAGGGCCACCAATCCATCATGCCTTGTTTCCTTGAATCCTAGTAGATGCCCCTTTCAAATGGTGCTCAACCACATCTCGACGCTGAACTCGATGCGGTCCAGTGGCACTGGGGTGGCATTGGGCTATAAATACACCCAATCTCCCTTTTGAAATTATTTTTCAACCCAAGCACCGTGTTCATCCCTGGTATTATGCATGAGTAGAGCCCCAACCTCATCCCTTGGCCATCTCCTCGACAAATATGCACTACCCTCCATAGTGTGTTTTGCTAGAAAGGTTTTAGGGGGGGGAGAGAAGGAAGGAAGGTTGCACAGTCCCTTCTTTCTCTCTAATGTGCTCAGATTTGTAGCATTCTCTATCTTTATCACCCGCACATGCACAAATTCAAATCTCCTCACACCTATATCTACCTCCCTCTCCCCAACAACCAGAGAGAGAGAGAGAGAGAGAGAGAGAGAGAGAGAGAGAGAGAGAGAGAGAGAGAGAGAGAGAGGGTTGCACTGGTAGAGAGATAGGTTGAAGATCTACTTACAATATATATATATATATATATATATATATATATATATATATATAGAGAGAGAGAGAGAGAGAGAGAGAGAGAGAGAGAGAGAGAGAGAGAGAGAGAGAGAAGGTTGCACAATAGAGAGAGAATGAGCTATGGAGATTTGAGGTTTGGGGTGAAGAGAATGATATTGGTGATAATAATAATGTGTAGGGAGAGAAATCTGAGGTGAAAAAATAAGTTTTTTGATATAATATGGTTTGGGTTGGGTTGAGAGGGAAAAATGCACTTTTGATTTTTTTTAAAAAAAATCCAAAGTTTTTGGCTTTTTTGACCCACGAGAATGATGGGGCTGAAATTGGTGGAGCCCTCTACTTTTTAGAAGCTACCCCCTTGCTTTATGGCACCCTCCTTTTTTTTACACTCCACCTCCCTAATTTATGAAGGCCACTCTCTACTTTTTGAACCCCATAAATTTAGTAATGATGAGGGAGACAAGCCTGGTTGCCCTCTACTTTTGGAGGAGACCAAATGTGCACACTCCTCTCTTCCTATTGGTCCATTGCTAATGAAGGTCAATTTTGTGAAGACCACCTTATCTTTGACCCCTTTGAACTCATCATCATTGTTCTCCTTTGGCATTACCCATGTGAAGCTTAACGGATGGATCATCATGATCCCAAGAGGCATCAAGATGTGGAAACTCAAATGCCACTTGCTTCCCTTTTGCATCATCATATGATGTAGAAGGTACACGTGTAGGCAAACTTTCAAAGGACAATGAAGTTGTTGGCATATTCTTCTTGTTGCCCAAATTTACACATGCATATTGCCACTTGGTTTCTTATGTCTAAGAATAAGGTCTTTTAGTTGCCAAGAGGACTCAATCCTTTTCCAAGATTGACCACATTAGCATCCTTTTGCATTGTTAATTCTTTAACTGATGCCTGTTGTGCTTGTGAGGAGTCTCCATCATCTTTAATTCATCTCTAATGGTAGACAACTCCCATTTGAAAGTCTCCATCATAGAGTCACGCTTCTTGTTAATGTGTTCAATCAAGAGCTAGTTTGTCGATTGTTGAGGTCATCCATTTGAGAGTGCATTATTATCATCATCATTTACATAATGTTGCTCATGACCAGTTCAACCTCCTTTGCTCTGAAGGGGGTTTTGTTGAGTATTCCAAGCCTTGTGTGTGTGTGAAGCAACCCTTGCATGGCTTAGTGTATTTATGTGTGTGAACAACCTCTTATAGCCACTTTTATGTGTGAATGGAATAAGCGATGACGTTACTAGCCTAGCCATGTGTCATTGCTTCAGTGAGTGTGATGTGTCAAAAGAGGCTATAAGCATATATAAGCAATGTACTCTTTGAAGGTTGTATCACATCAATCGATAGAAGAATCATTGACGTCATGTATATATATATTCTGTCTCTCTAGAACTTTTAAAGCATTAGAACTAAATCTGTATTTTTTCTTTGTACCACTTCCATAGACATTTGGATATCTAAGAATGGTGGGAGTTAATGAAGCATCTTTTGCACTCTTTCTAAGTATTGAGGTATTAAAATTAGCCCTACCGCCACCTTTTGCCATGCCCTTATAATATACATATATATCCTCATATATCTCTGCCCCTAACATTATTGCTTCTTGAAGTGTAGTAGGCCCTCGGGGGGGAGGGGGGGTCACTCATAAATATGTAAGCATAGCACGTGGATTCAACAAAAGAGATTTTAAAAATCTTTTTTTAACACATTTTTTATATACATAAAGGTACCATTTAAAGGAGGTATTCACAAGTTGAATATAAAAAAGGTGTATTTTATTCATGAAAAAATCATAAATAAGGAGTTAAAAATATTTTTTAAACACATTTTTTATATACATAAAGGTACCATTTAAAGGGGGTATTCACAGGTTGAATATAAAAAAGGTGTATTTTTTTTATATACATAAAGGTACCATTTAAAGGGGGTATTCACAGGTTGAATATAAAAAAGGTGTATTTTATTCATAAAAAAATCACAAATAAAGAGTTTTTAAAACAGACCTTGAACGCACGTGATACAAAGAGTTTACATCTAGTGAACCCCCCTCCCCCCCTGAGAGTAAGCCTTTGAGCTCTTAAATCTGCCCTAATATATGATTTATTAAGACCTAGAATACATTCAACCACACATCTATATTTACACCAATATGATGTTATTGGCACCAACATTTTATTCTTTACGCCCATATGTAGTACTCACACACACATGCATCTTTTGTTTATTAATACACTTGAGCGTACCATGATTGAGTTTGTGGATATATCCATATACAATGGAGAGGTACTGAAGGGTCATCCAAGGCCATAGAAAGCTTATCCCTAGATTGTAACGTAGGAAAGCTTAGGTAGCGCGTAGTTTTTTTTTTAAAATGTAAGATTTTTATTTGTACCAAGGAGTGTCCTTAACGGATCTTACGGATGAGAGCTGGAAGTAATACTCTATCACGCATTAGGAAAAATTTGGACTGACTTTTGGGCCTTTTAAGCTCTTTGAGATTCTAGGGAATATTCCATAAGGACCAATGAGGGTGAGGCTTTCGTTTTACGAAACTTTTGAGGTTACTTTTTGGTGGGGAGGCCATAACTTGAGCATAAAAACTCCGAATTTATCGGAGCTTGGTACGTTAGAATCCTCTCATCAAGATCTTTTCAATGATATGCTACATGATATAGTTTTGAGGTATTATGGATAGAATTATCCACTATCCCCTTTTCATAATAAAATGATGACTTGAAATTTCTTAGAGGGCCCAAAAATGAGTCCACATTAGGGAAACATTTTCCCTAATGAGACCTTACCCAAACACACACACGCTTCACCACTGCAAGGTTAGGTCGAGTGTAGTTGGGCATGGTACAGTTAGTCAGTAAAGCTGCAAGCTTATAGCGAGCTTGTGTGTTGCAACCCCCACGCTCCTCTCATACCTAGAGCGAGCTTAGCGAGCTTGTCTGTTGCAACTCCATGGCTCCCAAGCTCATGACAATGCTTTTGGGCGTAACGCTCTTCCTGATGAGGCCAGCCCAGCATATATGTCAAGGAGTTTCACGTGTTTTTCCACGACCAGTACAACGTGACGGACTTCCTGGTTGCTAGAGGCGTGGCGGGGGCCATCACGCCCACCACCTCCCCCTTCGGCAGCCTTTTCTGCCTCAACGACCCCGTCACAGCTGCGCGCGAGCGAACCTCTCCGCTCCTGGGCACCTTCACCGCCACCTTCGCCGGCAGCACCTACTTCAACTCCTTCACTCTCTTCCTCAACACCACTAGTCCTTACCCTGGTACTCCTAGCCATTTGCTTGGGCTGCAGGGCACCCTCACCGTCACGGGAGTGGGCAGCCTCGTGGACCTGCGCCTTTCATCGGCCACTTGTTTTGCGGCTTTCTTCTCCTCAAGCTTTTCTGCTACCTCTCCTCCAAGCACTAGTCACAAAGACTGCTATGAGCTCCTTCTTACTCTCTTTATCTAGCCATTGGAGCTTTCTTCTTCACTTCAATGTAGTGACTTTCGCATCTTGCAAGCTGTTTGGTGTTAGCTTCTTGAAGATGCTTCATCTGCAATCCTTCCTTACCTCAAACAATGTTGCCTCTTCTTTGTTTTCTTGCATGAATTTTTCTTGGGGGGTTTACGTAGCCATCAATATAGCTACATGAGCCCCTAAACAAGCTTCACAATACATGGTATCTTGCAAGCCCCTTCAAGGGTTCTTTCTTTGAGTTTCTCCCTATGAGAAACCATAGGTGCATTCGCATGTGAAAGTTTCCACTACTTCCACCACTCTCACTCATTTTCTATGAGGAGCGAACACATATGCATCCTCCTCTTGATGCACATACATGGACTCTATCTTGAGTCTCAAACCTTGCTCGCTTCAACCAAGAAAAACATGCACCTTAAAACATGCTCTTTGTCCAAATGCAAGAGCCATGGGATCCACATATCCCAACAACTAGCAACCCTTCAACATTGAGCATTTTTCCATGCTCAAAACCAAAACTTTGAGGCACACTTCACAAAACCAATCTTCTTGAGACACCTTTGTCTCCTTGGCAGCTTCCTTGTTGACACCGAACACTCCATAGCCTTTATATTTGCTGAAATCTCTAAATTTTTCAGCTTCCATGATGATGAGCAGGTTTCCCATGTTACAAAAATCCCATTTGCAACTCTTGGGCAGCTTCTATGCAACCTCCTTGTTGCAAATCTCCTCTCAAACTTGAGAATGGTAGCTCCAAATCTCTCTCAAATCCTCACAAATGCAAATCCAAATGATAATATGAGTGTGCATTTTTTTATATAATAACTGAAAATAATGCTTAATCAAAGAACTCATAACTAAGAATTCTATACATAAATATTCACCATGACCAAGAGCCCACCCAAGCTCTGATACCATGTTAAACAATCCTAAAATGGGATTGATTATGGTGATAGACATAGATTAAGCAACATAATTAAGGTGGATTAAACCACACTGAAAACTCCATGAGAGAGAGAGAGAGAGATTGCACACTCAACACTTGATCTCTATTCTATTGCATATCACAATGAACCATACAATGATATAGGCCCTCTAGCCTGATCCCACTTTACACATCATCATCCATGTGGCACTCCCTTTTCCACTCTTTTGGTCAACACTCACACACCATACAATATTATATGTGGCATTCTTATCTTGCCACAATATCTTGCACCTCTAGGAGGGTGCTTTCCCACATACACACAACACCATGATTATATCTCTCAACACCCCCTCTTAATCGAGGTGTTCCATAACTCACCCATCACCCATATTAATGTAGCATTGCACAAAGGCAATCCCTACCTCTCAACAAGCTTAATGTAGGCATGGATAATAAAAAACTAGCAAATTCTCATTAGGCCAATGCCTCAATTCATGGAGTTTACATCTAAGCATCTAATCCCACTGATCTCTCCTTGATTCACTCCACCTCTTTTGCTTGATTCTCTCCACCTCTTCCCAGAATATCTCCACACATCCTAAATCTACCCTTTATTCTCTCCCAGTAGATACTTCTCACCTTTTCACAACTTCTCTCTCATTTACAGATTCTCTTTTTAAATAGCCTCTTTGCTAAGGGCTTGTTCCCACACACACCCTATTCACTTGTATATTTCAACACCTCCCCTCAAGTGAATAATCCCAGCACACACCCTATTCACTTGTATATTTTAATACCTCCCCTCACAAGTGAATAATCCTAGCACACCTGGATCCTATACCAAGTTCCCCTCTTACTTGGTAGTCCACGACCAGTGCCTCAAGTCCCTAAACTCATAGTCCTTGACACACACACTCTCTCTATGTGTCCAAGGCTACTACAAGTGCCTGTGACCTTGACTAAAGTGCTCACACATACATCTACCACATGGCCTACATCATGGGTGGCTCAGAGGTGGTTTTACTCTGTTGGGGCAGGTTACATTGGGTTGTGGGGTTTCTCTCTCTCTCTCTCTCTCTCTCTCTCTCTCTCTCTCTCTCTCTCTCTCTCAGAAAAGATGATCTGACTCCACTTCCTTAGGAGCCTCCATGAAGTTTGCCGATGTCGTTCCTTCTCCACCATTGGGTTTGCTGTAGCAGTCTCTTGCCATGTGTCTTGGTTTTCCATAGTTGTGGCAAGTGAAGGTCCTTCCTCCTACTCTGCCTTTTCCTCGTCCTCATCCTCGAGAGAATCCTCGTCGGGTGAAGAATGCTTTTTCTTCTCCAGCTGTTGAGTCCAGCCATTTCTTCTCCTTGACCTTGGTCTCTTGCTCTAGTAGAGCTCCTTCTATCTCATGCAGCTTCAGCTTAGGTATATTCTTTAAGGTTGCTACAATGTTTTCATATTCACCTTTGTTCACACTCTTTAGAAGCATTGCAAGTGCCTCATCATCTTCTATCTTCTTGCCAATGGCTGCCAATTGTTGCTTAATGCTTTTGTATTTGTTCAAGTGTGTGATTAAAGGTTCACTTTCCTTCATATCCAGTTTGTAGAATTGCATTAACAGATATATCTTTGAATTTTTTGCTTGAGTGCCAAATAATTTATTGAGTTCATCCCATGAATCTTTTGCCCATTGTATCCCTGTGACGTGATGAATGATTTCATCATTTAAACTGAGTTCATGCCATGCATCTTTTGCCCATTGTATCCCTGTGATGTGATGAATTTCATCATTTAAACTGAGTGCGATGAGTCCTAATGCTTTCTCATTCCTGCTCTTCCACTCATTTTCCGCACTCACCTCTGGGCATTCATCTCTTCCCTCAACTAGCCCCCACAGATTTTTCCTCATGAGCAAATACATGGTTTTTGTTTGCCATGTATAAAACTGCTCCCCATTAAATTTGGCTATCTCTTGTGCCGTGCTCATGATGATGTGAAGGGGTCTTACCTCTTGATCCAATTTCAAGATTCAAGGGCAGTGTCTACACTTTTACAACTCAATCTGGTATTTAAGTGATGATTACAACAGATTTATCAGCATAAATTCACCAGAAATTACATAAAGCAAAGGGTAACAAATCTGTACTAAATGGTTGGAGTATCAAACCATCTCCGAATTGTAATATGAAGTTATAAGAATCTGTATCAGATACCCAATGGTTAATTTGGACCCTTAATTGTACCAAAATACAGCGATTAGTATTGATTAATCACACTGATTAGTAAAATAATCCTCTGTTTTGTGTGTCAAAAACAGAGTATGCGAGGAGTCCAGGTCTGGGGCGTTAGAGTTCAAATGAGCTCAACTCCTTTCAAAGCCATTAATAACATTTAGTCTAGTAGAGGATTAAGCTAAGAAACATAAGATTTGACTAAACATTGAATGGTTAATCTCTGTTTTACCAAAGTCATCTACAGATTTGATGTAGAGCTTGGATCTCACTGTAGACTTGATGAAATCAAAAATTATCTTCACCAGCTTGTAGAGCACCCTTGAAAACCCATGGGGCCAAGAGGAACTAGACCAATTGTATCTGGTGCAGAAGAGATCTCAATTATACTTCAGAAAAATGGTGCTTGAAAAAATACAAAAATCTGCAGCTTAGCCGGTGGTTTGATGCTTTGAGTTGATGGGCTTATGCATGGGGAGTATGGCTATGTGTGGCTAAAAGGGTTTGGGCCAATGTTATGTGTGAAGGGAGAGAGAGCTCCTCCACCAGTTGTGGGTACAGAGGTTAATTGAAAAAGAGCTAAAAATTTATTTTTTTAAATCCTAATTAACTAGGTGATTAGCAAGATAATGGGCTCATAAATTTGATGGATTCTAAGCTAGGCTTTGATACCATGTTAAATTTACAGCAATGTGATGAGCTATGGTAGATCAAATGCTAGAATCAATATCATTAACAAAGAGATTAGACAATGATTAAGATGAGATTAGTGAGCAATTAACTGATAGCTTAATGTAGGCATGGATAATCAAAAACCAACAAATTCTCATCAGGCCAATGCCTCAATTTGTAGAGTTTACATCCAAGCATCTAATCCCACTGATCTCTCCTTGATTCACTCCACCTCTTTTGCTTGATTCTCTCCACCTCTTCCCAAAATATCTCCACACATCCTAAATCTTCTCATGCTACCCTTTATTCTCTCCCAGTAGATACTTCTCACCTTTTCACAGCTTCTCTCTCATTTACAAATTCTCTTTTACAGCCTCTTACTAGGGCTTGTTCCTGCACACACCTATTCACTTGTATATTTCAACACACACTAACCCTTATTTTGATCTATATCCACGGCCTCCTTCTGAGATTCGTTGTGCACATAGACCCCACAGATTCTATCCGAGGCTGAGTGCTCACTTTATTTTTATTCCCTCAAATTCGACACGAGCATACACACTAGGATATGGATGTTTCTTTTACCTTTCCTACACTTCTCTCCAACTGCTCATCTCTGGTGCAACGAGCTAGAAACCTTGTGTGTAGATATACGACATTGACTTAGCTACCAAGAAAGTGTTGGGCATTAACAATCTATTTCCTAGAATAACAAAGATTGATCCACAAACAATGAGGCCGGTCCTCTCACATGACATGAGAGGACTTGCTAGCTATATTACTCATCAGTCACACCAATGGGGCCGGTCCTCTCACACCAATGGGGCCGGTCCTCTCACATGACATGAGAGGACTTGCTAGCTATATTACTCATCATCAGTCACACCAATGAGGCATTGGACTATCCCACAGGGCTTTGAGGAGCTAACAAAGCTACAGTGGAATGAGGAAGAGTTCTACGAGTTAGATAAGAACATGTTATTCTAGAGGAGATCATGTGCATGACACTTGATCATGTTGGTGATGTTGGTCCTATAGCGACACATCTATAGTCATATCGAGAGAGAGTCTTGATTATTGATGAGATTACACATGTTGAGTGGGAGACATATGTTCATACTAACTTCACTCTCTCACTAGAGAGAAAAGCAAGAATTTTGGGGAGCACAAGATGCACAAGTTGCGGAGGCTCTACCTCTTGAAACCAAGAGCACAAGACACATAGGTTGAGAGGGCTCTCCATCTTGAGGCCAAGAGCACAAGACACATAGGTTGAGAGGGCTCTCCATCTTGAGGCCAAGAGCACATGACATAAAGGTTAAGAGGGCTCTTGAGCTAGTGCAGACATGCATACTATCGTGTGAACCCGTGATGGTGGAGTCTCCATGCATGCACCTGTGGTGGAGTCTCCATGGCAAGAGGATACTATTGCCCAGCTAGTTATATAGGCTCCTTGGGGGGCAAGGTCATTTTAGAGACGATGATCTTGATTGGCTAGATTTAGTAGTGACAATGAATAAACACTCAAGATTTTCATCTAGAGTTGCTTAGGGTGTGTAAAAATGAATTAGCTTCATCATCTTAGCATGCTAGAGAGTAAGAAAGAGATGAACACTAATGATAAAAGTGAAGCATAATGACAAGATAATGGTAAGGCAAGAGGTTTAGCTCAAAATCTTATAGGTTTGATCCATTAGATAGAGTGCCTTTTTATAGGATTGAGTACATCTACATTAGCCATTAATCATGGCTAATGGAGATACACCCATAATCTTTCTTAAGCATCCCCTAACCATTTCTAGATTTAAGCACCATCTCCCGTTGAAGTGATCACCCACGAGGCATCGTTTTTTACCACTTCTTCTAAACGCCTACTTTTGGAATCTACATGATGGGGTGGCCATTCCACCTTTTCCTTATCCTTTGGGCTCTCACTTTAACCCTTTGAACTATAGTCTATGACTTTTGTAACTATGATAAACATTTGAGGTTCACATACCACTCACCCCTTGCTCCAAACATTTACCCTACATCACTTGCTATTTCAACACAATCCCCCTCAAGTGATGAACTACTACCACCATACATACACTACATCTACACTTTTAGTCATTTGCTAGAGTGGTCTATCATAGCTGCCTCCTATAGGATATAATTTTAGCTTAAAGCCTATAGTTTTACATAAAGGTAGGAATACAATGATCGAGTATAAACAAGGTGAGAGGGATGACCCCTTCCATTGACTAGAAGAGTCTTTCTGATGATTGGCCTCCTTTTAAAAGCCTCTTCATTTGGTTCTTCTTTCGTCATGATGTTTTCTTGATTGTTGTTTAGTGTTAACCCCATTTTAGATTAACTAAACATATCTTCTCTTCACATGAGAGATGTCTTGTAATAAGTATCATGAACAACACTATAAAATGTTGTATTATAAGAAAACATAGCCAATGACCAAGCTAGCTCTCATATAAGTTTTTGGGTGCCCAAGTGTGAATAAGGGCTAGATGTATATAAGTAATGTTTTCTCATAATCAAGGAGAATCCCCCTTTTTCTAGTTAAGTCTTGTGTGTCTACTTTCTTTCCTATGCTCTAGTTCTATATGAGAGAGTTCAGAGTAGTATCTCGAGTAGTATGCATGATTCTTGAAGCATGTGTATCTTGTACATTATGTGAGAGTGAGCAAGAGAGAGGAGTGAGAGCCCTTGGAGCTATATGTGGAGCTCCTCGTGGTGATAGTTCTAAGAGTGGGGAGATTCAAAGGAGAAGAAGCTAGCACCAACTAGTGGAGCTTAGAGTATTTAAGAGATACATGCTTGGGAATGGGTGGCAAGTCTGCACGATAAGTTAAGGTTAAAGAGAATGTGGGGGACAGAGAGATCTTGAGTTCCTTGCAAAGCAAACATACATACACAAGAAAGTTAAGGTTAAAGAGAATGTGGGGGATAGGGAGATCTTGAGTTCCTTTTGCAAAGCAAACACACATACACAAGAAAGAGAAAGACATAAGAGAGAGATGGATGGCTGAATTTTCTTCTATCTTCTTCTCTTCTCCAACCATATAACTAAAAGATAAGAGTACATACTATAAAGGAAAGTACTCTCATGCAATAACATTGTCCATAATGTGAACTCAACTATATGAGCTGGTGTTATAACTATGCCATAGCTCTAGTACTTCAAAGTGGTTGTCACACAACATGTCATCCACTTGCGGCATATTAACCATAACCACACCAACTGTACCAGTGGCATAAGTGTGAAAGCTATCACCTAGGCGGTCACACAGGCGGGTCATCAATTTCTACTGCATTAGTTGAGCTCAATACCTCAACACTCCCCCTCGAGCTCAACTCCACACACTGCACTCCAAGTAACCTCCTAAACCTGTGGAGCTTTTCTATGCCCAATGCAAATTTTTGTATTGATGCAGTTGTATCTCTATACTAGTCTCATAGAAAAGTCCATGATTAACTGTGGACTTTATATACCTGAGAATCCATCTAGCCACATCCAATTGTGGCTTCATATTACGAGATTGATAAGAAACACTAAAAGATAAGACTAGGAAAGATTATTTATATGTAAAAGGTTTATATATAAATAAGGTTTAGGGAATTTCAAATAGGAAATACCTAAGCAATGGTTAATAGGCATAAAAGTTAAAGTAAAAGGGGAAGTAAATGGTGCACAATGGAAGCCCAAAAGACATAGAAGAGGGATCCCCCTTGTAGGGGTAGCTGAAGAGACATTGGCTAATGAAAAAGCATGATTAGCCAATGAAAGGTCAAGGGGCTTAAGTTGGAAGGTCATGCACTATTTAGGACTATATAAACATGCGTTTAAGGTCCATTTGGGAAATGGTTGGATGGAGAATCAAAGCACTAGTCTTACAAGTCCTCAAGATTATAATACAAGGAGAATTACATTGGTATCAGAGCCAAGTTCTTTCTCTTCCATGTTTCCATTGAGCCACTCTTTGCTAGCTCTAATTATACTTATACCCATTAATCTTTACACCTTAATCTCTTTTCTATTCATTTTCATAGCTAATGTCTATATTTGTCAAATCTTCTCCATACAAAATACCTCTTGCTTAATAAATTGGGCATACCCATGCCTAATAAATTGGGCATAATTTGGACTCCTACATGGAGCAAGTGGAGTACCAGACGACCTTGAAGGTCCATTGAAGCAAATGTTAACAAGGAGGAATCAACGGAATTGTTCTTCACATCATTAATTCATAATTACCCTACCAAGTAAGGTCATTGTGGCGCTTTTTTTTTAAAACTTTGTAAGAAATTTTCCATTTTCTTCTTAGTGTTAAGAGTAAATGGATTCTCAAGGTGGGGAGAATGAAAATGTTGAAAAGGGGAAAAACCAAATTTCCTCTTCCCATATGGAAGAGGATATCACAAAACCAAATGAAATAGATATGCAGGATTTAGACTTTAATGATTATGAGGATATTGAAATGAATGAGATGAAACAAAAAATCTCTAATATAGAAAATAAACTTAAGAAAATGATGGGTCTTCTTAGCTTCTTGATGGGAGGGGAAGGATTGGGAGTAAAAGAAATATCTAAAAATAACAATGGTGAGGGAAGGGAAAAAACTCTAGAGGATTGAATGAGACCATAATTGAGGGCCCAGGGGGGTCCTAAAACTAGAGGTCAGGGTATGGTATTCAAAGATTTAAAGGCATCCACTTTTAGTGAAGAAGAGAAGGAGAGAAATAAAGATGCGGTCCATATTTTTCTACAAAAATGGCAAGATTTACATCTTTTAAGAAATGTGCCTGAACATAAGCGCCCCATTGAAGCTAGCCTATCCTTACAAGGAAAATCTTATAAATGGTGAATGAGTTTAGCGGAAGCTAGGCAAGTACTCGATTCTTGGGATTCATTTAAGAAATTATTCTCTAAAGGAATATCTTCCTAAAAATGAAGAAGATCTAAATTGGGAGGATTGGGATAATTGTTTTATGGAACAAAAAACTTTAAATCTCACTCAATATATAGCTTTCTATAGTGAAATTATCTTAAAGTTTAAGAGCATAGACAATTTTCAAAAAGTAAGAGGCTTCGTTAGAGGCTTGAAAAGGGAGTACAAGAAGGAAGTTCACACCAAAGAGTCCAAAAACTTAGATGAGGCTATAAAATATAATTTTTTTTGATAATACCATGAGTAGTGTTAATTGTAAAGAAAAATATAAAAAATTTTCATATAAACTTCATGAAGAAAATTTTAGCTCTCAAAAAAGAAAGGGTTTTTTCTTTAAAAAGGAAGAACCTCCAAAAAATCAAAAATTAAATCGTAGTAGTAAGTTTCTAAAAAAGCAAGATTTTGAGAGAGAAATTAAAGAAAAACTTTGTTTCTCTTATCTTGAGTCGAGACATGATAAAAGAAGTTGTCCTAAGTCCCAAGGACAAGAACTTATCAGGATTATAATGATAAGCCTAAAGGAAAAACAATGCACACTTGAATTATTTTCGTTGGGGAAAGCAATTTCGAGAAGCTATTTGCATAATACACTAACATTTGAGGATAAAGGAAAAAAAATCCACACTTGAATTATTTTCATTGGGGAAAACAATTTCGAGAAGCTATTTGCATAATATGCTAACATTTGAGCATAAAGGAAAATTTATTACATTGCAAGGAGAGCACAATGTACCATCTTCTCCTTTGATATGTAATATTGAGCTCCAAAAGCTTCATCAAGATAATGAAATAGAACAAATGTTTTTGTGTTATGAAATGCCTTAATTTAAAAACCATTATGAAAAGTTTGATTTAAGTATTTGTGAAGTAGATAAATCTTCGTTGAACAATTTATTAGAATAATTTAAAGATGTTTTCCGAAAACATTGCCAAAAGGTTTGCCTCTAGATAGAGGAATAAATCATCCCATAGAAGTATTAAAGGATTCAAAGATAATTAATAAGCCACCTTATAGAGTAAGTTTGACTAAAAGACAAGAAGTTAAAAAGAAGTTGCCTGAATATTTAGAAGAAGGCTTTATTAGGTCAAGTAAGTCTCCCTAGACTTCACTAATATTATCGGTGAAAAAAAGGATGGATCTATGCCCTTGTGCATAGATTATTGTGGATTAAATGCACATAATAATAATAAATAAATTTTCTATTTCCAAGATAAATGAGTTGTTTGATAAACTTAAAGGTACTAAATATTTTAGTAAGATTTTAAGGTTTGCCTTTTGGTCTAACTAATGCTCCCGCTACTTCTATGACCATGACGAACACTATACTTCATCCTTATTTAGGAAAACTTGTGGTGGTTTTTATTGATGATATATTAGTCTTTAGTCAAAAATCTTTAGTCAAAATGAACAAGAACATATTGAGCACCTTAGAAAAGTATTTCAATTATTGAGGAAAAATAAATTATTTGCTAAAAAATCTAAATTATTTGAAAGTAAAAGCTCAAAGTAACTATTCAATTTACGAAAAAGAACTATTTTCAATTGTGCACTCTCTTAAAAAGTGGCATCATTATTTGTATGGTGCCAATTTTTAAGTATTGTTTGACCATGAAAGTCTTAAATGGTTAAATACTCAAAAGGAGTTAAGAGGTAGGAAGGCTAGATGGGCTAAAATCCTACAAGAGTTTGGTTTTGAAATCAAATATAGAAAAGGAAAATTTAATGTCGTAGTAAATGCTTTAAGTCGAGTACTCATGATAAATTGAGTTTTACTCAACTAGGACGTGAGTTGCTGGCTCACTTAAAAGGAAAATGTGCTAATGACCCTTGCTATCAAGTAGTTTGGAATTATTTGATTAAAAAACATAACTCTCAAATAAAGAGTAAAGAAAATGCAGCTACTATTGATATCAGGGTGTCACTTAAAAAAGATCGTGGTTCAAAGGAATCACTTAAAGAAGGGTCAATAAGTGAAAAAGATCATTGAATTTTTTTTTCCATCGATAATGGGTACTTATTATATAAAGGTCACATTTGTGTACCTAAAGAAGAAAATATTCATGAGAATATTTTACTAGGATGCCATGACAATCCAAGTGGGGGGCACCCGGGAATTCCTAAGAGCTATGCACTTGTTAAAAGACAGTTTTATTGGATAGGTTTAAAGAAGGACATCCAAAATTATGTTATAAAATTCCCTAAGTGCCAAGTCAATAAAACTGAGTGCCTAAATGTAGGTGGAATATTACAACCACTACAAATACCTAAGGGTAAGTGGGAAAGTATTTCTATGGATTTCATAATGGGACTACCCCAAACAATTAGAAGGCATGATTCGGTGTGTAGTAGTGGATAGGTTAACCAAGCTGGTATAATTTATACCAACTAAAAAAGTAATAAAACACCAAAATTGGCTAGAATGTTTATCCATCATCTATACAGATTGTACGGATTTCCAGCAAATATAGTAAGCGATAGAGATACAAAGTTTACAGGCCATTTTTGGAAAGAAGTGTTCAAAAATTTGGACACCAAACTTAGTATGAGTACGTTTGAACATCCACAAAGTGATGGACAGATGGAAAGGGTTAACCAAGTCTTAGAAGATATGCTTTGAGCATATGTTTATTATAAGCAAACTAATTTGTAGACTTTCTCAAAGACATGCAAAAGATTGCAAAAATCAATATTAAAAGAGGACAAGATCATGCTATTTGTTATGAGAAAGGTAAAGGAAGACCAATAAGCTTTGAGGAAGGTGACTTGGTCTATGTGTAAGTTTCGATAAGTCAGAAACTTAAAAAAGTGAAAAAGTGAAAAAGTTAAGCCCAAGGTATTGTGGTCCTTAAACAATACTTTAGAAAAAAAGAAAATGTAGCTTATAAGATAACTTATAAGGATCAAGTTGGGAAAGACTGGCTACACTGAAGAAAATATTTTTTGAGTGTGTTTTTGAGGAAAAGTTCCAAAGTTAAGTCCAAGGTATTGTGGTCCTTAACAATACTTAAAAAAAAAGAAAATGTAGCTTACAAGGTAACTTACAAGGATCAAGTTGGGAAAGTCTAGAGTAGCTACACTGAAGAAAAGGTTTCCTGAGTATGTTTTTGAGGATGAAAATTGTTCTTTCAAGGGGAAAAAAATGTTATGAGATTGACAGGAAACACTAAAAGGTAAGACTATGAAATATTATTTATATATAAAAGGTTTACATATAAATAAGGTTTAGGGGATTTAAAATAGAAAATGCCTAAGAAATAGGCATAAAAGTTAAAGCAAAAGAGAAAGT
This sequence comes from Cibotium barometz, assembly GCF_041138505.1. NCBI lineage: Eukaryota > Viridiplantae > Streptophyta > Polypodiopsida > Cyatheales > Cibotiaceae > Cibotium > Cibotium barometz. The sequence goes on along the minus strand of NC_141108.1, from coordinate 2,973,006 downwards.
AAATGGTGCACAATGGAAGCCCAAGAGACATAGAAGAGGGTGCCCCCTTCTAGGGGCAGCTAAAGAGGCATTGGCTAATGAAAAGGCATGATTAGCCAATGAAAGGTCAAGGGGTTGAAGTTGGAACGTCATGCACCATTTAGGCTTATATAACCTATTTGGGAGATGGTTGGGTGGAGAATCAAAGTACTAGTCTTACAATTCCTCAAGCTTATAATGCAAGGAGCATTACAGTTCCTAGGGGTTTGCATAAACTAACTCACAAGTCTAATAACTTAGCTCAAGCTTATAATGCAAGGAGCATTACAGTTCCTAGGGGTTTGCATAAACTAACTCACAAGTCTAATAACTTAGCTCAAGTCTGGCCTAGTAATGGTCATGTAGATCAAGCTGCCCACTATGCACTGTATGTAGTGGGGTCCTCCAAAAGATCACCTATATCTGTGGAAAGCTTTGTGTTCTGCTCCAATGGTAGTGAAATAGGCTTATAGCTTGTCATACCATACTTGGACAACATGTCCAAGCCATACTACCTCTATAATAACAAAATGCAAAGAGGTGATCTCACCACCTTTATGCCCAAGAAAGATCACAACTCACCCAAATCCTTCATCTCAAACTTTTGCTTCAAAAGCCTCTTGACATCATGTTTGTCAGCATCACTATCACTAGTGATAATCACGTCATCCACATAAATGACTAATAGCATGATCCCTCTATTTGTCTTTTTCACATAAAGTAAAAAATCTACATTGGATATTTGAAATCTAATGGTAACAAGATACTCCCCAATCTTGTTTGACCATACTCTGGGTGCCTGCTTTAATCCACACATGGATTTTTGTAACTTGCACACAAAATTTGGGTGTGCATGACTCTCATAACCTGGTGGTTGCATCATGTATACTTCTTCTTGCAAATCACTATGCTATTATTGATGCTGACATCCTTCAGCACCATTTTCTTCTTGCATACTAATTCACCTCTTGATTTCATACACAAGAAAACCTCCACCTGCCATTCAGGGGGTTTTCAAGATGAAATTTGTTGAGACTTTTTCTTAGGCTTGATAAGTCTTTTTCCTGATGTTCTATAGGTCAAATAATCCTCAAATGATGCCCTAGTGCTATCCTCCACCTGAAAGGCATACTCATAGCTCTGTAATTCCAATAACCACTTAGCAATTTTAGCACTTGACTACATATGTTGATGAATCAAAGTAAATATTGTCTCCACACTGATGATAACAAAAGGCTTGGAAAGTAGATAAGACCTGAATTTCCTAATGGAAAAAATAAGAGCTAAGTCAACCTAGGTATAACCAACAATACTTTAGAAGCCTTCTTTATTAAGCTATACGGCATTTGTTTGGATTCAGTTGCCCCTTAAGTTCATCTAACCTCTTGAGTCCTTCTTCCACCTTTGAACAATGAAGAAAGTTGAGCTGTAAATGTAAAAGTTGTCAAGAAAAACTCGAATACTCTTTCCAAAGAAAGGTCGAAACACCATGTTGGCATATAATCTGAAAGTCAGTTGATCCTTTGAAGCTATGCTAATTTGAAAATAACCTGAGTAGCCATCACAGATAGTATACCTTTCATAATCTGCAACCTCATTCAAAATCTCATCCTAGAATGGCAAAGGGCAGTGATCCCTTTTGGTAGCTGCATTCAAGGGCAGTGATCCCTTTTGGTAGCTGCATTCAAGGGCTTATAGTCTACACAAATTCTCCACTTTCCATTCTTTTTAAGAACTATCACTAGTGGAGAAACCCAGTCACTCTCTTCTATTTGATTATGAAACCAACTTCCAATAGTCTAGTTACCTCCTTCAACAAGACACCTTGTTGAATCACACCAAGCCTTCTAAGTTTTTGTGTTACTGGTTTCACATTGGGATTTACCTCTATGTGATGTTGGATAATTTCCACTCCCCTAACAAAAGATGCTCTAATTTACCAAGGGTTGCAGCTTTCCTCTCTTGTGTAGGCATTGTGAATGCATAATCGATATGGCACTTAAGCAATCAATCAAAGATTCTCATGAATGCATGAAGTGTGCAAAAGTGAATATTCTTTAGTGGAAAATTAATGATGGGGCTCCAATTTGAATTCCTATTTGGTTCTCCTAGCATATCATGAGACATGACACCATCAGTTGACTCGGTTGGATCTACTACATCTTCTTGTTGCTTCTTCCCTTTCTTGGGACCTTTCGAGGCATCCTTTTCCCAACAGAACCAACCTTTTGTATACCTTTTCCATTTGTCTTTTTCTTCCTAGGAATATCAATCTGAGCATTGTAGTATGGACAAGGCCATCTTGATGTCGCGCCTTGAGCACAACCCATCATGCATTTAATTGTCTTCAAATCTCTCCCAAGATGCCAATCCACCTTGAACTTTCCTACGTTTTCTACATCTAAAAGTTGACCATCAATTTGCTTTTTGATTACATCTATTATCCAGGGAGTCCTTTCAAACATCCATGTCAATACCTCATGTGTCTCCTTAGGTAGAATTAAGGATTGCCCCAACAAGATTGTGGTGACAAGTCCACAAACAAGACCCATCATCACACCCCTAAACATGATTGGGATAAGTAATCAAACTCAAAGGTAGATCCTTAGAAATCTAGATCACACACCGTTGAATGCTATCACCCGCTCAGGCCCAAAACCAACATGTTAACGATCTGTGGCCTTGGTAGCGAAATCTAAGAAGAAGAGGAAAAATATCTATTAAGAATGGGAAATTAAAGGAAACCAAAAAGACAAATCTTGGGACGCCTCAAGAGCTAGTCTTCATTAGGGACGTAGATGAAACTCCTTGGACATAAGGGATGATTCTAAACAAGGTAGGGAAATACCCTCCAAAACGAAGAGCACGGGGAAGGAGACCCCACGGGAACATGCGATTCCTGAAACTATATAACACATGCCAAAACTTGGCTCTTATGCTGACCCTTAGAAGGAAATTGAGCTGCCTACTACTGAGATTTGCAAACCTCTAGATGTGCTGAATGTCATCATGGAAGAGACTGAGGCCTCCACCTCTCATAGTTTGATCCCTGATTGGTTCAGGGAACAACTACCATACAGAAACCTTGAGCCCATCTCGGAAATGGATTTTCCAATCTCACCAAGACCTACTTATGGAAAGGAGGTCATTAATGCAACTCTAAACATCCCCAAATTGTTAGACTTTATGGGTTCACAAACCAGTACGACTATAACAGCCTGATTGAGTGGAGATCCTAAATTCTTTAAAGTGATGAGAGCTCTCCTTAATGGGGAACTCAATGTCAGATTACCACCATTTGCTGACATGCACGGCACGTCTCCAATATACAATGGAGACACCTCGAGTTGTACCTAAAACAATAGTCCCAGTGGAAAAAAAACCAAATGTATGGTTAAATTTCCACTCAACAAACTAGGACAATATTTTGAAGGTGATGAGTCTAATGCACTACTACCAATTACGGCCAAGGGCATAATAGTAATGGGATTCCTAGATGGTGCGTGGGAGTGAGCATAATCCACACCACGAAATGTCGGGAGAAGATGGCCAAGCCATCTTCTAGACATGGCCAAGCCATCTTCTAGACATGGCCAAGCCATGTCTAGAAGTCTCAGACATCATTGTCAAAATGGCCCAACGGGACTGCCAAACCTATTGGGATGCTACTACGTGATTTAAAGATCAAGGTTCTTAAACATTGGATTAAACATACCTTCATTGTTATGGACTTTTCCAAACATTGGATTAAACATACCTTCATTGTTATGGACTTTTCCAACCAACAAGAATCATATGAAATGATCTTAGGATGCCCGTTCATGAGAGAAGCAAAAATGGTACATGATTGGTCTAAGAACCATGTCTACCTCCAATTAAATGATTTCATAATCAGGGTTGTGACTGGCCACGTATATCCTATGGGTAGTGGAGGACTTTTTGAAAACCATTTAGACACCACCAATCATTCATCCCCATTGCAATATCACTATATTTGTAGAGAAGAGACTGAGACAGGAAAGGATCCAGTGCTGCCCACAAGGATGCTAAAAAAAAAGCTATTGAGCTTGAAGATGATCTAAACTGGATACATATGATGGCTACAATCGATAGCTGGGGAGCTAGAGGATCTACATGGATTACAACTGATGGTGAGGAGCTCCCTAAGGTCATGCTCCTACAAATGATTTGTGCTCTACCCTTCTGATACTGAGGGGATAGGTTATTGTGAGATTGAGTTCACATGGGATGACTCAAGCTCAAGCACAAATAGTGATGAGGGGTCTCAAACATGGACTAAAAGCGACACCAACTCCTCAGTCACCACCAGAAAAATAGAGCTCACAACATCCACAGAAACTTCAAGGAGGAAAGGGATGAATCTAATACAGATTCCCAATCTGCGAAAAGGGATGAATTTCATCAAGATGCTAAGGATCATCTCCGAAGATGGCCGAGATGTAAACGCTATCCAGTGAATCATCATAAAAGGCTGCAAGAAAGAACCACTACTGCCCAATGGCTCCAGTACATGGGTGCAGTTGACTTACATCAAAAGTTTATAGAGACGATTGGGGAGAAGAGTTACAAAAGGTCAAGTATTGTAGACCACCCCCAATTAATATAGTACTCACTCCTCTTAATGTGTTCACATTATGGACCGCTTGTATATACTCTATTATGTGTGTTAGTCACTTTATCTTCTTTGTAGACCTCTTTTGTTGTGTGAAGAAGAAGAAGAATTTTCAGCCTCTCACCTTGTGTGCTCTCTTCTAGGGTTTGTGTGAGTGTGTATGTGCTTTTAAGAGCTCAAGCTCTCTTCTCCCCTATATCTTTTCATGGTATCAGAGCCTGGTTCATGCTAAGGTCTGAGCGGCAAGAAAGAGAAGCACAGGAAGTGGTATGAGGGTAAGAGCTTCATCTACTCTTCCCCCTTTGTGTTGTCTACTACACCTTTGTCGGGAGCTCTTTGGGAGGCACCGGCAAATGAACTCTGATTGAGGAGCTTTCTTCATGGGAGCAAAGCTATATGACATTTTTTCAAGTCAAAAAAGCATTTTGGGCGCATCTGGACATCCATTTTTTAGTTCGCCAGCAGGCGTTCACCAGCACTGCGGGTAAGTTTTGATTCTCTGCAAAACTCTATTTTTGGAACTACAGGAAGGGCAATTTTTTGTGTAGACACTATGTGTACTGCTGTAAGATTCCTCCCCCCCTCTTTGATGTCTAGTATCTTCCCCTGTAATCAACCCTCTTCAGAAATATAAAGACCTTGTTGCTAACTATTTTAGCCTAGAGAGAGAAAAATTATTCTAGAGAGAGAATATTCAGATTTTGAATATTTTTGGATAGAAAAATATCTCTTATAATTCAGATGAGTTCCCCTGAAACAGAAATTCAAAAAGAATTTTCCAATGTGCAATTGGAATTAATTGGAAATAGGTATAAAGAACCTTAGTCTAAGGGTCTAGATTTTCAGAAATCTTTAGACTATGGTCCAATTAAGGTTCCTATGGGCCAATAGCATCAATCCATGTGTAGGGAAGAGATAAATCCAAATTTGTAAAAAGAAGATACCCAAAAATGAGTAAATGCTCACATAAGGTGAAGAGTTGAAAATGTACAAGGTTTATTAGTAAAAAACTATGAGCAATATTAAAAATATGAGATATTTTGGGTATCCAAAAATGAGTAAATGCTCACATAAGATGAAGAGTTGAAAATGTACAAGGTTTATTAGTAAAAAACTATGAGCAATATTAAAATGATTCCATTATGACACATATGTAAGGAAGGGGAATTCTTTAAAGGAGGTGCATATTTCACATAAGATGAAGAGTTGAAAATGTACAAGGTTTATTAGTAAAAAACTATGAGCAATATTAAAATGATTCCATTATGACACATATGTAAGGAAGGGGAATTCTTTAAAGGAGGTGCATATTTCACATAAGATGAAGAGTTGAAAATGTACAAGGTTTATTAGTAAAAAACTATGAGCAATATTAAAATGATTCCATTATGACACATATGTAAGGAAGGGGAATTCTTTAAAGGAGGTGCATATTTCACATAAGATGAAGAGTTGAAAATGTACAAGGTTTATTAGTAAAAAAAACTATGAGCAATATTAAAATGATTCCATTATGACACATATGTAAGGAAGGGGAGTTCTTTAAAGGAGGTGCATATTTCACATGCTTGAATGAGTTTTAAACTCATAAAAATTGAGACATTTCATCTCTCCTCTCTCCTCATTCAAGTCTAGTTCTAAAAAGTTAGCTTAACTGACCTAAAAATGGTCAAATATTGACCAAACTGATTTAGAAAATTCTAGAATCAGTTTGTTTGGTTAGGAGCTCAATTTTTCCTATAAATAGAAGCCTCCCCCTTGTTGAAAAATAGATAGTGTTTATGCATCGTTACTCTACTCCACCTAAGCCAAGAACTGTGAATTCATTTAATAATTCACTAGTTTTTGGAGCTTCCCTCTTTCTTCAATCCCCATTAGTGGCTCCATCAACATACTTAACCAATTGATTGGTTGGGGGCCTCTACCGTGAACAAAGAATCAAGCAAGTTGTAAGGTAATTAGTGAATATTGATCTTTCTATAATTTCTTAATGTTTCTCTCTTCTCAACCCCTCTCAAGCTTGAGAAGTTTAATTGGTATGGTTTTTTAAATGCTATTGAAGTTTGAATAGTAGTGAAGAGTTACATAATTTAATAAATGCTATTGAAGTTAATTTTCATTTATGTTTAAATTCTAATGGGTTTTATGTAAATTCTCTCTCTCACTCAAGAAATGGTCATACTCATGACCCGTTCTCAATCCAAATCAAGCTTTTCATAAAGCTTTTCCTTAACCCAAGATTAAGCTATGCTTGAGGTCAAATTAATGGCTTTTTTCTATGCTTTTAGTTTATGTATATTGATGATTCAATCCATTATGGATTAATAATCCAATTAGAGATCATTTTAATTATTTCCTTAATGATAAGCATTATCTCTTAGAAAAATTGAGATTTATCAGTCATAGCAGCGGAGCTATGGCAAAATTTTTATAAAAATTATGCATAAAATAATTTCATTCAAAGCATAAAAAGAGGACTTCCTACCATATTCTAGGAATTATCATCCTAGATTAATTGAAAGAATTTCATTACAATCATGGAGAAATTGAATTTTAATATCATGTATAAAGGATAAGTTTTTATATCAAAAGTGTTATTTTTACCATTTTTATTTCATGCATAGAAGTATGCATAATGGATAAATTTTTATATCAAAAGTGTTATTTTTACCATTTTTATTTCATGCATAGAAGTATGCATAGTGGATAAATTTTTATATCAAAAGTGTTATTTTTATCATTTTTAATTTTCATGCATAGAAGTATACATAAAGGAAATTTTTTTTATATCAAAAGTGTTACTTTTATCATTTTTAATTTTCATGCATAGAAGTATGCATAAAGAAAAAATTTTTATATCAAAAGTGTTACTTTTATCATTTTTAATTTTCATGCATAGAAGTATGTATAAAAGAAAATTTTTTATATCAAAAGTGTTACTTTTATCATTTTTAATTTTCATGCATAAAAGTATGCATAAAAGAAAAATTTTATATCAAAAGTGTTACTTTTATCATTTTTAATTTTCATGCATAGAAGTATGCATAAAGGAAAATTTTTTTATATCAAAAGTGTTACTTTTATCATTTTTAATTTTCATGCATAGAAGTATGCATAAAGGAAAAATTTTTATATCAAAAGTGTTACTTTTATCATATTGGATTTCATGCATATAGGTATGCATAAAAGATATTCTTTTTATACTAAAAGTGTGATTTTCCTCATAAATGGATTTTATGCTTAACTTAGATGCATAAGAGAAATTCTTTTATTCTAAAAGTGTAATTCTCTACCAAATTGAAATTATGCATAAGAAGATGCATAAAAGATTGATTTTAATTTCGAAAGTGTTAGTCTCCTTAAATGGAATTTATGTATAAATAAATGTGTAGAGAAATCTTATATCAAATATAAGAATTCTCTTTTAAAAAAAAGATATGAAATGTGATAAGATGTGATAAGAGGTGTATGAGATGTGATAAGAATTGATAAGATGCGTATGAAAAGTGATAGGATGTGATAAGAGGTGTATGAGATGTGATAAGAATTGATAAGATGCGTATGGAAAGTGATAGGATGTGATAAGAGGTGTATGAGATGTGATAAGAATTGATAAGATGCGTATGGAAAGTGATAGGATGTGATAAGAGGTGTATGAGATGTAAAAAGATGTGATAAGATATGTATGAGATGTGATAAGATTTGATAAGATGCGTATGGAAAGTGATAGGATGTGATAAGAGGTGTATGAGATGTAAAAAGATGTGATAAGATGTGTATGAGATGTGATAGAATGTGTTAAGATGAGTTAGGATGTGTTAAGATGTATATGGGATGTGTTAGGACGAGAATGGATGTAATATGGTTGTATGAATGTGATGTGGATGTATACATGTAGATGTATATGTATAAATGTGAATGTTGATGTGGATGTGGATGTATGGATGTAGATACCGATGTGTATGTATACATGTAGATGTATATATATGAATGTGAATGTGGATGTGGATGTGGATGTGGATGTATGGATGTAGATACGGATGTGTATGTATGTATGTGGATGTGTATGTATGAATGAGGATGTGAAAATGGATGTATACATGTAGATGTATATGTATGAATGTGAATGTGGATGTGGATGTGGATGTATAGATGTAGATACGGATGTGGATGTATGTATGTGAATGTGGATGTATGAATGAGGATGTGAAAATGGATGTATGCATGTGGATGTGGATGTATGAATATGAATGTGGATGTGTGGATGTGGAAATGGAGGTATGGATGTATGAATGTGGATGTGGATGTATGCATGTAGATGCGTATGTATGAATGTGAAATTGGATGTATGATGTGGACGTACGAACATGGATATGTATGTAGAATAATGAATATGAAGGTGTATGTGAGATAATGTGTAGTCTATATGAGTGAATGGATGAGAACGAGTACACATTGCATGGAATGTGGAATAAGTAATGTGGTCCGAGAGTGGATAATATGGAAAGACAAGAGTTCGTTATAGAAACTGTATTTGTGACTGTTTGTAAATGACTGTTTTATGTCAAGAATGCTGGAGAAGCATTTTGACCGTCTTGAGGATTAAGGTCATGAAGACTGAACTGATAAAGTTGCAACTGCTGACGGAGAGTCAATGGAGGACGTCTCGCGTAGCAGGGTCGATCGAGGTCTTGACCAGCCTCGGCTCGATTTAAATGGTGAGCTTCCGGTACGGTGGATGAGGGACCAAGGAAGCGGCCTATGAGTGAAGCGCTAGGTCACCTGCGAAGGATCCTAGAGGGTGCTGACCATACGGTGCTCGGGCTCTGGGTCGCCGAAGATACCCACACGTGCGTCGTGGAAGATATTGGAATAAGGAGTAAGAGTTGTTTTCTGAAACCGGGCATGGATCTGGTTGATTGACCTTGCTGGCCCTCAACAGATGAGTCCATGGCTCTTTTATATGGATCTGTGGGTTGATCTTGCTGATCTTCCACGGAGACTCCATTCTATTATATGAATATATTGCCGGTTACTATGAGCTAGGAACCATGGAAAAGGCCCCTGAGAGAACAGGTGGTGAGCGTTTTGGTTGCCAATGATGCCATAAGTATACCGATGAAAGAATGACTGGAAATAAGGATTCAACCAGAGACTTTGAGGATTGTCATCAGTGACATAATGGTTTTATTAAAGGATTGTTTTAAAGCTAGTTGATGCTAAGAAAAAGGCAATTTCATATTGGGTGTGTAAGTGGTATGACTAGTTTTATGTTTGCATGAACTTCCGGCTAGGGGGCCTTGGAACTCTTTTCCTTGGTACCCGGGACAAAACCTAACCAAATTCCAAATTGGATCCCATCACTACAGTGGTTGGGCGGTTGGCTAACCCATGGGATCGGATGGGGTTAGGCTGGACTAATGGATCCGTAAATCGAGATTTAATTTCTATTATTACGATAGATGAAGTAAATCCCGGATAGAAATTGTTCTATGGATAGGAATCAACGGCTGTGCCTCTTGATGGGGAAAAAAGCGTTGATCCCAATGATCCAAGTGCAAGTTCTTCCTTGATTTGACCAAGTACCGTTAAAGGTGCAGTCAGATCAGTTTGATCAGTAATGATCTTGACTACGTTAGAGTAAAGAGTTATCCTGGTGGAATCGCCCGTGCTTTCCGGGTAAAGGAAGTTTTTCCGGTTTCGGTTTTGGACAAACCGACGGATTAGTCTCTTGTCCGGATATCCGTTTGGGCGAGGCCCCGAGTGTGGGACCCCTGTCCCGCGCGAGAAGTGCTACTTCCGCTGCTAGTACCCCGAATCCGTTGCGCGGTGGAAATAGGGATCTTACAGTTGGTATCAGAGCCAAATTGAAAGCTAATAAGGATAATTAAATTCTTATCTGAAATTGGTAATAAGAATTCAGAAACAGCATTTTCATAATGTATTTTCATTCCGTAAGCTTCTTTAATGAAGAAATTTTAATCAAAGAAATTGTTTTTATAGATGGAAGTTTCCCATTTATCTGGTATTCCCGACCTCACCCAGTCTCAAGATATGATTGCATTTGCCTTCGAGCATCTCATCTCTTCCGCTTCAACACGAACAAGCCGAGAAAGACTCGCATGCCATTTCGAGGAATTGTATTTTCCTAACCTAGTGGAGAGACAACAGCATAAGTGGTTTGCAGGGCTATATATCCACGCCTCTTACAACCGGCATGCAATGTTGAGGCAGAACCTCTCATTAGCCATGATTTTGATAAAGCTGAAAATGACGCGTGGTGTCATTCTATATCTTTCAACGCCTCAAAATTTCAGAAGTGCTTGCCGAGTTTATAGACTCCTTAGTCGATTTATCCCTAAGGAGAAAATAATAGCTCCCTTCGCAGTTAGAGAACTTATGTAACAGGGCATGACTATGGCCCAGTACGGTCCTCTTATATGTCTTTCGAGGAGATTTTGAACTCAGAGCCGAGTTGCTCTATGTATATATTGCAACTTTTATATAAATAAAGAAACGTTTTCTGGTTAAAAAAATTCCTGTTGAATAAATGATTGTTTATGGCAAACGATCTACTGCTGATAAAGAAAAAAAAAATCTGTTATCGGACATATGCCATAGATCTCCATTAAGATCTTGTCTTGTATAAGAAATTGTTTTCCGAACTCTTAAGTCTTAGGATCTCGTGAATAATATCAAAATAAAAATTTAATAATATATAAATTTTGGCAAAATCATGAGACGAGGAAACCGTGGTTGTCAGCCAGACCCTGTCTCTGAAGATGACGAGCTTGACCTTAATGTTCGCAAGGCTCTTCATAGGTCTCAGCCAGGACCCTTCAAAGGAGAAGGGGAGAACTTGGGTGAGGCTGTGGAGAAATGGGTGGAAGCCTTGGAAGAGTATTTTGATGTCACAGGATACAATCATCAGAGCAATTGGCTAATAAAGACCAACTGAGAAGTCAAATATGTCAAAAATTTATCAAGAAACACAAAAAGGTTGTAATTGTGTGATATAATTCATACAATTTGATATTGAAACTGAAAAATTTGTAACTTAGTAATTGGGTTTTCAGATGCCGCAATTGTATGGAACCCTGACTTGCTTGAGGCCTAGACATGATGGTATCTATCTTATAGTTCCAAGTATCATGACTACCCGTATATACCGAGAGTATAACTGCAGCTCTTTACTGACAGTATATACGAGTAAATCTAAGACTTGAAATTATAAGCGTTAATGCTATCCAGATGATGATTTCGAATGTGGTTGATATGATTTTTAATTCTGTTTGAGAATTGATGAATTGAATTGGATTCTGATTGAAAAATGACGATTTCCGAAATTTAGTTGAAATGTAATAAGCTGAGCGAAACCACAATGAGGATGAATGGGACGAGTCCCAGTGATGATATTCATAACTGGAATGATGATAATGATTTTCACCAAATCACTATGAGATTAGTGGATTATGCTGTCAGATTGCTACTGTTAACACTTGAGACGGTAGATTAAGTTAAGGGATGACAAATTGAGAACTTGCTTAACTAAAATTTCTGTGGAGGAATGTTCAGAAGGAAAATTTTCAGTCTAATGGACCATTATCGTGTTAAAGATATGAATGATATGATCTGAATGAATTGTTATTTAATGATGAGTTCTATATAAGGGATAATTATCCCCGTATTCTGTTGGGTTGACCAGAATATAAGGAACCCCAGAATAAATTGGATCTTAAGAAAAAGAGTTGTCCTCTACCTTGCGAGATGAGGACATCTCGCACTTTTCAAGTGGGGTAGAATGTAAGATTCTCCCCCAGCCTTCGAGGTATACAGGAGTAAGAATCTCCCTTTCTGATCTTATAATTATTCTCTCTCTAAAATAAAAGAAAGATTCTGTTTAAAAAAAGGAAGAACCTTTTCCCTGAATACTTCTCAAGAGTCCCACCTGTTTTAAGATTCAGAACAATGAGTTCAGAAGTGAGAATCGATGTTTTGGATATCAAGGTTTTGGTCTTCATTCGAGTACGGCCCAAAAGAAGTTCTTTATCTCTTGGGAAGTATAAGAAGTTATCTCCCAGATATTGTGGACCAAAGAAAGTAGGTGATTTAGCTTACGAACTTCTTTTATCTCCTCATCTCAAAGTTCTAAATGCCTTTTATAGAAAAATATGCCAAACCCAAATCATGGAAAGACGGTAAAACTTCAGTGGCAAGTTACCGTTGGCTTCTAAGTTACGCTAGCTCCTTCCTTTATATAAGTCGTAACTTTTACTTGTTGTTCACAGTAATCTTACTCCCATCGATCTCCTTTCTTTCTTAATCTCCTTCATGGCTTGGCAACAAGAATTAGTTTTATCCATAATGATTCCTCACCTTCAAGACGCAAGTGAGTCTGTGAAGAAGGATTTTATAGAACAATATGAGCGCTCACTTTTTCCTCACCTAGGAACTTCTGTAGCGCAGACCAAATGGCAGACCTATCAAGACATAACTAGGGTAACACCCTGGGGTCAGCAGCACTTTCGTAACAATGTCCGCTTGGCCATGGTTATCAGAACCTTGGGTTTGGGTCCTCGATACTACTGCGTCATGAGATCAAGACATCTTGGGTTTTCTGAGCGGGTCTTCTTACTGGCGTGTTTTCTTCCTCATGAGAAGATATGCCTTTACCCCGTTTTTGGCTTGCCTCTCAGAGGTCCTTTTGTTAGAACACCTCATACCACTGAGATAGGCGCAGCAATAACCCATAGAATCATTCCCATAGATGAGTTACCTTATACTTGTGCAGCTTGTGAGGACTGCTTTTGTGACCATATGATGGACGGGCTTATGGAAGTGTAAAGAGCTCCTCTATCTTTACTGTATAAGCTCCGAGAATGAATAAAGTTTAAATCTTGTTCGTATTTTGAATCTTGCTCTCTTTAAGACTTATCTTGGTGGTTAATCTTGATTAAAATTTTTCTCTAAGTCTCATATTCGTGAATCTTGCGAAATTATCACAAGTTGCGAGATGAGGACATCTCGCGTTTTTTAAGTGGGGTAGAATGTAAGATTCCTCCCCCAACCCCTCTTTGATGTCTAGTATCTTCCCCTGTAATCAACCCTCTTCAGAAATATAAAGACCTTGTTGCTAACTATTTTAGCCTAGAGAGAGGAAAATTATTCTAGAGAGAGAATATTCAAATTTTGAATATTTTTGGATAGAAAAATATCTCTTATAATTCAGATGAGTTCCCCTGAAACAGAAATTCAAAAAGAATTTTCCAATGTGCAATTGGAATTAATTGGAAATAGGTATAAAGAACCTTAGTCTAAGGGTCTAGATTTTCAGAAATCTTTAGACTATGGTCCAATTAAGGTTCCTATGGGCCAATAGCATCAATCCATGTGTAGGGAAGAGATAAATCCAAATTTGTAAAAAGAAGATACCCAAAAATGAGTAAATGCTCACATAAGGTGAAGAGTTGAAAATGTACAAGGTTTATTAGTAAAAAACTATGAGCAATATTAAAAATATGAGATATTTTGGGTATCCAAAAATGAGTAAATGCTCACATAAGATGAAGAGTTGAAAATGTACAAGGTTTATTAGTAAAAAACTATGAGCAATATTAAAATGATTCCATTATGACACATATGTAAGGAAGGGGAATTCTTTAAAGGAGGTGCATATTTCACATAAGATGAAGAGTTGAAAATGTACAAGGTTTATTAGTAAAAAACTATGAGCAATATTAAAATGATTCCATTATGACACATATGTAAGGAAGGGAAATTCTTTAAAGGAGGTGCATATTTCACATAAGATGAAGAGTTGAAAATGTACAAGGTTTATTAGTAAAAAACTATGAGCAATATTAAAATGATTCCATTATGACACATATGTAAGGAAGGGGAATTCTTTAAAGGAGGTGCATATTTCACATAAGATGAAGAGTTGAAAATGTACAAGGTTTATTAGTAAAAAAAACTATGAGCAATATTAAAATGATTCCATTATGACACATATGTAAGGAAGGGGAGTTCTTTAAAGGAGGTGCATATTTCACATGCTTGAATGAGTTTTAAACTCATAAAAATTGAGATATTTCATCTCTCCTCTCTCCTCATTCAAGTCTAGTTCTAAAAAGTTAGCTTAACTGACCTAAAAATGGTCAAATATTGACCAAACTGATTTAGAAAATTCTAGAATCAGTTTGTTTGGTTAGGAGCTCAATTTTTCCTATAAATAGAAGCCTCCCCCTTGTTGAAAAATAGATAGTGTTTATGCATCGTTACTCTACTCCACCTAAGCCAAGAACTGTGAATTCATTTAATAATTCACTAGTTTTTGGAGCTTCCCTCTTTCTTCAATCCCCATTAGTGGCTCCATCAACATACTTAACCAATTGATTGGTTGGGGGCCTCTACCGTGAACAAAGAATCAAGCAAGTTGTAAGGTAATTAGTGAATATTGGTCTTTCTATAATTTCTCAATGTTTCTCTCTTCTCAACCCCTCTCAAGCTTGAGAAGTTTAATTGGTATGGTTTTTTAAATGCTATTGAAGTTTGAATAGTAGTGAAGAGTTACATAATTTAATAAATGCTATTGAAGTTAATTTTCATTTATGTTTAAATTCTAATGGTTTTTATGTAAATTCTCTCTCTCACTCAAGAAATGGTCATACTCATGACCCGTTCTCAATCCAAATCAAGCTTTTCATAAAGCTTTTCCTTAACCCAAGATTAAGCTATGCTTGAGGTCAAATTAATGGCTTTTTTCTATGCTTTTAGTTTATGTATATTGATGATTCAATCCATTATGGATTAATAATCCAATTAGAGATCATTTTAATTATTTTCTTAATGATAAGCATTACCCCTTAGAAAAATTGAGATTTATCAGTCATAGCAGCGGAGCTATGGCAAAATTTTTATAAAAATTATGCATAAAATAATTTCATTCAAAGCATAAAAAGAGGACTTCCTACCATATTCTAGGAATTATCATCCTAGATTAATTGAAAGAATTTCATTACAATCATGGAGAAATTGAATTTTAATATCATGTATAAAGGATAAGTTTTTATATCAAAAGTGTTATTTTTACCATTTTTATTTCATGCATAGAAGTATGCATAATGGATAAATTTTTATATCAAAAGTGTTATTTTTACCATTTTTATTTCATGCATAGAAGTATGCATAATGGATAAATTTTTATATCAAAAGTGTTATTTTTACCATTTTTATTTCATGCATAGAAGTATGCATAGTGGATAAATTTTTATATCAAAAGTGTTATTTTTATCATTTTTAATTTTCATGCATAGAAGTATGCATAAAGGAAAATTTTTTTATATCAAAAGTGTTACTTTTATCATTTTTAATTTTCATGCATAGAAGTATGCATAAAGGAAAAATTTTTATATCAAAAGTGTTACTTTTATCATTTTTAATTTTCATGCATAGAAGTATGCATAAAAGAAAATTTTTTATATCAAAAGTGTTACTTTTATCATTTTTAATTTTCATGCATAAAAGTATGCATAAAAGAAAAATTTTATATCAAAAGTGTTACTTTTATCATTTTTAATTTTCATGCATAGAAGTATGCATAAAGGAAAATTTTTTTATATCAAAAGTGTTACTTTTATCATTTTTAATTTTCATGCATAAAAGTATGCATAAAGGAAAAATTTTTATATCAAAAGTGTTACTTTTATCATATTGGATTTCATGCATATAGGTATGCATAAAAGATATTCTTTTTATACTAAAAGTGTGATTTTCCTCATAAATGGATTTTATGCTTAACTTAGATGCATAAGAGAAATTCTTTTATTCTAAAAGTGTAATTCCCTACCAAATTGAAATTATGCATAAGAAGATGCATAAAAGATTGATTTTAATTTCGAAAGCTATATGAGCATACGCCTTGCATGAGAGAGGAAGAGGAGAAGAGAAGAGAGATAATGCAAAGGTCAATTTGGAAACATGAACTTAGACAACCCTAATAAGGGTTAACTCCTTGATGTGAAGCCACTAGGGGCTCACTCCACCACCACTTGTGTCACTCAAGTGGATCTTTCCTTAAGCTAGGTAGGGAGCAATGATAGAAGGAGCTATGGAGAGCTCAACTCCTATCTCAATGCCTTGGTGTGTGCAAGAGAGAGAGAGAGAGAGAGAGAGAGAGAGAGAGAGAGCATGAAGAAGGAGAAGAGGCAAGAAAAGGAGCATCATCTACAAGCACACACATACAATCAAGCAACCAAGCATGCATCCACACAAGCGCACCACCATAGCCCCACAAGAGTGTGTGAGGGAGAGAGAGGAAAACTTAATTGTGATAATGGAATTGTATATCCTTTTCATGTTTCATTAGTCATTCATATATATGAGCTCTCTTTTTACAATGGCCGACCACCCATTTAACAGTTAGGGGCCCAAAATTGGTTCTCTAGCTCTATGTACCCCTAGGCTTATTAAGGATGGAATTACACATGTCGTAAGCTTAGTCATCCCATATACCTTTTACATGAAGCAATTAGCACGATTTACATGAAGCGTAACCACCCGTAAAATAATGTTAACCATTGTAGTTAGCGGTAGTAGAGGGAGTATGTGTGGACAAAATCATACCACAATTTGGGATACTAGGGGGATCGATGTAAAGCTTTGTATCTAGTCCACAAGACGGTCTCCGTCATATCTTTAAAGGTTTGGAGATGCCATGCAAGTATCCACTGGTGGATGCATTTGTAGTAGCCAAAAAGCTGCTTGAGTGGGGACTTTATTGAGGTCGAAGGAGGTGAGGCCTTGGGCTCCTTTAAGGTAGTGATGCCATTGGAGGAACTCTGCCAAAAGGGTGGTGATGAGGTTATAGAAGCGCATGGTGGCCATTATGGAAATATTCTTAGCACTTGATCATATTTTTCTATGAATGGATGCATTTGGGCCAGCATACTTTCTTCTGTGCATGGGTTTTAGGACATAGGAGGGCTGGACCATGGAAAGTTGAAGTGTAGCTTAGGGTTCTCTTTTTGTTTGGAGTGGAACAAGTCCTAGGCCAAACAACCATGGATGGGGAGGTAGATCAGGTTGATGCAAATATTGCAAAGGGTTGTACAGTACTCGGTCCAAATTTTCGGCTTGGGTAGGAAGGGGTGGATCATCAGAGTTTGACTGGATGTAGCCGCCGCATTGTCAGTGTAGGTGTTGTTGCTTCCATGTATCTTGCTTTGTGTTGATGTAGAGTTGGAGGATTTTAATGCCCATGCTATTTGGTGATCTTTGGTAGTGGCACTTGTAGCTGGCAACCGAGCAAGATGTGGATGGCCTACTCAAACTCAGTGCGATCTAGAGGATCACATCAGTTGAGGGGATTGAGGGGGGGGGATCCACCTCATCTTTCTCCTATGGGGGTTGGGGTGGGATTTCACCCTCTTCTAGGGGGTGGGTGAAGGTAGGTCAGCGAGTGGGGGTTGTTGAGGCGGAGGAGTTATGGAGGTAGAAGGGTGGTACTAAGCAAGGCATCGAAGAGAGAATGTGCACGTGCTGATGTAGAAGGGAGATATTTGGGGAAGTAATGGCGGGCCTAGTCCTAGATGGAGGGAGGAAGGGGGTGAGGAGGAAACATGAGGTGGTATGGTATGGGGTGAGGGAAAGAGGGGAAGGGTGGTGGGGGAAAAGGTGGAAGTGGGAAAGCTGGTGCCTGATAGGATTTTAGCATGAAGTGTGGGAGGTTCGAGGGAGTGTTGGTGGGCACTAGTGGGAGGTGGGTTGGGTGGCCCCCGGAGCCTATGAAAGCATTTTAGAGTTGAAGTCAACCATATTTTCTCATAGTCATGGGATATTTCCAATAGACATTGATATTTGGTACAAAAGTATTGGTCATGTCAACATTCAAAATCTGAAATCTTTCACATTGGGAAGTGCCAGAGGTGAGTTGGAGTAGCAAAAAGCAACCCACAATTGCTTTATCTAGCATAGAGGCAGAGCATAGAGGAGAATCTATGGCTGCATGTGAGGTGGTATGGCTGAAAAAGCTACTCAAAGATTTGGGATAGCAATGTGATGGGAAAGCTGTCATACATTGTGACAACATGAGCAGCATACAATTGTCAAGAAATCTGGTCTATCATGTGAGGACCAAATACATAGAGGTCCACTATCATTTCATCAGGGAGAAAGTGTTGGATGGACAGATAGAGTTGACATATGTGAAGAATGAAGAGTAGGTTGCAGATATCTTTACCAAACCACTTGGTAAAGTACTTTAGAGACAGGCTTGGGGTGCATGAGATGGATATGGTGAGCTTGAGGGGGAGTGTTAAGAATGCAAGCTCATTAGGATCTAGTGGATAGTGGTAGTGTGTGGACACTAGTCTAGAAGTGTGTGTGTGGAAAATAATGTCCGCGTTCAGCTGGCCAAGTGTGTGGACATTAGACTTAGGTTATTTTGATGTGAACTTATCACTAGGATAGTGTGTTGTGTTTTCCGGTGTGCAATGAAGGAAAGTTATGAAGCTTCTCTATCATGTATGTGTTGATGGTTTGAGATAATGAGAGCTAATTAGGGTTTTCCTCTCTACCCTTGTGGCTATCTCCTCTCTCTTTTCATTGCTTGCCCTGCTTCTTCAGATGACTACCTCGCCTCCTTCATGCTCAAGTCATTCTACTTCTAATTCAATCACTCAGCTTCTTCTCCTCGGCAATCTGCAATCTTCCCTCACCTTGCCCATTAGATGCTAGCCACTAAGGTGTTACACACCTTAGTAAAGGCTTTAAAAAAACACCTTTGTTTAATACTTAATATACAAGGTTTATCAAAAACCCATTATGATCTTTGGCCAAAACCTTAATGTTACCATACTTTGGTCTTATCACATCATCAAAAGAAGCCCTCGGCCATTGCATCCTAGCTTTCCAGGAAACCACTTTCAAAGTTTGCTATCACCAAATATCATTACCCATGTGCTACTATGGGATTTGAAGCATATCAAACATGGAAAATGTCTAACCAAATACATCATCAACTCTTGGGTTATGATGTTCACCCACACACAATCTTGCACAATACTATATCTACAAAATGTAGAGATGCATCCCAAAGCACAATCCCCTTTACTCTGATGAACAACCATGTTGTCACACCATCCCTAAGTGCAAACCAACCATCATTTCTTGACACACAAACACCAGAGTTGTCACACCATCCCTAAGTGCAAACCAACCATCATTTCTTGACACACAAACACCAGAGTTCTATACAAATATACATGTTTTTTTTGTTCACTTTTCTAGCCTCACATATTTTGCCCTCCACCCAAACTACTAGAGCATTCATGCTCATAGTAGAGAATAGAGTACACATGCCAAAATCTCTTTTTTCTTCTTGTTGAGAAAAAATTCATTTGCAACTTGGCCCCAAAATAACTCATCTTTTATTATGGTCATAAGACAAGCTATGTTCTTCTTCAACCTATACCCATCTACTCTCTTCTTATGCCACTTCCCATCTAGATCTACAAGTTGATAGGTTCCATTTTTGAATTTTTCTATCACACAAAATGGTCCTTCGACACTTGATCTAGAACTTTGTTTGAAAAGTACTATCCAACCATTGTCATATCTAAGTACAAGATCCCCTCTCCCAATGTATTTGTCTTTGACTTCTTGATTGAACCTCTCTTGATTTCTCAGCAACACTTGAGCATAATGCTCAAAAGCTCTAATTGTGTCAAGTTGTAGTTCTTGGAAATACAAAAATCTTTCTTGTAAGGCATTACTACCTACTTCTTCATGTTTCATCAGTACCTTTATTGATGGTATCTCTACTTCTATAGGGTAGCAAAGCCTCCTTTCCAAACAACAAATGAAAAGGAGAAAACATGGCTCCTTCTTTGATTGAAACCTTGTAAGCCCAAAAAGCTCTAAATCCTAGGTTTTACCATAACCTTCCATCATTTTGGTCAACACCTTCATAATTTCACCATTAAATCTTTCATTCATCCCATTACACTGGGGATAATAAGTAGTAGTGTACTTATGTTGAATTCTCAACTTAGCACATAGAGATCCACTCTAAATCCTGGTCCATTATCTGAGAGAAGCTCCAAAGGCATACCAAACTTACAACAATAGATGTCTTCATATACAAACCTAGCTACTTCTTTGGCTAAACCTACTTTATAGCTCTAGCTTTTGCCCATTTTGAAAGATAATCCATAGTAGTAAGAATGTAGCACTTTCCTCTGAATGTCATGGTGGGCAAAGGTCCCACTGTATCAATGCCCCATCTTTCAAAAACATCAAAACACAGAAAAGTATGCACAAGCTCATACTTTAAAACCCTTTTACCCATTTGCTGACACTGCACACAATACTTACACTAATGAGATACATCTTTTTGAATACTAGGCCAAACATAACCCTCCAAAAACACCTTATGCAAAGTTATCTTCATAGTATAATGACCACCACATGCTCCTTCATGATTGGCTTCAAGGATCCTATAGATTTCCTCTCTCCATGGTACCCTCCTTAGCACCAAATATGCACCCTTCATATACAAGACATCATTGATCAAAATGTATTTTGTTGCTCTCTTGATAAAAACATATTTCTTGGATTTCTCCGAGTTCTCTGGAAGATGACCTTTCAACAAAAAATGTTCCTTATGCTCTAATCTTTCCATTCCTAGTAGATAAAAAGGAGAGCTAGCCTTTACAACAAACACCTCTCAAATTCTTTGTTGAGCTGCTACATGAGCCTCGTCATTCTTTTTCCTCTCCACATGTCATAGAGACCATGCTTCAAACTTGTTTAACAACCTTTTAATTTGTTGACACATCTTTTTCAAAACTATGTTTTTGCTTTGCCACAATCCTAATAATTATTTTACCCACAAGTAAGTCATCACCTTTGTTTTTTAATTTCTTTATACCCATTTTAAGTGCAAAGAATAAAACTTTTTTCCAAAGTTACATATTCGGCTTCATTGTTGTGACTTGTTACCACTGCACTTCATAGTCCACCATTGTTTCTTTTTGTTCCCTCCAAGGTCATATAGAACAACCCCTCCCAAAGCTATGTATGAGACTTCCTATAAGAACCATTAAAAAACATGGTGAAATCATCCTTAGATTTTTCCATTCTTGGTTCCACTTGTTTATGATAAATAGGGGCCCTAGTTGACTCCTACTAGGAAAGAGTATTGGAACTCTTACAATTCTACAACCCACTTTATCATTCTTTTGGACAGAACCACATTGTTTATAAGTGGAGGAAGTAAATCATAGCTCATTAGAAAACAAAAGATTTTGAAGGAGATAATGTTGAAACCTTCTACAAGCAAAGATCACATTGATCATTACCTTCTCTGCTTCACTATATCCTCTTTCCACTGCAGCTTTCACCCTGCTTGCATAGTAAATAGGCTTCAAGTAAAGACTTCCCTTTCCTTGGAGCAAGAATCCTCCCACAACATCAGCACCTATTGAAGGATTCACATAGAACACTTTGTCCCAGTCAGGAGCTTGCACAGATGAAAGACTACAAAGAACCTCTTTGACCTTGCTGAAAACCTCTTCACATTCATGAGTCCACTTTAAAGGGTCATGCTTGACAACTTGCTGGAGAGGATACAAGACTTGAGAGGCCAAAGGAAGAAATCTTCCCATATACTTGACCTTTTGAATAAAAACCATTAGCTGCTTCATGTCTTTAGGAGGAGGTAAAAGCACTAAAGCCTTCAATTTGTCATCATCTGCTTCAATATCACTTTTTGAAATTACATGTCCAAGAAACTTGAATGTACGTTGAGAATGGAAACATTTTTTAGGTTAAGTTGACCACCACTCCTATCCAATATTTCAAATGCAAGCCACAACTTTTCATAATGCAAGATTCTACTACTGTATATGCAAATGTCATCAATGAAAACTTTGATGAACATCTCAAGATAAGGTGCAAATACAACATTAATCTTGCTTTGAAAAGATGAGGGACCATTGGTCAAACCAAAAGGTAACACTTTGTAGAAAAATGCCCCTAAGGGGTTATGAAGGTAGTTTTATTTTGATCCTCAGGAGCAATTTGAAGTTGAAAATATCCTGAATAACTATCACAAATACTATACCTTTCATGACCTAATACTGAATCCAAAACTTTATCTATGTAAGGAAGAGGATTTTGTAGCTGCATTAAGCAGCTTGTACTCCACACAAATTCTCCATCTTCCATTCTTCTTTGGTCGAATGACTACTGGACTCACCCATTTAGAAGTTGTGACTGGGTAGATGAAGTTGGCCTTCAACAACTTTTCCACTTCATCTTTTACTGTGTCTTGTTGACCTTTCCTCAAAGGCCTCAACCTTTGGCACATTTGCTTGGCACCTTCCTTGAGCTCTATATGAAGACTCTCTCCTTTAAAGCCTCGAATCTTTTCATATGATGTGATGAAGAGGTTAGGAAACTCCTGCAACATGGGTTTATATTGATGTTGGCCCACCAAAGTAAGATTAGAACTTAATATTTTGTCAGCAAAATCCATCTTTACATTCTTTTTTGGTTCAAGGAATTTCTCTATCTCTTCAAAAGATCTCCTCTCACTACCCACCATCACTTTTCCCACATCCCCTTCACTCATGGGCTCTAAAGTAAGCATGGATACATCGACATCACTTGAGTATGAACATGTTCTCCCCTCATTGCTATCCCTTTCACTCTTAACCACACTCTCAGTATTTTCTTTTTCTTCTTCCTCATCTTTCGCTAACTACTTTTTATCAATTATGCTAAACTTCCTCCTCATCCTTTTTAAATCATAAAATGTAATGGTAACCTTTTTTCAGTCTTGAATTACACCTAATAATCTAAGCCATGGTCTTCCTAAGATCAAAGGAAATGCACCCATCCTAGTAGCCATAATGTGACAATTCACTTTAACATTCACACCAAATACACCTTTACATCAAGATCTTTGAGGATACCTAAACACCTTACTTTAGCATGATTTGCAAGCCGTATTCTAAACCCATAAGCCCCACTTCTCTAATCCTAGATTTTCTACACAAGATTGTGTGATCACACATATTTTTACACCCCCATCAATGTAAGATTTTCCCATACCTTGTCGTTTATGCCAAGCATCAATAACTGTGCATATGTTGGGAAGCTCCTCTATTGAATGCACCTTGTTAATGCTTTTCCTTGGTTCTTTATTTACCTTTTGGATTCACCAACCTTTTCAACTCTCTTATTAATCTTGGACAAAGCTCCATGAGTTGGCCATATGAAATGCCGACCTTTTTGTTGAGAAGATTCTCCTTCAATTTGACCATCTCCAAGAGGCAAGTGTGCTGCTTGATAGTGTCTTCTTGGCTTGGCTTTCTTTTTGCTTGTTAATGCTTCTTCTTTTTGTTTCTCCTTCTTGGCCTTTGCTTGATCACCTTCAAACTCTTTCTCTTGAGTTCTCTTCACGGGCATAATATCAAGCTCTTGATCTTTTGTCACTTCTTCTACTTGTATTAAACTCACAGCTGCTTTGCCCTTCTCTTTAGGTGTCAAGCCACTAGAGCTTGGCTTATCTTTGATTTCCACTACAAAATCATTACTACCTATGATTAGGGAAGGTTGGGGGTAAAGGATACATATCTCCCCCTTGTGTAGAAGGATTATCATAGTTAGGGCTTGTGTGTCCCCATTCACCACAATTAAAACAATTATAAGGTTCAAACCTTGTTTTAAGCACTCCTCTACCTCTTTCATTCCCTTCACTATATCCTTCCATAAGCTTCACGTGCGTCCTAGACCAGGTGTTCTATATCCTATACCTCTTCCTCTTCCACCCCCCCTGACAAATTCAAACTAAGGTTCTTGAAGAGGTTGACTACTTCATCCATCTCCTTTTTTAATTCATCATCATTTTGGCTTTTCACTAACAGTTGAGGTGAGGTTTGCAGTAAATTTGTCACTTCTCCTTTGACTCCCTGCTCCATAATCTCCACACTATGGCTTACTTCTTTCCCAAGTTGACCCAATCTAATCATTTTCCACTCTTTCTCCCTGGCTATGTCCACAGCTTCTTCAAAAGTTTCAATATTTTTCAACTCCACTTTCAACCTTAGATTCCCCCTTAACCCAGGCAACAAATCTATCATTTTTCAACATAGACAGAGGGGTTTCATTCCTTGAAGCAACACACCACCTATCCCACATCTTTGTGAAATGTTGAACATAAATATCCACATTATCTTTCTGAGTGGGCCCAAAAATTTTATGCCACACCCGATTAGAATCTTCAGTCTTTTGGTAGTGTTGCTGCAGGAACTCTTGTTTTGTAGCTTCATAAGTGATCTCTTGTGAAGGGTCTTTGTCTTGTAAAGAATCTTCATAACCCTTCAATCATTTTTGGGCCTCATCCTATAAGTAGTAAACAAAGAATCATTAACATAAAGATAGGCTCTTGCCTGTTTTTGACAAGCAAGTGATTTCCAATTGCTCCACAAATGTTTTGGCATCTTCATGCAGAAACCCATGGAAAAGTGGAAAATCTTGAGCCATATTAGCACAATTGACAAACCAAAGGTTCTTAAAATAGGTTCCTCAATGGGGGCACCAAAAGGATGTGATGCAACCAGCAGAAATCAGTCTTTGCCTCTACAACTCCTCTCTCTCAACCATTAATCCTTATAACATATGAGAGGAACACCCTAGTACTCTTTGTTGAACCCCAAACCATACTAAACAAACATGAACCTCCCAAGAATATTTCACACTAATTTTATTTCAAATAAGTAGATATGGTATAATGATAGATAAGTGTACACCCAACTGACAAGCTAAAGATTGGTATAATGCTAGATATTGGGTAAGTGTACACCCAATTAACAAGCAAACCATTGACACACTTGAATTGAATAAAGAAACACAACTCTTATCCTCACATAAAAACCCCATGCGAATAATGACCAACCAACCCATCACCACCATAGCAACCCCAATGAAGATAAACATGGTTGATATATATCAAAGAAACCTGACTCTATACAAAAAATCATTGATGGGTACAATTGAGTTCTACCATACTCCAAGTGACTTTTTTACGAGAAAACCAAAAAATTGAGCGGGGCATGGCAAAAGGCCTCCTATAGAGAAGTAGATTGACAATGGAGAACATATCAATTATAAGTGAGAGATAGAGGTTGAGGGAGCAATAGAAGAAAAGGGTTGTACTTTAAAACATATCTTTTGATAAATTTATAAGTACATTGATACCAAACGACATAAATATTGATTGTGAGTTTGAAGAATAGAGAGTCATAGGTAGTGCAAATATTTGCTAATCAAGTGCCAGCCTTCACAACACAAAATGGGAAACTCAAAATGGATCCATAACTCAAAATTAGGTGCCAAAAACCAAGGAAAAAAATGTTGAAAAATAGGTAGAGGGAGAGGAGACACACACACAGGAGCAAACCCTAACCATAGAGGGAAGCCATCTCCCTTCTCACACAATGCATAAAGCCATCATCCATAATACACAACACACACTGTGTGTTGTGTCCACACACAGCTAACCCTAGCTAATGTCCACACACTATGACCAGCTGGACGCGGTCATTTATGTCTCACACATGCTGCTACCTAACATGCCAGCACATAGTGCAGCTGGCACAAGCTGACATCAAGCTTGAATCTCAACAGCCCCTCTCAAGCTCATGATGTACTGCCATAGATGAAGATGTAGATGATCTTGGGCTATCAAAGCTCTCAACACTCCCCCTCAAGCTCATCCCATGTACTTCCAACATAGTACGGAAGTACTTAAACTTCTCCCTGCTAAGTGGCTTTGTAAAGATGTTGGCCACCTACTCTTCAGTCTTCACATACTGCAAATCCGTTGTACCATCCAGCACTTTCTCTCTGACAAAATGATAGTGGACCTCTATGTGTCTGGTTCGTGCATAAAAAATTGGATTCTTGGCCAGCTGTATGCTGCTCATGTTATCACAATGAATGACAACCTTGCCATCAAATAGGCTCACCCAAATCAGCCAAGAGACTCTTTAACCATACTCCTTCACATGTAGCAATGGTGGCTGCACCCTTGTATTCAGCCTCTCTGTACTAGATAAAGCAACAGTAGGTTGCTTCTTGCTACTCCAACTCACCACTGCACTTCCAAATGTAAAGGCATAACCACTAGTAGACCTCATGTCGTCATACGAGCTACCTGCCCAATCTGCGTCTGTGTAGCCATGTACATCCAAGCCTTTACCATGCTCATAAAGAAGACCATAATGTGCAGTGGTCTTTACATATCGCATAATGCGTCTCTCACTGCATCCAAATGAGGTGTTCTGGGGCTCTGCATAAATTGGCTTACTAGCCCTATAGCATAACTGAGATCCAGGCATGTGATAGTCATGTAAATAAGACTGCCAACCATCTATACATAATGGATCATCCAACTCTTCACCAAAATCAGCCCGCAGCTTTACATTCTGCTCCAAAGGTGTACTCATTGGCTTACACCCTGTCATCCCATATTTTGCCAACATATCCAATGCATATTGGCGTTGCACTAACCATACCTGCATGGTCTTTGATCACTTCAATCCCAAGAAAACATCTCAATTCACCTAAGTCTTTCATGTCAAACTGCCCACTCAATGCCTTCTTGACATGCATAACATCTGTAGCATGATCTCCTGTGACAATCAAGTCATCCACATAGATGACAAGCACATAGAGTGAAGAATCTGCTGAAGAAACCTGAAATCCAAGGGAGATAAGATATCGGCTTATCTTATTACTCCAAGCACGAGGTGCTTGCTTCAAACCATATAATGCTTTCTTTAATCTGCATACACATGAGTGGGATACCTCGGGTGTGCTTTCTTTAATCTGCATACACATGAGTGGGATACCTCGGGTGTGCATATCCTTCTGGCTGTGCCATATAAACTTCCTCTTGTAGATCACCATTTAGAAATGCATTTTTCACATCCATTTGATGCATTTCCCAACCATTTGCTGCAGCCATAGCAATGACTGCTCTCACTGTTCCCATCTTTGCAACTAGACTAAATGTTTCATCATAGTCCAAGCCTTGGGTTTGTGCATAACCCTTAGCTACCAATCATGCTTTATAGCGCTCAACGGAACCATCTGTAAACCCATTTGCAACCAATGACATTTTGTCTTACATTTCACTTTGTAAACCCATTTGCAACCAATGACATTTTTGCCTTGTGGTAAGGCAACTAAATCCCATGTTTCATTATGAACCAAAGCGTCCATCTTAACATCCATTGCCTTCTCCCATACATGGTTCCCAATAACTTCTGTATAGCATGTAGGTTCCACATGCTTCACCAAAGAGGTCATATATGCGTAATGCATCGCAAAATCACGATATGTCAACCTGTCAACTGGATACCTGACCCTTTGGGATCTCCGTAATGCATGCGGATCACTCTGAACACCTGTCACTCTAGCATGTGGAGGCACATATCTATCCTGCCTTGCACCAGGTGTGCGTAAAACTGGTATGTCAAGTTCCTCATCCAAACTCTCTTAACTTGACAACTCATAACCTGTAATACCAATTCCTTCAACCTTCTTTTTCCCTTTATCCACAGCACTACTTCCAGTGCTCACACTCTCATGTCTCAAGCGTCCTGACCACAGCACTACTTCCAGTGCTCACACTCTCATGTCTCAAGCGTCCTGACCATGGATGTATAGTGCTACTCTCAGACTCTGCTGGCCCAGACATAGAAATAGAACTTACTTGTGGCAAGTTCACATGCACATTAGCATCAAGGGAATCAATGACACCCTCATCCTTTGCTTTGTACCAACTAGCAAGTTCATCGAACACCACATCTCGTGAGATAACCACTTGCCTAGTTTGTGGATTGTAACATTTATATGCCTTGCGATCCTGTGCATATCCAACAAACACACACTTTTCTGCCTTAGGATCCAACTTCCTCCTTCTCTTGTCAGGTACATGTGTTGAAAAATAGTTAGAGGGAGAGGAGACACACACACAAGAGCAAACCCTAATGTATATTACAAACCCTAACCATAGAGGGAAGCCATCTCCCTTCTCACACAATGCATAAAGCCATAATCCATAATACACACAACACACACTGAGTTGTGTCCACACACATCTAACCCTAGCTAGTGTCCACACACTATGACCAGCTGGACGCGGTCATTTATGTCTCACACATGTTCCTACCTAACATGCCAGCACATAGCATAGCTAGCTCACACTGACATCGAGCTTGAATCTCAACAGCCCCTCTCAAGCTCATGATGTACTGCCATAGATGAAGATGTAGATGAGCTTGGGATATCAAAGCTCTCAACACTCCCCCTCAAGCTTGAATCTCAACAGCCCCTCTCAAGCTCATGATGTACTGCCATAGATGAAGATGTAGATGAGCTTGGGATATCAAAGCTCTCAACACTCCCCCTCAAGCTCATCCCACGTACTCCCAACATAGTACGGAAGTACTCAAACTTCTCCCTGCTAAGTGGCTTTGTAAAGATGTCTGCCACCTGCTCGTCAGTCTTCACATACTGTAGATCCACTGTACCATCCAGCACCTTCTCTCTGACAAAGTGATAATGAACCTCTATGTGTTTGGTCCTCGCATGAAACACTAGATTCTTGGCCAACTGTATACTTCTCATGTTGTCACAATGAATGATAACTTTGCCATCAATAGGCTCACCCAAATCTGCCAAGAGATTCTTTAACCATACTGCTTCACAAGTAGCAATGGCTGCACAACTGTATTCAGCCTCTGTAGTAGATAAAGCAACTGTAGGTTGCTTCTTGCTACTCCAACTCACCACGGCACTTCCAAGTGTAAAGGCATAACCACTAGTAGACCTCCTGTCATATGAGCTACCTGCCCAATCAACATCTGTGTAGCCATGTATATCCAAGCTTTTACCACTCTCATATAGAAGACCATAATGTGCAGTGGTCTTTACATATCTCATAATGCGTCTCACTGCATCCAAATGAGGTTTTCTGGGGCTCTGCATAAACTGACTTACTAGCCCCACAGCATAACTCAAATCCGGGCGTGTGATAGTCATGTAAATGAGACTACCAACCATCTTTCTGTACATAGATGGATCATCCAACTCCTCACCAAAATCAGCTCGCAACTTCACATTCTGCTCCAAAGGTGTACTCATAGGCTTACACCCTGTCATGCCATATTTTGCCAACATATCCAATGCATATTGGCGTTGCACTAACCATGTACCTGCATGGTCTTTGATCACTTCAATTCCAAGAAAGTATCTCAATTCACCCGTCCTTCATGTCAAATTGCCCACTCAATGCCTTCTTGACATGCATAACATCTGTACCATGATCACCTGTGATAATCAAGTCATCCACATAGATGACAAGTAAAACAATCCCATGATCTGTCTTCTTCACATAGAGTGAAGAATCTGTAGTAGAAATCTGAAATCCAAGGGAGATAAGATATCTGCTCATCTTATCACTCCAAGCACGAGGTGCTTGCTTCAAACCATATAATGCCTTTTTCAATCTGCATACATGAGTGGGATATTTTGGGTGTACATACCCTTCTGGCTGTGCCATATACACTTCTTCTTGTAGATCACCATTTAGAAATGCATTTTTGACATCCATTTGATGCATTTCCCAACCATTAGCTGCAGCCATAGCAATGACTGCTCTCACTGTTCCCATCTTTGCCCCACTGGTGGACTGAATGTTTTATCATAGTCCAAACCTTGGGTTTGTGCATAACCCTTAGCTACCAATCTTGCTTTTTATGTCGTTCAATGGAACCGTCTAACTTGCACTTCACTTTGTAATCCCATTTACAACCAATGACATTTTTGTCATGTGGTAATGCAACCAAATCCCATGTGTCATTATGAACCAATGCGTCCATCTCAACATCCATTGCTTTCTCCCATACATGCTTTCCAATAGCTTCTGTATAGCATGTAGGTTCCACATGCTTCACCATAGATGTCATATATGCATAATGCATAGCAAAATCTCGATATGTCAACCTATCAACTGGATATCTGACCCTTTGGGATCTCCGCAATGCATGCGGATCACTCTGAACACCTGTCACTCTAGCATGTGGTGGCACATATCTATCCTGCCTTGCACCAGGTGTGTGTAAAACAGGTATACCAAGTTCCTCATCCAAACTCTTTGAACTTGATGACTCATAACCTGTAATTGCTTTTCTGTAAAAGCTTTGAAATCCATAAACTTTCCAACACTTCACTTTTCTCTCTGAGAAAGTATATCCATGTCATTCCGCTAAAATCATCTATGAATGTCACATAATATAAACTGCCATAGATGGGTTTTGTGCAGGACCCCATACATCACTATGTACTATCTCAAGTGGCCTGCTACTCATATTTCCTTCTCTAGGAAACCGCAACCTTGCCTGCTTTCCAAACTGACAGGCTTCACAAACATGCATATGCCCATCATACTTGAATCTAGGCAGCCCACTAACAATGCCTCTTGCCTGCATGTTCTTTAACCTTTGTATATTGACATGTCCAATCCTCTTATGCCACATATCAATGTCCTATACCACATTTCTGCTTTTAGAGAACATGGCTGATTTTAACTCAGGAATCCTAGCATCCAGCTTAAACAACCTGCCTTCTTTCTTTCCTTTAGCAATGACTCTACATCCATTTTTGAACTCCTCAACGAAGCAACCATGCTCGTTGAAACGAACCTGTAATCCCTGTTCCACCATTTGACCAACTGAGGCCAAGCTTTTTGTGATAGAAGGCACATACAATACGTCTGGCTGACATTGTGCATAACCAATGGTACACTTTCACAACATGTGTAATGGCATGCTGAGTATCATCTCCTGTCTCCACATAACCTTTCACATCCATAGGCTTCATTTGGTCCTATGAGCAGCATGTCATCGACATAGAGAGCAATGATTAGATGTACATCATCCACACATTTAACATACAAAGTGCTTTCTATTGGACTATTCTGAAAACCATGTGCAGTCAAATATGCATGTATCTTTTCATACCAAGCTCGTGGAGCTTGCTTTAAACCATACAAAGCCTTTTTCAACCTGCACACTTTGTTTTCCTACCCTCTTTGAACAAAACCACGAGGTTGTGATACATACACCTCCTCATGCAAATCTCCATTCAAGAATGCAGTCTTTATGTCCAATTGATGTACATTCCAACCATTATGAGCTACCAATGCACAAATGCTACGAATGGTAGTCATACGACAAGTGGGAGCAAAGGTCTCATCAAAACCACGAGGTTGCAATACATACACCTCCTCATGCAAATCTCCATTCAAGAACGCAGTCTTTATGTCCAATTGATGTACATTCCAACCATTATGAGCTACCACTGCATAAATGCTACGAATGGTAGTCAAGTGTGGGAGCAAAGGTCTCATCAAAATCAATGCCCTTTTCTTGAGCATTACACTTTGCAACAAGTCTAGCCTTCAACACTGCCATCTGGCTTTCGTTTCAACTTAAAAACCCACTTACATCCAATGACCTTTTTACCAATAGGCAAATCACACAAAGACCATGTACCATTCTTCATTATAGCATCATATTCACTTTGCATTGCAACCAACCATTTTTTTTATTTTTGTGCCTCATCAAATGAAAGAGGTTCTTCCTCTTCACACATACTAGACACAGCCAAAGCATAACAATCTGATGCATAAGAGACATGCTGAAAACATGAATGAGTACGACTAGAAATAGATGCATCAATTTTACTATCACGCAAGGTTTACACCAGCCATTTAGGCATACCTCTAGCCTGCTCATTTTTAGCCCTATCCTTTCATAAATTACATCCTATAAATCTGCATATAAATTTGCATCAGAAATAGGCTGATCTATGATGTCGTTTAAAATCTGCATAGGCTGAATATTTGCCTCATTAGGACTTACATTTGAATTCCCACCTGTAAACAGAAACAACAACGTATCAAATACATCCCGTAAGCTCACACCTATCTCTTTTGGTACATGATAACAAAGGCTGCACAACATCTTCCACAAAAACAACATCTCGACTAATCAAGATACGCTTTGACTGTGGATGATACAATCTGTAACCCTTGCTCTTAGCACTGTAACCAACAAAAATGCATTTGACAGCCTTATCATCCAAATTTCTACATTGTTGCATAGGCACTAAAGCATAGGCCAAGCAACCAAAGACACGCAAGTGACCAATAGAAGGCTTCCTACCATGCCAAGCTTCGTATGGAGTAACAGACTGCAAGGCCTTAGTGGGACACCTCTTGAGTACATATGCAGCACACATGACAGCCTCAAGCCAAAACGCATGTGGCAAAGCTTGGCTCTTGACCATACATCGTGCAATCTCCATAAGTGACCTGTTTTTCCTCTTAGCAACACCATTTTGCTGAGGGGTATATGGCACTGTACATTGGTGTTTTATCCCACGACTAGCTAGAAATGCATCAAACTCTTTAGACATGTACTCCTCCCCTCGATCAGAATGGAGGGTTCCCACAGTACAATTGGATACATTTTCAACCATAAGCAAAAACTGTTTAAAGTTCAAAAACACTTCAGACTTTGCCTTCAGTGGATATACCCATGCATGCCTTGAGTAATCATCAATGAAAGTCATGAAGTACAAGTGTTTACCAAATGACGGAGTTTACATAGGCCTGCACAAAACCATCCTTTGGAAACAAAGAACGCTGCATTTTGCCCAAAATACACCCTTCATAAACATGTTTTAATGGTGCCTCAAGAGGGGGCAATGAAGCAACCATATTAAATTTCTGCAAACGTAGCAAACTAGCAAAGTTCAGATGACCAAAACGAGCATGCCATAGTTTTGCATCTGAAACTGCCTTTTCATCAAAAACTACATTTGCTGAATCTTCCACACACTTGTCATAAGAATTGAGCCTATACAGCCACGAAACAAGGTGCCAGATGCAATAATCGTATCACCAGAAGTCAAATCATGAACAGTACATCTGTCATCCACAAATTTGACTTCAAGTCCAAGTCTAGCAAGCACAGAGACAGACAATAGATTCTTCTTTATCCCTAGCACATACAAAGCATTTGAAAGTGTGAAAGCGCTACCATTTGCAGTAGTAAGCATAATTTTACCAACGCCCTTCACTGGGTAAGAAGCATTATTGGCACATGTGACAGTATTCCCATTAGGGACAGCCTCAAGGCAAGTCAACATATCACGATGCGAGGTAATGTGCTTTGTAGCACCACTGTCAAAATACCATATATCAGAGTCAACAGAAATTGCCAAACATGAATCATGTACAGATGGGTCATACTAGTAATACACGCTAAACGCCCATTCTGTATCCTGCACAACATTTGCAGAATCTGCATTTGTAGAAGCATCCGCTATTCTGGATGCATTTGACTCTTTCTTCTTTGCCTCTTTAGCCTTTACCTTAGGGAAATTCTTAATGACATGATCAGTTGCTCAATAGTTGCACCTGATTTTTTTCTTGCCTTTATCAAGAGCCTTCTCAGACCTATTGTTGCTACCTGTGGAAGGAGAAGAAGTTGCAGACCTACTAACAGGAGAAGAAACAGTGGAAGGGGCTGCCTTACCACTTCTTCTCTGCTGCTGGGGCAGCAACAAATGCTTGATCAACTGTACGCTGCCTAGCCCTGTTTTACCTGGACTGTGCTTCTTGCAAGAGCTTGTTGACTAAAGTATCATACTTGACAACATCAAGTCTGTCCGCATCTCAGTAATAAGTCTCCACGTGGAAGCAAAAGCCTGATATGACTCAGGTAAAGCATCAAGAACAGTCTGCACAAGAGAATGATCAGGAATAATCTCACCTACAGAGATCTTTAATCTCAGCAAGAAAAACATTCATGTCATCATCTTCCTGCATAATCTTCGATTCTATCTCTTTACGTAGGTAAGAGATTTTTGCCTCGTTTACGACCTACATACAAACCAGCTAGGATATCCCAAGCCTGTTTTGCTATTTTAGCTGAACGAATATGTGGAGTGATGTTACGTTTGATAGAAAGTGCAATCAAGGCATGAGCATGCACATCTTTACCATCCCAACGAGCTTGTTCAGTAGTGGGTAAAACATCAGCAACAATAGAGCTGCTAGAACCTGCAACATCCTCAACAGATCTTACATCCACAGAACCTGGACGTACATCCATACCCTGCACAATGTTCCACACTCCTTTTGCAACCAAAACATGCTGCATCATGTATGCCCAAAGTGGGTAGTTGTTGTCTCCATCCAATTCAGTACAGATAACATGCGAAATACATCATTGCTGTTATCAACCATGACCACTGACTGAAACTGATGCAAAAGCTTCCTGTAATGAAGCAAAGGCTGAACAGAAAACAACTCATGCTATTTAGCATGGTCTACAATAGAATACGTATGCATGTTTTGCAAAAAACTGCACTGTCAAGATTTCTGCACAAAATGACAAAAACACCTGTACAGAACTTGCACTGCAAAAACGGAGCCCGAAACGACCTCAAATGCAATTTCTGAGAATGCACAGCCCTTTGGACTGATTTGCAGAGTATAGGGACCTACAACAAGCGCTCGTGAAAACTCACCTCAATCGGAGAATGTGAGTTGGAGGGTGCTAGTGGCGTAGCCCTGGGAGTCCATGCCTGCTCTGATACCAATTGTTGGAATTAGGGTTGTAGGAAAGCACACAAAGCTTGGAGAGAAGAAGAAGTAAGAATGCACACAACACACGATGTATTAGGTTGTGTCAATGTACAAAAGATTAGTTAGTCCTAGAATGATGGGCGTATATACAAGCTGGGGGAAAAAACCTCCTAAGGAGGGAAAAAATACCCCGACGGTCCTAAGTGTGTTCACACACATCACTGCCTATATATATGGCAACAATGTTTTGTAAATGATTGAATTAAATTCAAATGCTATGCCTTGATGAAAAGGCCACCCCCCTTCTCTTCTTTACATTCCAACCTTTCTTAATCCTAGAAAGATTAATTAAGTGATTAATTAAACTTTTCTTATTGTTTTCTCTCTTGAATTTAGAAAATTGTGTAGATTAGAGTTCTATAGTTCTAAATTGGGCTAATTAACTTAAATAAAGAAAGATAAAAATGAGAAATGGTCAGCCATACAAAGGAGGTTATGGTAAAATTTTTTAAAATTTTGTGAAAAAGAAAGTTTATTTTTATGTTATTCCAAAAGAGTAATTCCCACCATTTTTTCATCTAAAAGAAATATTCTAATTACTCCATGTACATATTCACCTATGAATATGCATGGATATCATTGATATTAATTATTAAAATTGATTTCTATACATAGAAAGATGCAAAAAGGAAATATTTTTTATTACAAAAGTGTTATTCTTATTAAAATTGATTTCTATGCATAGAAAGATGCATAAAAGATTTTTTTTAATTACAAAAGTGTTATTCTTATTAAATTTAATTTCTATGCATAGAAAGATGCATAAAGGAATTTTTTTATTTCAAAAGTGTTATTCTTATTAAATTTGATTTTTATGCATAGAAAGATGCATAAAGGAATTTTTTTTATTACAAAAGTGTTATTCTTATTAAATTTGATTTTTATGCATAGAAAGATGCATAAAGGAAATTGTTTTATTACAAAAGTATTATTCTTATTAAATTTGATTTTTATGCATAGAAAGATGCATAAAGGAAAATTTTTTTATTACAAAAGTTTTATTCTTATTAAAATTGATTTTTATGTATAGAAAGATGCATAAAGGAATTTGATTTTATTACAAAAGTGTTATTCTTATTAAATTTGATTTTTATGCATAGAAAGATGCATAAAGGAATTTTTTTAATTATAAAAGTGTTATTCTTAATAAATTTGATTTTTATGCATAGAAAGATGCATAAAGGATTTTTTTTAAATTACAAAAGTGTTATTCTTATTAAAATTGATTTTTATGCATAGAAACATGCATAAAGGATTTTTTTTTTAATTACAAAAGTGTTATTCTTATTAAAATTGATTTTTATGCATAGAAAGATGCATAAAGGAATTTTTTTAATTACAAAAGTGTTATTCCTATTAAATTTGATTTTATGCATAGAAAGATGCATAAAGGATTTTTTTAAAACAAAAGTGTTATTCTTATAAAAATTGATTTTTATGCATAAATAGATGCATAGCGAAATTCTTTTTATTTTAAAGGTGTTATTCCTATTAAATTTGATTTTATGCATAAATAGATGCATAAAAGGATTTTTTTAATATAAAAGTGTTATTCCCATTGCAATTGATTTTTATGCGCATAAATAGATGCATAAAGAATTTTTATATCAAAATTAGAATTCTCTTAAATTCTATGTTTAAATTCTATGAGTAATTGATAAATGAATAATTAAATACTCTAAGAGAGAAATTTCTATCGTTTTATATTCACACGGATTTTAAAAAGAAAATTTAGGAAATCTATCAAGATCAAAATATTGAGATAAATGATAAATTTATTCCTCATTGGAATTTGTAACTAATTTAGAAATCGGTTAAGTGAATATTCAAAGAAAGAAATTTTGTAAAATAGTAACTAAATTATCAAACCTTTTCGAGAAAGATAGTTCAAGAAAAATCTTATCTGACTCGAACCTTGAATCAAACTATGACCAAGACCAAACTCTTCGCCAGTTTCGAGGAAAGAAGGTGTGACCAGTTTAGATAAATACACTCAAAACTCATGCCAAATTTGAAACTAAGTTTGAGACCCTTAGAATTGATCTGTGGATCAAGGTTCTAGAATTCGAGGAATTCTGGTATGAAATTCAGAATGCCGATCAAGAAGTTTTGGGGATACTGATTCAAGAAATACTCCTTGTATTCAGAACAAAATCAAACTGAAAACTTGCATAGAAACCCTATTTTCTTAAAGGACTGTCTTACGCCAGAATGCTGGAGGGAGCATTTGGTATATGTTTTTCTAAGGGAAGTTCAGTTGCAACAGCATCAGCAGAGCTGGCGGAGTGTTCAAAAAGGACAACTCAAATGGCAAAGCCCCAGGTCTTGACTAGCCTCGGTATGGTTGAAAAATGGTGCGCTTTCGATATACGAAGGGCAAGGGCCGACGAAGCGGTTCCTGAGTGAAGTACCAGGACACCTAAGGAGGATCCTGGAGGGTTCTGACCAAGCGATGCACGGGCTCGCGATGCCTAGGACACCCATGCGTATGTTGTGGAAGATATGTATGATCAATGAAATGATTATTATAGTCTGTGGATCTTGACCAGTTGGTCTCAACGGAGAGTCCAGAGTGATACTGTTTTTTTGAGAAACAAGGGACTGGATGGAAATATTGAGTTATGATATCTGTAATAACCAATAACTATTTGTCAATGGATTATTTTAATATGTTAAAGTTTTAAAGAAGAGTGTGTGCGTATCTGTATTTGAAAGCAAAAGTTAAGAAAGGCATTCAATTATGGGTGGGTGAGTAATTGTCTGGTTCTACCGATTCTAATGGGATTGGGTGGTGGGCTAACCCATGGGCTAGGCTGGAATCAATGGAGTTTTAATAATTAAATTGAAATAATAGGAATACACTTAGAATTTGAGTAGTTAAATAAA
Organism: Cibotium barometz; assembly: GCF_041138505.1. NCBI lineage: Eukaryota > Viridiplantae > Streptophyta > Polypodiopsida > Cyatheales > Cibotiaceae > Cibotium > Cibotium barometz. Next base: position 2,934,676 of record NC_141108.1, on the reverse strand, counting down.
AATCTGAAGAATTTCTCAAATGAGTAGATCAATGGCTGTTGCCTGACTTCGGTTAAGAAAAAAGCGTTGATTTTCTCAAATGATTAGATCAACGGCTGTGCCTGATTTTGTTTAAGAAAAAAGCATTGATTTCTTCAAATTAAGTCAGTGATGGTTTTCCTTCTATCTGGTTTAATCAGGTGAAGGATAGTTTAGTCTCTTGACCCGTTAGAAAATTCGTTAAGAAAATAAAAAAGGTGGAATCGTCCTCGTTTTCTGGGCAAGGCAAATTTTCCTGGTTTTGGTTTCGGAATGACCACCAGATTAGTCTCGTGTCCGGACATTCGAGGGAGAGGCCTCGAGTGGGAAACCTTGTCCCACGCAAGAGGAAGCTACTTCCACTCTGCTAGCAACCGGGAATCCCCTGCGTGGAGGGGGCAAAGGGGTCTCACAATTCTGGACTAGGAAATCGAGTAGAATTCAGAAGTAGGTAACATTGACTATCTGAATTGTCTGGCAACCAGAAGAGTTTATTGTCAGTCAATGGTGGTTAACTGAGGGCAGTTGGTTCTGAGAGGTTTTAAGACAAGGTTGTGAGACTAGCTGACTATGGAGGACACCTTAGAAATTGGGAGAATAGATTTATGACAGGAAACAAATAGAGGATTTTGGAAGCAGTTATCAGCCAGTGTTGTGGCAACTAGAAGCTATTCTGGTCAGCTACTGCTAGGAGTCAGTTCTGAAGCTATTATGATCAGCTGGGAGTTAGCTAAAGTCAGGAGCGGCTCTTAGTTGAAATATCAGAGGTATTCGAAGTGGGAGATAACCCTAGAGAGCAACCTGAGTAAGTACTTGGATTGATTAGGGAGGTTGAGAGGGTATTCAAGTATCCAATTGGGGCAGCTAAGGATGTGGGGATGTCATCTGCTGGTGCCCTCTAGTGTTGTTTTTGCTAGGCTGTGGTGCTTGTTATAGTCTTCTCTCATGATGGTGTGCGTCAGACATAGATATAAGAGAGCTTCTCCCGAAGCCATCACTGCCAATGGATGATAGGATGTGTGATAGGCACTTTGGCTAGAATTATGGCATAGTTATAGTGTCATCTCAGATAATAGTCAGATTCACACTATGGGGATGACCATGGTATGTTATTATAGGAGAGTACTTTCCCTTTATGTATGTACTCTTATCTTTTAGTTATATGGTTGTAGAGAAGAGAAGAAGATAGAAGAAAATTCATTCATCTATCTCTCTTGTGTCTTGCACTCTCTTGTGTGTGTGTGTGTGTGTGTGTGTGTGTGTGTGTGTGTGTCTACTTGCAACAAGGAACTCAAGATCTCCCTCTCCCCCACATCCTCTTTACCAAGCAAAGGGCACCAATAAAGTTCTTATTTCTATATTAGCAAAGACTTTTGAGGCTTGACGCAATGACTAGGAGTCTAAGCTCACATCAGCTTTATGGGCCTATCGCACATCATACAAAGTTACAATTGGTTGCATGCCATTTAAGATGGTGTATGGGCTTGAGGTTGTAATTCTTTGGGAGTTCATGGTCCCTAGCTTACAAGTAGCTATAAGTGAAAAGCTTGATGGTAATGAATTGGCTGACCCGTTGTTTGTTTTAGAACAACTTACAAAGGAAAGACAACTTGCAATGCAAAACATGATGACAAAAAAGGATCGAAGAAGTGGTTTGACAAAAAAATCAAGGACAAGGAGATTGAGGTAGGAGATCTTGTACTCATGTTATGCTGATTTTTAAGATTTTTAAAGGTTCACAAGAAGCACAAGGGAAGTTCTCAACATTACAAGTACAATTCACAAGATCAACTTCCCAACCAAACAGCAAACTAGGTATATTCTAAACCCATCCTCAACTAATGCTATTGTTTTCAATTTCAACCTTTTTTATTATTCTTCATCCAATGTTTGTTTGAGTGCTTTCTTGCATCGTTATGTGATTGGTCTATCATTTTTCTAGTTATTACTTGGATAACCATTCAGGATAATCCTTTTTGAGATTGACCTTAAAGTATGCCAAAGGAGTATGTCAAGTACTCCACCTTCCTTAGGGTGCCCTCTTTAGTTAGAATAGAGCCTTCTAAATGAATTGTGAAAGTGAAAGCATTTAAACAAAAAACTAAAAGAAACACCCAAAAAAATCCCAAGAAAATAACTATTGCCATGTGTGATCTAGGTAGGACTTTTGTCTCTTAGTGATGATGAAGCCTTGAGACTATAGCCTTGTTTTCTATGGGATGGGACCTTGTGGCTAAAAACCTATCAATAAAGGGCTTTAAAAGAAACCATCTATAGAGGTACTTAGCGATTCTTAGATACTCTTGTATGAGGTCTCTGGGCCATTGCTTGGGTCTCTGTTGGTTCAGGGTGGCACCTGACTTTTACATTTTTATCTTCTTATTAATTTATGTTTAAAAAAATTCAAAGGCAAAGATTGTAATAATCACTATGCAGTTTCATTTATGAGGCTAAATAATAACTAGAGATGGTTTAACCAAAGTAATAGTGTGTAGTGAAAGATCCCTTCCCACTCCGTGCAACAAATTTGGGGGTGCTAGTAGCGGAAGTAGCACTTCTTGCACGGGGCAGGACCTCTCACTTGGGGCCTCGCCCATGAATATCCAAACAAGAGACTAATCCCTCGGTTCTTCCAAAACCAAACGTGGAAAAAACTTCCCTCGCCCAGAAAGCATGGGCGATTCCTCTAGGATATTTTTACTCTAACATAGTCAAGGTCATCACTGACCAAACTGATCCGACCGAACCTGTAAGTCACTTGGTCGGATCAAGGAAGAAACTTGCACTTGGATTATAGAGACCAACGTTTTTTTCCTCATTGAGAGGCACAGCCGTTGATTCTTTTCCATAGAACAATTACTATCCGAGATTTACTTCATCTATCGTACCCTAACAGAATTGAGTCTCATTTTAGGGATCCATCAGTCCAGCCTAATCCCATCAAGTCCCGTGGGTTAGCCAACCACTGTAGTGATGAGATCCATTTAAGAATTTGGTTAGGTTTTGTCCCGGGTACCAGGGAAAAGAGTTCCCAGGCCCCCTAGCCAGATCTTCATGCAAACTTCAAGCTAGTCACACCACTTACACACCCAATACGAAATTGCCTTTTTTCCACAGATTCAGTTGTATAAAAACAATCTTTTAATGAAACCATAGTATCACTGATCATAATCCTCCAAAATATCCGATTGAATTCTAATTTCTAATCATTCCTTCATCGGTGAACGCTCACCACCTGTCCACTCAGGGGCCTTTTCAATAGTTCCTTCATCGGTGAACGCTCACCACCTGTCCACTCAAGGGCCTTTTCAATAGTTCCTAGCTCATAGTACCCGGAAATATATTTACTTATAAAAATCCAGATGGAATCTTCGTTAAAGATCAGCAAGATCAACCACAGATCCATGTAAAAGAGCCATGGACTCATCCGTTGAGGAGGACCAGCAAGGTCAATCAACCAGATCCATGCCGAATTCAGAAAACAACTCTTACTCCTTGTTCCAATATCTTCCTCAACACACGTGTGGGTATCTTCGGCGACCTAGAGCCCAAGCACCGTATGGTCAACACCCTCTACGATCCTTCGTAGAGGTCACCTAGCACTTCACTCATAGGCCGCTTCCTTGGTCCCTCATCCACCGTAACGGAAGCTCACTATTTAAATCGAACCGAGGCTGGTCAAGACCTCGGCCGACCTTGCTACGCGAGACCTCCTCTGTTGACTCTCCATCAGCTGTTGCAACTTTATCACTTAGGTCTCCACACGACCTCATTCACAAGATGGTCAAGGGAGAGATAAAAATATCATAATATTTTTGAGTTAGAAACTCCACGACATGTGTGAAATAGGCACCTCCTTGAAGTGCCCCCTTCTCCTTACCAAGGTGTCAAAAATGTATCATTATACCCAAAATATCTCATTTTTTTAGTAATATCTCTTAGTTTTTTACTAATAAACCTTGTACTCAGTCAACTCTTCATCTTATGTGGGCATTTACTCATTTTTGGGTATTTTTCTTTTATAAATTGGATTTATCTCCTCCCTACACTTGGATTAATCCAATTGGATTAATCCAATTGGCCTATAGGAATCTTAATTGGACCATAATCTAAAAATTTCTAAAAATCTAGACCCTTAGGCTAAGGTCCTTTATACATATTTTCAATTAATTCCAATTGTATATTGGAAAGTTCTTTTTGAATTTTTGTTTCAAGGGAAACCATTTTAGACACTAGGAGGATTTTTATATCCAAAAATATATCAATTCTGGACTACCTCTCTCTAGACATTTTCTCTCTCTAGGCCAAAAACAGGATAAAACAGGATCTTTCTTTCATTTTAGAGAGGGGAATAATTATAAGATCAAAAGGGGAGGTTCTTACACCTGTACACCTCAAAAGCTAGAGGGAGGAATCTTACATGTAGAGACTAGGGTCGTAACCCAAGGCATGCTCTTTGCTCCATCTTAGTTTAGATCAAATTTGGACTAACCTTAATATTACCCTTGTCTTAACTAGAGAAATTTGAATAGTTACAACAATCTTTCCTCACTACTTGATTAGGTTTTTTCATTATGCTTAAATTTCAATTATTTTCCATAGGAACACTTTGCTAGATATACCATGTTGCTTTGAAAATCTTACAACACCTCCAACATTTCCAACACCAACATGCATCCAGCATAGAGCCTCGACACATCTTCATGGACATATTCAGAGAACAAAATCTACATCAGGAAGGGGGGTATATTAAGCCTTGCCAAAGACCCCTATGATGGCATTTATGCTAGCCATCGTGTTATTTTCACTTCTCTTGGGAAACAAGCGTCAGAATGGCTAAAATGCATGGGAAAACCATGACATATTGTATATTTTATGTGTGTGCTCATTGCTTATCTATTAAAGGTGAACCACGGGATCCTAGGATAAGAGTGCTAGATTTAGAATAGATGTTTATACTAGCTAGAGTGGCCAAATGAGCCCAGGGACCAGATTTTTAACTTTGGCCACCCAAGAGTGTGCACCTTAGAGGTCACCTGCAAAACCTAAAATGTAACTCTCGTGACTCATTCTTTTATGCTAATTCAATAGAGTGCTCTTCTTCTCTATCTACTATCTTATGCTATTGCTTGCTTGCTATTGCTTGCTTGTGTGAGATCGTATGTGTGCTTGCTTGCATGTGAGAGAGTGAGTGTGAGAGAGTAAGCTGTGAGGAGGATTGAGATTTCTTTAGAGTGCAACGGCAGCAGTAGAGCAGCATAGTAGAGCTTTGGAGTACAGCTATGTGGCAACATCATCTCCTACGAGAATCCTAAGTACAACTATTCACGAGGTGAGTGATAAGTATTGCTTGCTTGACTTCTTTCTTGTGTGAGATTGTATGTGTGCTTTCATATTTGCATGTGATATCGTATGTATGCTTACCTACTTGCATGAGTGCAAGTATTGCTTGCTTGCATGCTTGCTTGTGTGAGATCATGTGTGCTTGCTTGCTTGCTTGCATGTGAGAGAGTGAGTGTGAGGGAGTAAGCTATGAGGAGGGTTAATATTTCTTTGGAGTGCAATGGTGTTGGGAGAAGAGCAGCATAGTGGAGCTTGCTTGCATGCTTGCTTGTGTGAGATCATATGTGTGCTTGCTTGCTTGCTTGCATGTGAGAGAGTGAGTGTGAGGGAGTAAGCTATGAGGAGGGTTAATATTTCTTTGGAGTGCAATGGTGTTGGGAGAAGAGCAGCATAGTGGAGCTTTGGAGTACGGCTATGTGGCAACATCATCTCCTACAAGAATCATGAGTACAAGTATACGAGGTGAGTGACACACTTTTCCCATGCAATTGTGAGCTAGGTCATGGAATATTGGCTACGCGGTTGAGATGTTTTATGCTCTCGCGTGTGGTTGGGAAAATCCCCCCATGAAATTGATTTGTTCTTGCACTTTTTATATGGTTCAAGGTCCGTCTAATTTTACTTATACTTTCCTTCTCATGTGGTGTTGTTGATATGATTTCAGATGTGTACCAATCATCAAGCATTGATTTTTTATATGAAATTGATTTGTTCTTGCACTTTTTATATGGTTCAAGGTCCGTCTAATTTTACTTATACTTTCCTTCTCATGTGGTGATGTGTACCAATCATCAAGCATTTGGTGGAATCCATTGGAATCCTTTACTTGGAACATTTGAAGCCATGCATGTTGAGTTTTGAAAGGTCTGGTTTCTAGATCATCCCTCTTCCTTTTATATAAATAAAGGTTTTTTTTATATAATGCTAAATATATGTTCACACTTTCCATAAAATGGGAATCTCCACATCTAGCCTAAGATCATTTCACATTATGTTTGGCCATCATTAGGAAGTGAATGGGGTCTTCTTGGGCCCTTTAATTTGCCCAAGCCTAAGCAAGGTGATTAAGGAATAGCCAAATGGGGGGTTGCCATGTGGACTGAAATGTTGGGTTTTTAAGAGAGGTGTAAGAGTGGTCAAAGGGTGCACTTTTTCTCCCAAAAAGGGGGGAGGGGCAATTTTACAATTTTCGGACCTCCATAACTTCTACATACAAGCTCCGATTTGAGCGGAGATTACAGATCCGTGATCTACGCATCAAGAGCTTTCCATAGATATGTTACATGATATGGTTTTATCCACTAGATTTTAAATTCCATTTTCCCCCCAAAATTCAAATTCGAATAAAGTAGCCGTTTTGAAGCTTCTAATTAGAAAACGTTTCTTCTTAAGAGAAAAGGTTTGACTCCCTTAAACTGCCAAATAAAAGGGCCCAAGAAGCCTTCCATTGAGGTCCTAATGGGACCCCATTAATGATATACATATGAATAGAAATAGTCTATGGGAACCTCGATGGGAACCCACTTAATGATGGGAACCCACTTAAGTTGGGAGTGATGAGAATCCCTTGTATGTATATATAACTTTTGATAATGTAAGTGGGGAGAATTAATCATTTATCTTGTGTAAAGCTTTCTTTCGTTCTCTTGTGCTCTTACCCTCTTGCTTTCTTATTATAAATGGGGAGAATCAATAATTTCTGTTATACAAAGCTTTCTTCTTCTCTTGTTCTCTTACCCTCTTGCTTGCTTGTGGTATGCATGCTTATGTGTTTGCTTATAGTGTGATTGTGTGTGCATTCTTGATAGCTTGAGTGAGGGAGTGACTGAGCTAGAGTGTAGTGGAGAGTGGTTCAAGCTTTCTAGCTTAACCATTACCATCAAAAGGATTACCTTAGAGGATTGAGAGTAGAGGAAGAGTTCAAATAAGAGGGATTGGCACTCCTCTTAGCCTCTTTCACCTCTCTTATTGGGACATCCATGATCCAAGGGAAGTGGTCTTTCCCACTATCCTATGATTGCTTATGGCACGAGGGCAAGAAGGTTCTTTGACATGAACAAATGGCCTTGATCATAGGGGAAGAACTAACTTATTGTGGACGAGGGAAGGATGAGCCATTATCTTCTCAAAAATCTTATATTATTCTCACTTAATTATTCCCTTGGATGCAATTCCTTGGTTTAATGTTAGGAAAATGTGTTCTTGAGTAGGGTATTGAGTTGATTAGAGTCTTAATATGTGTGATTTGTGTGCTTGAGAGTGGATTTGTGTAATTAAAGTAGACTTTCTTTCTAACCTTGACCTTTTCTATTTTTTAATTGTTAATTTGATCTATTCATGTTGTATCACAAGAGTTATGGAATGAAGAGCAATCATGCTTTCTTTCAAACCTTAAACTTTTTGTGTTTTTTATTGTTAATTTAATTTATTCATTGTCTCATGGGAGTGATAGAATAAAGAGCAAGGTCTCCCAAGTGTGATTGAGATAGGTCATCTCTCCACTTGGTTGTTTTTATCATTACTATGAGAATTAGCCTCAGATTAATTAGGAAATTAGTGTACATTAGTATTGTTTTATTTTTTTAACCAAGTTTAGCTTAATTTTGTAGTAGTTGTTTTTAGAAAGCACTAAGTGCAAAATCATGGTGCTAGAGTGTTTCCAAGCATCACTATCATGCTAACAAGCCTAGTAAACATCTAAAATCCTAAAAAAAATGTGGTTTTTGCTCTCTGGAATTTTTAGACCATTGAGACTAGTTTTTAGATCGTCGTTCAGCATCTGGATCGCCCATTTGAAGTTTAGGTTGTTGACCAGAGTTGAAAGTGAGTTGTGGTGGTAAATGATCTTACCATACACTTGAGCTGTATAAAGGGGGTTGTCAAGGCTACTAATTAGATTTTCTCTTGTAAGAGCGTATAAATTTGTGTAAAGACCATTGGTGTACTTGGAAATTACATAGAGAATGATGCCAACGATTGTCTTAAATGCACTTTTGGATCATCGATCCCAAATTTGGACCACTGATCCCTAGCCATTTTTTATCGTTGATCTGACTTTCAAATCATTCATTTTTAGATCATACAATCCCATGTCCTAATGATTATCAAATTCAATTCATCAATCCAACTCTCAAACCGTTCAAGATCCAAATTGTTGTCCCATCTTTTGGATTGTTGTAAGTCGGGAGGATCATCTCAGCTTTTAGATTGTCGATTCGAGATCCATATCGTCGACCTAATTTTCCCATATTTGGATTGTCAATCCACTGGACTTCTAAAAAGCAAAAAAAAAAAGAAAAGGAAAAAAATAAAAAATTTCACATTGCTTTTATGCACCTTACATATTTTTTTGTTCCTTTTTGTAAGTTTGTTTATTACAAAAAACTTGAAAAATAAAAAAGCATCAAAAATCCTTAAAACCTATAAAAATACCAGAAATCACAAAATACTCATTAAAATAACTGCACCAAGCAATTATGGCATTGGATCAGGTGTCTATCCATTTGCAATCAAGTAGAATCATCACTTAGTTCTATTCTAGCCTAATGTGTGAATACGATTGGATCAGGTGTCTATCCATTTGCAATCAAGTAGAAGCATCACTTAGTTCTATTCTAGCCTGATGTGTGAATACCATACTTCATCTCATGCACTGGCATTTGGCATTGGAAGTAGACTTGGAAGTAGACCACACGTAGAGTTGTCCTCCTTAATTGTGTCAAGATCAAGCAATAGACTAGATCAATGTTATGGGATATAAACCAGATTAAGCTTTCGTTAATAATTGGAATGGAGTCTAGTAAGAACCAAGTATTCATTGGTGAATCATCAAGAAGGGATAAAAGGGCTCATGTAGCTCACCAAACTAGAGACAAGCAAATAGTCTAAATGCATAGGAACAAGCTTAAACACAATCAATTGGTGAAGACTATGTGTTATAATGCTACGATTATCACGAGACTACAAAATTCCTAGTCCATAATGACCATAACAGGGTGCTCCTAGAGTGATGGTCACTTTGTTCTCTAAAATGGGTATCAAGCATAGCTCTATATCACAATTGTATCAATTCAAGTAGCTTAAACTTAAATCTATGTGAGAGATTACATCAATCATCTCAATAACTTGAACGTCATGTGTTTTATTGAGGAAACGTTGAGCTAAACTAGGCTAATTTTGTTGTTCTTGGACCAAAAATTATGTTCATACTTAAAAATATGTGAATTTGCTATATTTGGGTTTGTTTTAAATATAAATAGTATTTTTTCCAAAATAACTTTTTTTAGTATAAAAAAAACAAGGTCAATTATAATCTCTTATTTCTTTCACCTACTCAATGATCCCTCTTCCTAGCTTCATAGCCCTCACACCTTCACATCCCTTAGAGCCACCACCCACTATGGACACATGCCACACATTTAACGAGTTTATTGGTAGGACCAATTATAGCAAATATGTGATGAGATATTCTAATTCTTTGCCCAAAATGTCGATGTAATTTGGATTTCTAGGGGGAATAGACATGTGCTAGCTAACCTAATTGAATACATGAATACACATGTTAGCCGACAAGTTGTTCATTTTGATGATTCTTGGAAGAGATGGGTTCCATTTGACTTCTTAGTTTATGTTTATGGTAATGATGTTGCCTTTGGAAATCACTTTAGGTATTTTATCAAGCATTTTGACTTGGATAGCTACTGTGAGATAGAGAGATAGTTCTTAGAGACCAAAGGGGTTAAGGATGTGCAAGTTAAATTTAAGGCAACTTCATCCTATTTCTACAAAGGAAGAAGACGAGGATGCCACCGGAAGTGCAACAATGTCAAGTGATAAACATTACCATTACTTACATTAAAGCCAATGGGTGTATTCAAACTAGAGGGCACAAAAGAGGAGGTGAGACATGGAGCTTTATCACTAATAAGTACCTTCCTTGAACTATAAGATTAAGACAAAGAGGCAGAGGCATAGGCATAGGCAGAGGTAGAGGCAAGACACTCAAGAGAAAGTACAATACCTCCACTTAATGGTTGTTGATGGAACTATGTTTTCCTCATCCACATTACATAATTGTTCACCTTAAGGGAGGATAAAGCTCTGGGTGTAGTGGCCATATATCCTTGAAGTATCTCCACTTTTGGTCTTTAAGATGCAAGATGTATAAGCACCACCAAAAGAATAGAAGTCCTTCTACCATATATCAAGGGCTTGATAAAATATATACTAAGAATTAGGCAAAATATGGACTCTCATTTTTTCCCCTTAAGGATTTTCACACTTTCCTCTCTCTAGAAAAATGGGCTCATGGTGAAATTTTTGCAAATCAAATCAAAACTTGGTGGCCGAGATTGCACATTTGGAATCTACTCATCGAGACCTTTACAATGATATATAGCATGATGGGAAATTTTGATTATTCAAGAAGTCCCCAAATTGGTGATTACAAGGGCCGCACCCTTTCAAAATTTAAAAGGCAAGAAGACTATGCAAAAATCTATGTTTACTGTAGCTCTATATATAAAATAAATTTCATCTTTAAAACAAACCTTCTTTGGTGATGTCTATTTTGTGCCACGGGCCACCCTTTGAGAGGAGCCATGTGAAACAATAAAAATAATTAGTTGCCATACATGGGGGCTCCCACATGCCAAGGGCAGGAACTCTACATGCTTGGTGGGAATTGGGAAAAACAATCCCCCCTCCCCAACCCTTGCTAAAATTGCACCATGTTGGTGGTTGGGGAGGCTCAGGCCATTCTTTTTGTGCATGGTTTGGACTTGGTCCTCCGAGGTATGAAGGGAGGGGACCTACCATTTTTCAAGCTAAAACCCACAAGCTCCCAAGCTAAGGTATCACAAAAGAGGATAAATTACTAACTTTTTGAGGAAAATCACATGATCCCACCCGCATGTTTATCCAATAAATATGGATATATTATTAAATTATGTATTTTTTGCATTCCAAGAAAGAAACATTGATATTACATGATGGCTAGAAAATAAGCACAACTGAATATTAGTAGTTACATGTGAGGGTGGCATGGAGAGAGACTGGTGGATTTAAGACACGTGAATGTAAGAATATGTAAAGGAGGTAATGCCCATGTAAGAGACTCATCTCCATGCACTTAATCAACAAAATTAGGAAGGAAAAGGAGTTCGTGGGTTTGTAGAGAAGATCATCCGTAGAGATACATAGTAGGAAAGACTTAAATAAAGTCGCTTAAAAAAGCATTAGAAATAGCTTTTAAACTTATCCAATTGTAGATCTAGATCTTTGTTTTTTTAAAATTTTCATATTAAATCATGTTTTTTGTAAGATATAACCCATTGAATGTGCTCAAATGGAATTTTCCCTTAGATTTGAGTGGCTAGATAACTATATTTGGACATTAGATGTGAGAGTTATGGAAATTTTGAAAAGTTGTCCCAAGTACGTTTGCTAGTGAAAGTACTTGGGCTTGCCTTCTTTCACAAGCTATCCCAAGTACTTTCTCTAGAGAAATTACTTGGGCTTTCTTTCTTTCACACCAAGTTATCCTAGTTCATCTGCATATGCAGAGGAGATCTTGCTATCTTAGGGACTCCTCCTTAAGTACTTTCCCTTAGGGGGAAGTAGAGAGGAAAAGGAGGTCATGGTACTGTAATGGAGAACATAGCCATGCTAGGGACTCTTTCCTAGGTACTTTCTACAAGTAAATAGGGAGAATATGGAGGTCATGTGTGCTTGTAGAGGAGGCCATGGCAAGAAATTCTACTGAACATGTATCCCCCACTAACCCTTTTTTCTAGTATGTTGTATAATTTATTAGATAAATATATAAATTATGCATGTGGAAAATTATAGCTTGGCATTTTGAACTCAAAGTTTTTAGCTCAATAAATGTGCAAACCCGGAGGGAGTCCCCCTTCATTCCTAGTGGGAATCATAAGTAAACCAAAAGGTCCCCTCATGCTCGCTGCACCCCCATCGGATTCAAGGTCTAACATGGGTGGACACATAAACTTCCATAGTCGTGAATGCTCTCCATACAAGAAAAAACCTCAGGTAGGTGAGGGTGGGCCATTGAGGGTAGGTGAAGGTTTATGGTGGCTAAGGGTGGTTCACATGGAGTGTGCGCACACGAGCTAATCATAGGGTCATGCCAGTGTTGTGCACACATAACATGTAGCTAGTGTAAGTACAATGCAACCATTTTATGGAATTTAACATGTGAGGGCTAGGAACCCATCAAATACATTGTCGTCCATACATGATCATACAACAAGAAAACATAAAACCATGTCTGAATCAGAATGTCTACGCTCCAAGAGCATGGAGTAGAGCATGTACCGGCCATGCACAACCATAGGCTGCTCAGATCAGCAATCGACATCTGTCCAAGGGGGTTTACCATACTACCATAATGCGTCAAGTCTGGAGTTATGCTATTATCTGTGCCCATGGATGCAAGGTACTCAAGACCTTCGACAACAAGGCCAGTATAACAACAAGCTGAGAGGAGTGAAGTGAACAATACCTTGTAGGCTTATTGCCTGTAAGTATTGCTATATAATTTCCTTCTCTTGCATGACCAGCAATTCATGCAGTCCATGCCATATTATTAGGCTGCATAAGCCCATCGAAGACCGCGTGTGCATCTATGATGCTAGCACAATTTCCATACGTATAGATTAGAGTGGCAGCTATACTGAGGGAATTTGTAAGATTCCTCCCTCCAGATTTTGAGGAGTAAAGGTATAAGAACCTCCCCTTCTGATCTTGAAATTATTCCCCTCTATAAAATAGGAGAAAGATCTTGTTTTACCCTGTTTTGGCCTAGAGAGAGAAAATATCTAGAGAGAGAATCCAAAATTGAGATATCTTTGGATATAAAAATCCTCCTAGTGTCTAAAATGGATTCCCCTGAAAGACAAGTTCAAAATGAACTTTCCAATGTGCATTTGGAATTAATTGAAAATGTGTATAAGGGACCTTAGCCTAAGGGTCAACATTTTCAAAAAATTTAGGATTATGGTCCAATTAAGGTTCCAATGGGTCAATTGGATTAATCCAAGTGTTGGGATGAGATAAATCCAAGAGAATAAAAGAAAATGCCCAAAAATGAGTAAATACTCACATAAGATGAAGAGTTGACTAAGTACAAGGTTTATTAGTTAAAACTTATGAGATATTACTAAAAAAATGAGATATTTTAGAATAATGATGCATTTTCGACACCTTTGTAAGGAGAGGGGGACTCTTGAGGTAGGCACCTATTTCACATGTGTTGAAGGGTTTTTAATTCAAAAAAATTGTGATATTTTTATCTCTCCTCTCTCCTGGATCAAACCAAATAAAAAAGAGAGCCAAACTGGTATAAATCTTGTCCAAATTGAGTCAAAATGAACTTGGAAAATTCTAGAACCCAGTTGGACTTGGTTAGTGGCCTCCCTCACCTATAAATAGTCCCTTAGTCATTTGTAAAAAAATATGGGAGCTATACTATATTAAAATAATCAAAATTTCTATTATCCCTTAAATTTTTCTCTCTCTTGGGGGCTTGGAGCTCTCTCTCTCTCTACAACTCTTGGAAATACTCTTCTCTTGGTGGACCAATTGATTGGTCAGGGGCTTCACTGAGAATCAAGACAAACTTGGAGGTAAAATCAAATTTTTATGGTTTTTTCCAATTTATCTCAATGACTTTCTTCTTCTCAACCCCTCTCAAGCTTGAGAAGCTTTCTAAATAATTATTCTAATTCAAATCAAGCTTTCCCCTAAAGTCTTAATGCTTAATTAAGAGAAAGTTAATCTTTATACTTATTTGTAATGCTTTCTTTAAGTAAATCTCTCTCTAAAAGAATAGCCATCTTTATGGCTAAATCCCTTGAAAAAGAATGCTTCTCAATGATAGTCTCTTAATTCAAAGCTAAACTCTAGGCTTGATAAGCTAGAGATTAAGAAAATGGTATTTTTATGATTTTGTGTTAACAAAATAATGGTTATTTCTTTTTGACTTTTTTTAAGTAGTTAAAAACTACTTTGATTGATTCTAAATGAGAAATAGATTATCCTATCAATTTGGGAAAAGAGAAATAATCGAATGAGCTTAATATAGTGGGATAATCATAATTAAGTTTATGATTATGGTTAAATATATGATTTAAATTCATAGTTTGATTTTAAGCATAAAAGAGGAACTACTATCATATTTTCATTATAAGCTTTTACACTTTTAAGAAAAACTGAGAATTATCTCAGTAATAGCAGTGAAGCTATGGCAAATTTTTTAGAAAATAATACATATCTTATTTTTATGCATAATGCTAAAATAAGACTTCCTACCATATTCTAGGATTGGACATTCTATGCTAAAACTTAATGATTTTCATCATATTCATGAGAAATATTATTTTTGTAATTATGCATAATTAATTGATTATGAGAAAAGAGTAAATTTTGGTAAATTTATTTTTATACAAAAAGAGGGATTCCCATGATATTTGAGATCTAAGTAATTAAATGGTAAAAGAGAAATTTTTGGCATAATTCAAATTATGAGTATTTATCAAAAGTGAAATTTTGAGCACTATTAATTTTATTGGGAAATATGGGTAGAATTGATTTTTGTAAATCCCATGAATCTTTTACTCAAAAAGAAGAATATTGAATATATTTCACTTGAGAAATTTGAGAAAGAATATGAAAATATCCATGGAGAAAAAGTACCTTTAACTAGGTCAAGCAATTGGCACAAACTTAGAAAAGTCCCATCGGTATCGAAAGTAGAAAACGGTAATAAACGTGAATGCAATGTGAATGCGATGTAATAAGATGTGAATGGGATGTAATAAGATGTGAATGGGATGTGATAAGATGTGAGTGGATGTGATGAGAATGAAAAGTCCCATCAGATCGAAAGTAGAAAACGGTACTAAATGTGAATGCGATGTAATAAGATGTGAATGTGATGTAATAAGATGTGATGAGAATGAGAAGTCACATCGGATCGAAAGTAGAAAACGGTACTAAATGTGAATGCGATGTAATAAGATGTGAATGCGATGTGATAAGATGTGAGTGGATGTGATGTGATGTAAATGGATGTGGATGTGAATGTGATGAGGTGTGGATGAGATGTGATGTGATGTGATGTGATGTAAATAGATGTGGATGTGAATGTGATGAGATGTGATGATATGTTAAAGGATGTGACGTGATGTAAATGGATGAGAATAAGATGTGATGATATGTGAAAAGATGTGATGTGATGTAAATGGATGAGAATGAGATGTGATGATATGTCAAAGGATGTGATGTGATGTAAATGGATGAGAATGAGATGTGATGTGATAGATATGCATGTGAATGAATGGATGGATGTGGATAGATGTGAATGTGAATGAATGGATGGATGTGGATAGATGTGCAAGTGAATGATTAGATGGATGTGGATAGATGTGGATGTGAATGAATGGATGGATGTGGATAGATGTGCAAGTGAATGAATGGATAGATGTGGATAGATGTGAATGTGAATGAATGAATGGATGTGGATAAATGTGATGAGATGTGAATGGATGTGATGAAATATGGATAGATGTGGATGTGATGTAATGTGGATGGAATGAATGAGATGTGATGTGGATTGATGTGGACGTGATGTAATGTGGATGGAATGAATGTGATGTGATATGGATGGGATGAATGGGATGTGATAAGGATAGATGTGGATGGGATGAATGTGATGTGATAAGGATAGATGTGGATGGCATGTATGTGATGTGATGTGGATGTAATGAATGTGATGGATGTTGGATGTGAATGGGTGTGATCAGATGTGAATGGGTGTGATGAGATATGAATGGATGTGATGAGATGTGAGTGGATATGATGAGATGTGAATCGATGTGAATGTGATGTGATGGATGTGAATGGGTGTGATCAGATGTGAATGGGTGTGATGAGATATGAATGGATGTGATCAGATGTGAATGGGTGTGATGAGATATGAATGGATGTGATGAGATGTGAGTGGATGTGATGAGATGTGAATCGATGTGAATGTGATGTGATGATATCTGAATGGATGTGATGAGATGTGAATGGATGTGAATGTGATGTGATGATATCTGAATGGATGCGATGAGATGTGAATGTGATGTGATGATATCTGAATGGATGTGATGTGATGTGAATATGGTATGATGAGATGATGTAAATGGATGTGAATATGATGTGATGAGACGTGAATGGATGAGATGTAAATGGATGTGAATATGATGTGATGAGACGTGAATGGATGAGATGTGATGTGGATGGATGTGATGTCATGAGATGTGGATCTGAATGAATATAAATGAATGTGATGTAATGTGAATGGATGGATGAGATGTAAGGTGGATGAATGTGATGTGATTTGGATCTAGGTAGATGTGAATGGATGAGATGTGATGTGAATGGATGTGATGTGGATCGAGGTAGATGTGAATGGATGAGATGTGATGTGATGTGATATGGATATGGGTAGATGTGAATGGATGAGATGTGATGAGGATAGATGAGGATAGATGTGATGAGATGTAATATGATGTGATTGGATGAGATGTAATATGATGTGATTGGATGAGAATGGATGAAGACGATGGGAATACATATGACTGGATGTGGAATAAGCAATGTGAATTGATGTAGAAGAATGTGGAATAACGAGAAATGATGTGGAACAATGTGGAAAGATGAGAGTTCGTTAGAAACTGTATTTATGACCTGTTTTTAAATGACTCTTTTATGTCAAGAATGCTAGGGAAGCATTTTGACCATCTTGTGAATGAGGTCGTGGAGACCTAAGTGATGAAGTTGCAACAGTTGACGGAGAGTCAACGGAGGACGTCCCGTGTAGCACGGTCGGCCGAGCCTCGATTCGATTTAAATGGTGAGCTTCCGGTACAGTGGATGAGGGACTAAGGAAGCGGCCTATGAGTGAAGCATTAGGTGACCTGTGAAGGAGCCTAGAGGGTGCTGACTATACGGTGCTCGGGCTCTGGGTCGCCGAAGATACCCAGGCATGCATCCAGGAAGAAAATGGAACAAGGAGTTAAAGCTGTTTTCTGAACTTGGGCATGGATCTAGTTTATTGTCTGTGCTGGTCCTCAACGGATGAGTCCATGGCTCTTTTATATGGATCTGTTGGTTGATCTTGCTGATCTTCAAACAGAGAGTCCATCTAGATTTTTCTTAAGTGAATATATTTCCGGGTACTATGAGCTAGGAACTATTGAAAAGGCCCCTGAGTGAACAGGTGGTGAGTGTTCTGGTTGCCAATGATGCCATAGGTACACCGATGAAGGAATGATTGAAAATTAGAATTCAAGCTAGATATTTTGGAGGATTATGATCAGTGATACTATGGTTTCATTAAAAGATTGTTTTAAAGACAGCTGAATCTATGAAACAGGCAATTTCATATTGTAAGTGATGTGACTATCTTGAAGTTTGCTTGAAGTGTTGGCTAGGGGACCTGGGAACTCTTTTCCCTGGTACCTAGGGTAAAACATAACCAAATTTCTACATGGATCCTATCACTATAGTGGTTGGGCGGTGGGCTGGGCGGTGGGCTAACCCATGGGATTGGATGGGGTTAGGCTGAACTAATGGATCCCTAAAATGAGACTCAATTCTGTTAAGTTACGATAGTTGAAGTAAATCCTGGATGACCCTTGTTCTATGGAAAAGAATCAACGGTTGTGCCACTTGATGAGGAAAAAAGTGTTGGACTCTATGATCCAAGTGCAAGTCTTTTCCTTGATCTAACCATGAGACTTACGGGTTGAGTCAGATCAGTTTGGTTAGTGATGACCTTGACTACGTTAGAACAAAATTATCCTGGAGGAATCGCCTATATCTGTTGGGTGAGGGAAGTTTTTCTGGCTTCGGTTTTGGAAGAACCGAGGGATTAGTCTCTTGTCCGGATATCCATGGGCGAGGCCCCGAGTGAGAGGCTCTGCCCTGCGCAAGAAATGCTACTTCCATTGCTAGCACCCCTATATTCTTTACACGGAGGGGGCAGGGATCGTTCAGAATCAGGGCATATGGTGTCGAGACAATGGCAAAGTGAAGCTGTTTGTAGAATTCCAAGAGCCCTATTTCACTACACTTTTGCAGAATGGCAATAAGGGTGACATTATTCAAGGACACATTCTCCTTTTGCGCATGTTTGGACAGTTGTGAAGCCTTCTCTACTTAGCCTTGCTCGACATCGGCTGATAGCATTACATTCCATGACACGTGTTGTAAAACTGTGAGACCCCTACCCTCTCTGCGCATCAAACTCTGGAGTGCTAGCGGAAGTAGCAACCTCACGCGAAGGGCAGAGCTTCCCACTCGGGGCCTCGCCCAACGAATGTCCGGGCAAGGGACTAGTCCGGCGGCTCTTCCAAAACCGAACCCGAAAAAACTTTCCTCGCTCAGAAAGCATAGGCAATTCTTCTAGGAAAGTCATCTAAAGAAAATTTATCTAACGGGGTCAAGAGCCTTAACTATCCTTTGTATTCCGACCAAACCCGCGGGTCACATGGCCGTATCAAAGGAGGAACTTGCACTTGGTTCATAGAGATCAACACTTTTTTCCCTCAAGTGAGGCACAGCCGTTGATTCTTTCCCATAGAACAAGAATTATCCCATGATTTCCTTCAACTATCGTAGCTTGAACAAAATTGAACTTTATTGTAGGAATCCACCGATCCAACCTAACCCAAACCAGCCCGTGGGTAAGCCAACCGCCCAACCACTATATTGGTGGGATTCCTCTTTATAAAAATTTGGTTATGTTTTGTCCCGGGTACCAGGGAAAAGAGTTCTCAGGCCCCCCTAGCCGGCACTCATGCAAAAATATTAAATACACACACCACTTACGCACCCAATATGAGATTGCCTTTTTCTCAGATTCAACTGTTTTCAAGACATAATTGCAAAAAAAACCACAGTGTTTCCATCATAATCCTCAGTATTCCAGTTCGAGCAAGCCCGTGTTCAGAAAACAACTCCAACTCAATGTTCCATTTCTTCCTCGACGCACGTGTGGGTATCTTGGGTGACCCAGAGGCATCTCTATCCAGTTGACCCTCCATTAAGAGCAAACCCTCTGCAATTTATCATCTTTTATGCAATTTGTTGGTGAAGGAGAGCTTGGCTTGTTAGGATACTGTAGAAGATTGACTACAAGTGGAGCTTGGCAAACCCATATTCTCCAATCTCAATTGCAAGCATCACAATTCAACCTTGTCATGAAGGACTTAAAACATCATCTTATAAAATGAAAGAGATCCTCGCAGAAAGAGATCCTTGCAGAGAATGTGGAGAAGGATGCAAAGGTTCAAAGGCCAAATGACTCAAAGCAACGCCAAATGGTGCTTTTGTGAATGTAAAAAGACATTGGCTGGTATAGAATCTCTTGCGTTTAAAGGTGGAGCACGGAAGAAAAGGATTCGTACAACAAAGTAAGTAACATAAACTTTCATTATGCACTCAGTGATTTAAACAAAATAGTCATGATTTGTGTTCTGCCAAGAATTTTCTACAAGAGGTGTGTGGTTCTAATGAAGAGGGATGGAAGGATTTGGTCAAAGCCATTGTGAATACCAAGGATATTCTCTCAATTATTACTGACCCTCATCATCCTAAAGTACGCCAAGCTGTTGTCAGCAATGTAGTGAGCGAAATTACCACCTCCATCAATTCTACTTTAATTCAACATGCTTGTGATGCGGCTGGAATCAGCATGAAAGGGTACCAAGCAATCCATCAGATTGTAAAAGATGCATGTCTGACCTTGCCACGCGAGACGTCGTTCTTTGACTCTTCGACTGATTGTTGCAACATTCTCAACCTAGGTCCACAACCTCTTTCCATAAGATAGTCAAAATGCTTCCCCCAGCATTCTTGACGTGCAAAACAATCTTTAAAAAATAGGTTTCGCATGCAAATATAGTTTCCAAGCAAAATTTCCATCTTTCCATATCATTCCTCATCAATTACAATTATTTCACATCATTCCACGTCATTCCACATGTTTAGTGAAGCACCAAAGCTTCACAATGGAGAGGCAAGGAAGAGGGATGAAGGAAATACACTAAAATGAAAATTACACTAGCATGGAAATACACTAAGATGAAAATACAAAGGAATGGGGTTTTATTTATAGGTGAGGGAGGCCACCAACCAAGCTCAACTGGGATCTAGAGGCTTCCAGCTTTAGTTTGGGCCAATTTGGACAAGATTTAGACTAGTTATGTCCACCTTTTGATCTAGTTTGGAAGAGGAGAGATGAGAGATGAAATATCTAGTCACCTCATGTATTTTTTGAATAAAAAATGATCCCTTTGTTGTGATTTCTAGGCGCCTCCTTGAAGTGGGATTCTCTCTCTCTCCTGAGGTGTCAAAATTCATATTTTTTTAATACTAAGTACCAGTACTAGTCAACTCTTCATCTTATGTGAAAATTCTCATTTTTGGTGGATTTTCTTTTCTTCTTGCATTTTTCTTATTCAAACACTTGGATTAATCCTATAGGCCCATCATAACACTCTTTGGACCTTAATCCATAATTTTTTGAAAATAGGTATCCCTAGGTTAAGGTGTCCAGTGTGCATATTCAATTAATCTCTAATGCACATTGGAAAACTCTTTTTAAACTTCTGTTTTAGGGGAATTCATCTTGAAATTAAAGGGTAACTTTGTATCCAAAAAATATCTCAAAACTATATTATCTCTCTCTAGAATATTTTCTCTCTCGAAGTCCAAAACAGGGTCAAACAAGATCTTTTTCCATTCTAAAAAGGGGGATGATTACAAGAGACTGAAGGGGAGGTTCTTACATCTTTACATCATTAAAAGTTGGAGGGAGGAATCTTACAGTAAAAATGCTCCAAACACATCCTCGGTAAGAATAGTCCCATGGCACTTGCCATACATACTAATCGGAGGGTTGCCAGCAATAAGATGAGATGTGTAACCCTTCTTACTGCCATCTACGTGGAGTGCTTGTTCCACTTACAAGGAGTATTTGGCAAATAATCCATTCACAGAAACACCTTCGTCCCCTCTGAAGACCTAACATGCGTGAAGGACCATCACAAGCGTTACCTGTTTTGGACTCATGCCCTCCTCTTGCACCAGTTTGTACACTTGTACTTCCTTCTCTGCCTGACTTTGCTCAACATATGCTAAAAGTATTACTGTCCACAACATGAGGTTGGATTGAGACAACCTGATAACCACCTTCTCTGCTCTCAAAACACTCCCATACTTGCCATACATAGTTATGAGGACTGATTCAGCAACCTCTGACTCGAACCTAGTAGATTTAACAGAGGCATGTCTCCACTTGCCTGTAGATAAGGCTACTTGGCCGATGCAAGATTTCACACCAAAATCATCCCATCATCATGGCTAAAAATACCATCTGGATCATCCGTGACATTCTTTGGGCTCTCGAAGCCACTATGATCCTCCACAACCTAACTACTGTCCTCCTCCATTTGAGCAACTGGGTGGCCATTAAGGGTAGGTGAAGGTTTTTTCTTATATGGAGAGAATTCATGACTATGGAAGTTTGTGTGTGAGCAAGAAGCTATAATGGAAATCTCTATCTTCCTCCTCATCTCTTTCCTTTTGTCTGTTTTCCTTTTCTTGTGTATTGTTCTCTGTTAGGGGTGAGGTCACTAACACTTTGGCGACCACGATGTTAGAAACCCTGGGGATGCAACCCCAATGTTAGTGATGAAGCTCAATGTGGAAAAAGACGCAGCAATGTAGGAAGGGGAAGCCATCGATGTAGGTGAGGGCAGCCACCCGTTAAGGGTAGGTGAAGATTTATGGCGACTGAGGGTGGTTCATATGGAGTGCGCGCACATAGGCTAACACTAATCACCAATTTGGATGAAGAAAAACATGCAAGTTGGTTGGTAGGTAAGGTTTAAAGGGGTGATATATGATGATTTTGTTTTAAATCTCTCTATGCCCAATGCATTCATGTAAGGTAAATATCATGGACCAAGGCCTAGAATGCCAAAGTTACAATATCTTTGAGGTGATTCCATAATTTCCTGTAAATCTCTCTATGCCCACTTGTAAGGCACTAAGAAGCATGAATTCATGCAAGGTAAATATCATGGACCAAGGCCTAGAATGTACAAAGTTACAATATCTTTGAGGTAATTGCATAATTTCCTTGATTTCTACTGTCTTTAAGCATCTAATCATTAACGGAGAACATATGAAAGTGTTTGTAATTGGCATTGAGGAATTCATGGTATGTGGTGAAAATTATAGGATGACTATGGGAAAGAATTCTTCATGCATATGTCCATATTTTCAAATTAGAGATTTGGGTCACGTAGATCATATTATGCATGTAAGCACTTGTATTATGTATATTTGTATACCTTTTGGTTAGATGGAAATCATAACATGTTTATACATCAACCCACTTTAAAAAGGGAGGACTTAATTAGAATGTTTACGAACAATATAAAAAGAGGCTTTATTAGTTTGGTATCTAAGATGTAGTCAATGATGATGCACTTTTTATTAGAAAATCCATTTTTTGGAATGAATCATCAACTTGTTATTGCTACTTCTATATGTCTATCTTCCTCCACTTGACTCGTGTAGAAAAACAAATAAAATTTCACTCTTTCCATCATCTCTCTCTCTCTCTCTTTCTCTCTCTCTCTTGTGTGTAATGTGTTCGTCTTGTAAGAATATGGCACAATGGTGGAAAGAGATACAGTAAGACAAAGTACACTAGATAATGTAATAGAGAGAATGGAGAGAATTTTAAAATTTTGATTATACCAAACAAGAGATAGGTACAATATGATGGTGTTGTCCACCCATGCGCTCTAGTGTAGAGATTAGATGGTGATCTAGACAAACTCTGGATAGAGGTCATACTGAGAGTATAGGGAATATATGCTCACAAGCATTGGATGCCTTAGCTTGTGCTAACTATGTCCATTTATAGTGCTGCCAGAGGTAGTGTGGCGGAGGTGTCTAAGACCTACACGGCTATGTTGCATTGATATTATGGCTCACCGCCCGCGTAGTATCGATAAAGCATCCCAACCAATCACCACCCACTAATGATAAAATTAGTATCTAAGGGAATATTCCTTCTTATATCTTTATGAGCCGTGGGCCCTGGACCCCAGCTAATGCTTGTACCTCTCATCATCTCCTAACCATCAAAATGGTGACCCCTTCTAGCATCTAAGTTGGGGATCCCACTAAAGATATGTGCACCAATGGCTTTTCCTCATTATAATGGGGGCTATACAAATGTGCACCATACATCAATGTGAGATACATGCTGAGAGGCAAGCATTGAACATATACTAACACCTCCCCCCTCAATGTCCACCTGAAGAACTAAGATTTTCTTGGTGTTATGCCAAGTCGATAAAGATGTCGAGTGAGCTAGTCCTTCCGAAGAGATTTGGTGAAGATGTCGGCGCAATTCTACTCCATAGAATAGTACTCCATCTCATCCTCGATCAACTCCCGCACATAATGATATTGAATCTCAATGTGCTTGGGAGCATGAAACACAAGGTTCTTTGCAATGGCCATGAAACTATGATTTTCACTTCATAAGGTCGTGGTCATCCTCACTGGAGCTCCCATATCTGCTAGAATCCTCCTCAACCATTCTGCCTCACAGGCCAGCAAAACAAGCAATCTTGTACTCTGCTTGAAAAAAGTGCCACTGTGGGTTGCTTCTTGCTAATCCAGGAGAACACATTGGATTCCAGTGAGAAGGAATATCCAGAAACCGGCTTTATGGTGTCACAATATCTAGCCCAATTGGAGTCACAATATCCCACTAAGAAGTCACTAGACATGTATGTAATTCCATAGTCAATGGTACCTTTGATGTACCTGAGCACATACATTGCTATATTCCAATGACTTTCCCTTGGTTTATTGGAGAACGTGCTCAACACATAGCAAATGTCTGGTCTAGTATTGCATAAGACAATCAAACTCCCAACGTGCTTCTTGTATATCTTGATGTCAATCAAAGGTGAAGTGTCATCACAGAAGAAACCCTAGGATTTACCTCCATCGGTGTAGTTATTGGCTTGCAGTCTATCATACCAAATTCCTTCACAAGATCTCTATTGCATACTTTTGTCGATGCCATCCATTGGCAACCGTCACTTCATTTGGCCGTGTTGACATTAAAAATGCTAACATTGTATATTTTACGTGTGCGATCACCGCTTGTCTATGAAAGGCATGCCACGGGATTAATTATGGAGATTTCATTCTTAGAGTAAGTGTTTGCACAAGCCTAGGTAGCCTTGGATAGCCATGGAACTACTTTTTAAGTACGGTTGCCCATGGTGTGAAGGCTGGGGGACAAGATAAGGGTCATTTTGTATTCTCACCATTCATTCTCGTATGCAACTAATAGAGTACTCTTCTTCTCTACTTTCTTTCTCTATTGTGTGTTTTTCTTGCCTGCCTACTTTAATTAGAGCTGGTATATGCTCATTGTGTATGTGTGAGTGCATGTGAGAGAGGGAGATTGAGTGAGAGGAGAGTCGAGCTTCCATTGGAGTGTGGTGGTGGCATTCGAGTGGAGCTTGGAGTGTGGTTGCACGGTAACATCATTTCCTCTACGAGAATCCGAGCTGAGCATTCATGAAGTAAGTGACACATCTTGCTTATTATGAGCTAGGTTATGGCAAATTAGCTTCTCGGTTTGAGTTGTTTTATGCTCCCGAGTGTAGTTAGGCAAAGCCCCCCAACCTTGGCTAGTTCTTGCACTCTTTCTATGGTGCAAGGGCTTCCCATAAATGGCACCGCTACTAAGGAATAGCCCTACGGCATAACTACAATGCATTTTGAATACATGTGTGTGTATGAAAGAATTCTATTATAATTATATTTTCTGTTTTTTTCAAGAAGGGCAGAAATGAATTGCTAAAAATGTGTCCATTTTGTGGCATTGTTGTTGATTTCTGCAATTTCTGCATATAGTTCAATTTTTGCAATCCCTACATGTTTCTCAATTTTTGCTTGTTTTTCATTTTCTGTGAGTACTTCAACTAGTTCATTTAGGGTAATTCTTCTCCCAAATATCATTCGCAAGTCTGATTTGTGATTTTTGCATTTTCTTATTTTTAATAAATTTTTCAATTTTGAAATAAAAAATAGTCAATTGAGCATTAAATTGAAAGAATTAGGTGAAATGGTTTCCTAACGTAGTGTTTATCCCAATTTTGACTCCTTACATGGAGAAATTAGAATAATAACAAAAATTAGGGAAGGATTTGGCAAACACAGAGATTTTTATGTTTTTTGCATTTTTGCATTAGTGTAATTAATTCAAGTTAATTACACTTAATTCTCTCTCTAATTTGGGGACATCTTGATTTGCCGGTTGCATTTGCATTTAATGCGTGCACGATTTTTGGCCACCAACCAAAAATTTCCAAACTTAAAGTCTGTTTTGAGTGGCTGGACGCATTTAATGCATGTAGGCCCCAAGTCAAAGATTCTATGAAAACCCCTTTTCAGTAAAACCAAAAATTAAAACCATAAATAGTAAACAAAAAATGTTAAAAAATAGTAAACAAAAAATGTTTAAAAAAAGGTTAAAAAAATAAAAAATAAAAAATAAAAAGTGAAAAGGTAAAAAGGGGAAAAGGGGAAAGGTAAGAGGTCTAGGCAAAAAAAAGAGTATAGAAGTTTTTTGGAAAGTGCTCACACAAACTTACCTAATATATGTTTTAGGTTGTTTGATTGTGTTGACGGAACTTGTGTGACACCCGAAAAATTTACAATTTTACATAGTTAAGGAGATTCCTTAACTATATAGGAGCCAACTCCTGTAGCACTTGACTGACCCAAAAAAAATACACCATTTCTAGTGCCAGACGGGTTAAGAAACATAAAAAGACATGTTTTGGAAAAACTTTGGCCAATCCAAAAAAAATTAATTAAAAATTAAAAAAGTGAATTTAAAAAAAGACCTTCCTACACCCTATAATCACATGCACTTATGAGCTAGGCGTGTATTAGAGACCGGTATAGACGATAGTGCATTTATCAAGCTAGGTACGTACAAACGTACATTCGACTCATGACCTTCGATCGGAACCCAGTTTAGCATTGTACAAGGACATTTACTAGGTACCAATGATATATTGTCAGATTTTGAGTCAATGAAAGGATCCTGAGTCCCAAGAAGTGAGAACCTTAACCAGGTCTCAGTAGTCAAGCCACTATCAGTCTTTTTGACAATGTAGCTAGCTATCTCAGAGATTCCGCCTCAACCGCTACCTCTGAGCCAAACCTTATGACTTGTATACCATATGATGAAGGAGTTGAGGTTAACTCCAAGTGTACTCTCATTGTTGCAAAGCAGGGAGTTTTCATGTTGATATTCGTGTCCATACAACTCCTGTTGCACCTACTGCAAACTGTGACCATCGAACCACCCCCTGCACAAGTGCTTATGCCCAATGGTAGGACATTAGGAGAGGTGCAGGTGGTAGAGGCACTAATCCAAGCTGTGAGAGAATTTTGATGAATCCTTCTCCCACATTTCATTTGCAAGTCCGATTTGGGATTTCTACATTTTTTGGTTTTTGCATTTTTTATATCAATTTTGAAATAAAAAACATTTAAATTGAGCATCAAATTGAAATAACTGGGTAAAACAGACCATAGAATCGATTTCCTAGCATAGGGTTTATCCCAATTTCGACTCCTTATGTAAAGAAATTGGGATACTAATAGAAATTAGGGGAGGATTTGGTAAAAACAAAAATTTCTATAATTTTTGCATTTTCACATTAGTGTAATTAATGCCAGTTAATTACACTTAATCCTCTTCCTAATTCGGGACATCTTGATTGGCTGGCTGCATTTAATGTGTGCAGGCCCCAAGTCAAAGATTCTAAGGAAAACCCCTTTTCGGTGAATCGATGAAACCAAATAAAACTGTAAACAGTAAACAAAAAAAGTGAAATGTAAAAAGTTAAAAAAATAAAAAATAAAAAAATGAAAAAATGAAAAGTGAAAAGTGAAAAGGAAAAAGGTAAAAGGTAAAAGGTCAGGGGAAAAAAATACAGTATAGAAATTTTTCAAAAATTTCTCGCACAAACTTGCCTAATATATGTTTTAGGCTATTGCGATCACATTGATGCAACTTGTGTGACACCCAAAAAAAATTACAATTTTACATAAGGAGCTTCCTTAACTATGGGAGACACCATCTACAATGCAACGCTTGACTGACCCAAAAAAATACACTGTTTCTAGTGCCAGACAAGTTAAGAAACACAAAAGACATGTTTCAAAAAAACTTTGGCCAATCCAAAACATTTCTGAAAAAAAATATTACAAAAAACCAAAAAAAAAGTAAAAATTTCCAAACTTATATGGGGCATTTGTAGAACCTTCCTGCACCCTATAATCACATGCACTTGCGATCTAGGTGTGTATTAGAGGCCGATATAGACGATAGTTCATCTATCAAGCTAGGCACATATCAGTGTACACTGGGCTCAGGACCTTCGGTCAGAACCTAGTTTGGCACTGTACAAGGACCTCTACTAAGGACCAGTGATACATCCTCAGATTTTGACTCAATGGAAGGATCCCTAGTCCCAAGAAGTGAGAACTCTAACCAAGTCTCACCAGCCAAGCTAGCTATCAGTTTTTTTAGCTACGTAGCTGTCTACTTTGAGGTTCAGCCTCAAACGCTACCTCTAAACCCAAACTTATAAGCTACAGGCCATATGATGAAGGAGTTGAGGTTAACTCCAAAGAGACACCTGGTGTACTCTCATCGTTGTCAGCAGGGAGCGTTCGTGTTAATATCCCTTTCCATACAGCTCCTATTGTACCTGTTGTAATTGTGACCATCGAACCACCCCCTACACAAGTGCTTATGCCCGATGGGAGGACAGTAGAAGAAGTGTAGGTAGTAGAGGCATTGATCCAAGCTGCTAGAGCAAAGCAAGAAGAGACCTTGCAATTGGCACAACAATAATTAGTAGCCCAATACACCCAAAACGAGTCCCATGCAAGGACTAGTGCCCGATAGTCTCGATACAAGCAATAACATTGTGTTTACTCGGGGAAAGAGCTAGGCTTTAAAATCATGGATCAACGTCTTCTCACAAATGATTGGGAGTATAATGCATCTATAGAGACCATTAGGAATTTTTTGGACCCAAAGAAGGCCTCTTGGATTAACTTTTGATTAGGAATGGACCAATAGGAAGAGGGCTGGGTGCACATTTTTGACTTCTTTGACCCTAGGGGGCCTAGGCTTTGGTTTGCTAATGGGGCCTAATTACTACTCTTGTTCCCCTACCCCTTGAGCCCAAACTTAGAGGTCCCCTCACCTAGAATCGCGCAAATTAAAAACCCTAAAAAATAATTTTTTTTTTTCCAAAAGTGTGTTTTCCCTCTCAAACTTCCCCCCAACATACTCTAGGTTTGGAAAGCTCATTTTGAACCTCTTTCTTCCTCTTCTAAGCTCTCCATTTTGAACCTCTTTCTTCCTCTTCTAAGCTCTCCATTGCTGCAGAAACTCCATACCTCTCAAGCTCTCCCTCCTTGTCAAGCTCCCTCAGTCTCAAGCTCCCTCTCCCTCTTTCTTCCTTTTCTAAGCTCTCCATTGCTGCAGAAACTCCATCCCTCTCAAGCTCTCCCTCCTTCTCAAGCTCCCTCCCTCTCAATCTCCCTCTCTATCTCTCTCTCTCAAGGTCCCTCCCTCTCCATTGCTATAGAAACTCTATCCCTCTTTAGTCTACTCTAGGTTCAGGAAGCCTATTGTCAAACTCTAACCCTCTTTTAAGCTTTCCATTGCTGCACTGAAAACCCTGAACTTTCTCTCCTCTCCACTCCTCTATTGTGGGATCCCACTGCCCCCTCCACACACCAGGATTCCCGATAGCTGGCAGCAGCGGAAGCAGCTCCCTCATGCGCGGGGTAGGGTTTCCCACTCGGGGCCTCTCGCTCGAATGTCTGGGCAGCACGAGACTAAGCTGGTGGTCATTCCTAAAACCAAAACCGGGAAAATTTCCCATGCCCGAAAAACAGGGACGATTCCACCATTTTGACTTTCTTAACGAATTTTTCTAACGAGGTCAAGATACTGAACTAACCTTCATCTGATTAAACCAGATAGAAGGAAAACTATTACAGACTTATCTTGAAGGAATCAACGCTTTTTTCCTAATTGAATTAGGCACAGCCGTTGATCTATTAATTTGAGAAGTCTTCAGGTTATTATTAAACTATTCGAGTTCTAAGCGTATTCTTATTAATCAATTTTATTATTAAAACTCTACTGATTCAGTCTAACCCCATCCCGCCCATGGGTTAGCCACCGCCCAACCACTGGAATTGGTAGAACCAAACAAGTACTCACCCACCCATAATTGAATGCCTTTCTTAACTTTTGCTTTAGAATACAAATACGCACACACTCCTCTTTAAACTTTAACTTATAAAACAATCCATTGACAAACAATTATTGGTTACAGATATCATAACTCAAAATTTTCATCCAGTTCCTTGTTTCTCAAAAACAGGTATCACTCTGGACTCTCCGTCGAGACCAGCTGGTCAGCAACGAGATCCAGTAACAGATTACAATAATTTTTTGTCATCATACATATATATCTTCCATGAAATACGCATGGGTGTCCTAAGCACCACGAGCCCATGCATCGCCTGGTCAGAACCCTCCAGGATCCTCCTTAGGTGTCCTGGCACTTCACTCAGGGACCGCTTCGTCGGCCCTCGCCCATTGTACTAGAAGCACACCATTTTTCACCATACCAAGACTAGTCAAGACCTGGGTAGGTTTTTGTCGCGTGAGCCGTCCCCGCCAGCTGTTGCAATCAAACTTCCCTTAGAAAAACACATATACCAAATGCTCTCTCCAGCATTCTGGCATAAGATAGTCCTTTAAGAAAACAAGGTTTCTATGCAAGTTTTCAGTTTTGAGTTTCTTTTGAATACAATGAGTATATCTTAAATCCATATCCCAAGACTTTCTGATTCGCAGGTCTGAATTCTAAACAGAATTCCTCGAATTCTGTAAACCTTGATCCTCAGATCAAAATCAAAGGGTCTCAACTTAGTTTCAAATTCGGTGGGTGATTTGAGTGTATTTTCCTGAACTGGTCACATTGTCTTTCCTTGAAACTGACAAAGAGGTTGGTCTTGGTCAAAGTCTGATTCTGGGTTCGAGTAAGGTTGGTGAAAGTAACACTTTTATAATAATGAAAAAAATTTTATGCATCATTTTATGCAAAAAAAACAATATTGGTGAAAGTAACACTTTTATAATAAAAATATTTCCAAATATGCATCTTTCTATGCATAGAATTTAAATCTAATGAAGATCACACTTTTATAATAAAAAATATCCAATATGCATCTTTTTATGTATAGAATTTAAATCTAATGAAAATCACACTTTTATAATTAAAAAATATCCAATATGCATCTTTCTATGCATAGAATTTAAATCTAATGAAAATCACACTTTTATAATAAAAAATATCCAATATGCATCTTTCTATGCATAGAAATTAATTCTAATGGAAATAACACTTTTATAATAAAAATATATCTAATATGCATTTTTCTATGTATAGAATGAAAATAACACTTTTAGAATACACAAACGGTGGGGATTACTCTTTTTGAATAAGAAAAGATAAAACTTATTTCACAAAATTTAAGAAAATTTTGCCATAACCTCCTTTGTATGGCTGACCATTTTTTATTTTCTTTTTCATTCTCAAGTTACTTAGAAATGATCCTAAATGGTTTAAAACATTCTAAACCATCGCCGTTGTAGAGGCCAAATTTGCACTGTTCTGGCACAGCTTCCTCAGTCCTCCAAGAGCATTTCTGATGCCTTGGGTGACAAACTGGCACATGATAGACACTCTATGTTAAACAAACATGATGACACCGAGACATTGTAAGAGAAACTTAAAATTTTAATTATCAGAAGGTTACAACAACTGAAAGCCAGATAGGCTTGTTACAAAGGGGGGTTTGAAACAAAAGAGTTTCTTTAAAAAAAAGGTTAACATCTAAGATCTCTAGATCGTGTCTCGCTCACCTTGAATGCGCCGAGCTAGTTGCATGTCTTTGGTAGATATGGTAATCCTCTTTGCATGTATTGCAAGGAGGTTGGTGTCTTCAAAAAGCCCAACAAGGTAAGCATCAGAGGCTTCTTGCAATGCTTCAAGAGAAATCCCCTGCACACGGAACTCTATTCTATATCGTTGGAGAATCTCCTTCACTGTGCAAGAGAAAGGGGCTCTTCTTATTAGCAACTCAATGTTCGTCTGATAAAACTTGATTTTTTGTAGAGCCCTATGCCCTTGGTGCATCCTTCTCCTTAGAGCTCTCTGTGTTGTGTTAGTGCATTGGCAAGGTTGGGACTTCCTTGGCTTGAAGAGCTTGACCTTTCTACGCTTGCGCGCACTTGCAAGAACCTCCTCTTGGTCTCTCTCATAGTCTGAATCCTCCTCTTGTTGCTGTGGTACGTGTGTATCAAGCTCCTCCCGGGTAGGTAGGGGACCCTGTCCTAGTAGTAGGGTCTTGCCACCTATGGTGCTGCGCAATTAACGTAGGAATGTTTTCACCAACCTAGTCGAACTACTCATCATCGACCTCTCTGTCTTTATCTCTAGGGTGGCTGCATTGTGGGGTCTTCTTCACATGCTTGCTCCCACTAGAAGGGCCTGCATGTGTGTGCACTGGTGGACTCTGGTGATCCCATTGGGCATGTCCTAGAATCCAAGGGGTCACTCTCTTCTGTGGTGTCACCAGTATGTGGTCGTTGGGTGCCTTGCACTGTGTTTTGTGAAGGCATGGTAACACGTGCGGTGTTCTTGGTGCATGCCATATCCATGTACGACTATACTAACGTGGTGATGTGCTGGTGTCCTTATGTGGGTGTCTACATAGATCTTGAGCTCAAGCTCTCTAAAAAAGTGAAAAGAAAATGAAGTGAGAGAAGGAACTATTAATAGTTTTTTTTAAGGGAAAAAAAACCTAATTAAAGTTATTTTCTTAGCCTTATTACATCTAGATTTATGCTGGTGCGCGCACAACCCAATGCCTCCTTTGTCTCCTCATTCGTGCACGCCAAGCACCATGCCTATGGGGAGCATTGATCTGCAACCATTCAAGCCGAGCATGACTTTTTGCAGCCTTGCGTGCCTCTTGCACAAGCTTAGATTGTTGGGCCCGCTCCCTAACCAATACCCTTCCAAAGGTTGTGCGATAAAACCAATTGAACATCTCTTGTAGATAGTTTGTATGTGTTCCTCTTGCAGAAGCTCCACCTCCATGTCTTGTATTTTTGAAATAAACCCCTCTTGCTTTATAATGTGATTTCTCCATCTTTTGGGTACTCCACATGTCGAGCGATCCATAGTTGTTCATGAAATATGCACCATGTGCATAAACTATGTGCTCTACACATGACAATAGAATTTAATTAGAAAAAGTCAAGGTTAAAACACCAGTTTATTTTTTTACTGTACAACTTACCATATAGTGTGTTACTTTACTCTCTCCCCAAGCACCTAGCACACTTTTGGTGAATTCTATGATATGTTGTTGGAATGATGCTCGTTCTTGGGTAGTTGTGCTACTTTGATTCATAATGCAAACCATGTTATTGAAATTTATCCAAAGCTGTTTGCGCATATTTACGAGCTAGCACATTGGACAATCTACATTTGTGGTGATTGCACACAGGTCTCTCCAGAGTCCCCAAGTCTTCTTTGAATTCTCTATGTTTACTAGCTTCTCCAAAAATCTCCTTGCCTTTGATCCAGTCATGGAGACCTTTTGAGCAACCTCATATGACATACCAGAGGCCTGCTTATTCACTTCAATTTTCACGTTAATCTGAACATTGGGACAACATCTCCACATATATTGATCTTTCTTGCTAAATCACATTGTGAGCAATCATTCTATATTCAACAAAACTTTATACTCCTCATTTATGTCCTCTTGCTGAACATTCAGGTCAGCTTGTTCTACTAGAAACAATCTAATTTCTATGACCTCCAAATCTGTTTCCTCTTCACTGGCCTTGCACCATAGAAAGAGTGTAGGAATTAGCCAATGTCATGGGGCTTTGCCTTACTGCACTCAGGAGCATAAAACAACTAAACTGAGAGGTTAATCTACCATAACCTAGCCCACAATTTCATAAAATAGCTGAAATCAAGAGGTTAATATACCATAACCTAGCCCACAATTTCATAAGCAAGATGTGTCACTCACCTCGTTGATTGCTTGTGCTTGGATTCTTGTAGGAGACGATGTTGCCCAATGTAGCCACACTACAAGCTTCACTCCAACACCGCCGCTGCACTTCAATGGAAGCTCGACCCTCCTCTCTCACTCAATCACACACACTCACTCTCTCACACACATACAAGCAATCACACAAGATCTCAAACAATAAAGAAAGAAATAGCATAGGAGAGTAGAGAAGAACTAGCATAAAAGAATGAATGATGAGTCTACACAATGACCTTTATCTTGGTCCATAGCCTTCACACCTTGGGCGACCATACTTAAAAAATAGGTCCATGGCTATCCACAGCCACCTAAGCTTATGCAAACACTTAATCAAAGAATACGATCTCCATTATTAATCCTGTGGTGCACCTTTTATAGATAAGTGACGATCGCACACGTAAAATATACAATGATGTTTGGAGAGGTGTCCAATGAGGGTTAACATGCCCCCCTTTCTGATGAAGATTCCATCCTTGGAATATGTCAATGAAGATTGGTCAAGGCCCTTGTTGTTAGATGTATGAAATGTGGGAGGTCTTGGAAGGTCTACAAGATAACATGGTACCACGAGTAAGGTGCATTTAAGCAAAATGAAAACACCAATCAAGTAGTGAGGAATGATATTTAATGATTGGTCAAATTTCCTAGCTAAGACAAGGGTAATATTAAGATTAGTCCAAATTTGATCTAAACTAAGAAGGAGCAAGAAGCATGCCTTGGGTTATGACCTTAGTCTCAACACACTATCACTTGGTGAAACCATCTCTAGCTATTATCTAGTCTCATAAATGAGACTGCTAAGTGATTATTATAAGGTTTTGTTTTAATTCTAAAAATAGAAAAGTAGGTCACCACCCTGCAGAGACCCAAGAAATGGTTCATAGACCTCATACAAGAGTATCTAAGAACCACTACGTACCTCCATAGAAATGGTTTTTTTAAGCTCTTTGTTAATAGATTTTTAGCCACAAGTTCCGATCCCATGGAGATTAAGGCTATGGTCCCAAGGCTCCATTGCTAAGAGCCAAAATCCATCGCACATGATGATGGCTATCTTCTTGTGTTTTTTTTTAATTTTGTTTTTGTTTTTTACATAAACTAGTTTCACTCTATTCTAACTAAAGAGGGCACACTAAGGAAGGTGGAGTACTTGGCATACTCCTTTGGTATACTCTAAGGTCGATCTCAGGGAAGATTGAACTAGGACCAAAGACTAAATGTTACCAAGTAATAACTAGAAAATTGATAGACTCGATACCTAACCCTACAAGCACGCACTCAAACAAATAGTAGATGGAGAATTAAAAAATATTGAAATAAATGCAAAAGGTGAGGATGGGTTAGAATACACCTGGGAAATGATGAAAATCCTATCCATATCGAGGGATTGGAAGTCCATCGCATGTTGTAATTCTTGATCTTGTCTACATGACTGCACCTCAATAACTTGTAAATCATACTATCTAGCAAGCTCATTGTTAGATAACCATATTTCATGAGCATGCTCCGATCAAGGATTTCACTGACGTAAATGAGAACATGTGAACGTGTTAATAACACATGTTAATAACAAAAAAAATCTTGTGATCACATGTTATATTCACAAAGCTTTCACAAGGGCCTAAAAAAATTATCTTTGTCAGGCATAAAAATCTTCTTAGGTGGCCACTGACCTGCTATTATGTGAAGATGGTAACATGAGAACATGTGAATAGCTTATTCCCATGTGTAGCCAAGCTTTTAAGGGGTTCCCAAATGGCAAGTGACCTGTTATTTTGTGAATGGTAACATGAGAACATGTGAATAACTTGTTCACATGTGTTATTATCACAAAAATCTTGTGATCACGTGAATATTAAATCCCTGGCTCCGATTCTTTGTCATTAGGTTGATTTTTTCCCACTTGGGTGTGCTCCATATATATATGCATCCCCTCATCTACTATGTAATGGCCTAAGTGCCTCCTCTCCTCACTTTGATAGGGCATGGGTACTATAGGTAAGTTAGCTAAGTAGCTACCCAGAGCTAAGCTATCTAGGAAATAACCCACTATACCCAAGAAGGAACAAGGAAGTGGAAACATATATGCCATAACTGATGGTGTAAGTCCATACATTCTCACCCTCATCCACTGCTCTACAAGCTATTCATGTGCAGTTCTATCTTGCCGGGGTCCTCCCATTAGGTAACATACACTCTCATGATCGTGTCGTTGTGGTGTTTGTCCTACCATGGACTGCGATAGTCCTATCCCATAGTGCCTAAAATAAGTTCTACACTGCCAACATAAGTAGGACACTGTGTACAACATGCGATGACTATAGGTAATGCATAGTGCAAGGGGATGGAACTATAGGTAGAACATGTCCACAAAGGTGGCTCCAAAACATCTCTCCCCTAGTGGTGCATAAAAATATCGTGAGTGGGTCTGGAAAGGGGGAATACTTAGCTTCCCTCAATAGTACCATTCCAAGAAATCTAGGTCCAAGATAGGGTCACTCGTGTTAGTCCACAAAAATCCATGCTCACGGCATATAGTCACATCACAGTCGTATTTCATTACTCTATTTGATATGTGCTCCTTCTTATCATCTTTTTAGTTGATTTTTTAGTATTTGCATAGTTCCTATATTGCTATTGTTGAGATATCGAGCTCGTCTAGTGAGGCGGTGGCCACTGATGACCCGCCTGGGAGATAGGCCCCACACTTACACCACTGGCATGGTTGGTGAGATCATGGGAGATATGCGGCCAGTGGGATGACAGGCTGTGTGACAGCCATTCTAGAGACTGGCATAGTTATAGCACCAGCTCATTTAGTCGGGTTCACACTATAGAGAACCCGTGTATGTATTGGTTGAGTACCTTCCATATTATTGTGTACTCTTATTCTTGTATATGGTGTGTTGAGTGTTGAGTTGAGAAGAAGAAGATTTTCAGCCTCTCACCTTGTGTGTTCTCTATTAGGGTTTGTGAGTGTGTGTGTGTGCTTGCAAGAGCTCAAGCTCTCTTCCCCCCTGCATCTTTTCATGGTATCAGAGTCTGGTTCATGCTAAGGGCTGAGCTACAAGCAAAAGAACCACAGGAAGCAGTACGAGGGTAAGAGCTTCAACTACTCTTCCCTATTGTGTTGGTGACTACACCCTTGTCGGGAGCTCTACGGGAGGCACCGGCAAACGATCTCTGATTGAGGAGCTTTCTTCGCGGGAGTAAAGCTATAGGGAAACTATATAGTCCTTCGGACTGAGTCCTTCGGACTAAATTTTCCGGGCCGAAAACGCATTTTGGGCGCGTCTGGACCTCCGTTTTTCAGAAAGCAGGCGATTTCGAGCACTGCGGGTAAGTCATCGATTCTCTGCAGAACTCTGTTTTAAGAACTGCAAGAAGACAGATTGACTGTGCAGACACTGTGGGTGCTGCAAAGAGATCTACAGTTGCCATTGGGTGTATGTATGCACATTGAAGTCACTGGTTGTGACATTTGAGAGTACTACAGTACCGCTATGCAGAAAATACAGCAGTTTGTGCAGAAAAACCAGAGTGCAGTTTCTGATAAAATTGTGTGTTTGGCAAGATGTCTAATGATGGCATAACACAGATTGTGGCTGAGAAGTTGGATAAGAATAACTTCCATGCTTGGAGGTTCAGGTTGATGAATTTCTTGATGGGAAAAGGCTATCCGACTACTGCAGATGTGAAAGAGTTTAAAGACTGGAACCAAGGAGCCAGGAAGGTTATGTATTGGCTTTCCATTAGTATACAGGACACCATGATTGGGCACATTCAGGATGCCAAGTCCCCCAAGGAGGCGTGGGACACCTTGGTAAAGCTTTATGAAACAAACACCAAGGCACGTAAGATACAGTTGAAGAATGAACTTCATACTGTGGAGAAAAAGAGCATGTCTGTTAATGACTATGCGCTGAAGATAAAGGGTATTATGGAATCCCTTGCATCTATTGGTGTGTCAGTAGATGATGATGACAAGGTGGAAGTCTGTCTACGTGGTCTCGGGCCACAATACAAGGCGTTCAAGACGTCCATACAGACTCGGGAAAACATTCCCAACTTTACAGATTTGGTGTCTATGCTGATTATCGAAGAGAAGAGCTTGGGTGAAGACCAACAGTCTTCACAAAGCAAAAACAGTTCAGAGCAACAGGCCTTCTACATGAGTTCAGGAAGAGGACGAGGTAGAGGAGGCCGTGGACGCGGTCAAGGAGGTGGCCGAACAGGTAATCAGAATTATGGCCAGCAGCAGCAGCAGCAACAACAGTCCCAGAATCAACAACAACAACAACAACACGTAGGTGGAAGAGGCAAATTCAGAGGCAGGGGGAGTCAGAGAGGCCGTGGAAATTGGTAAAGGCAATATAATGATACACGTGAATGCTATTATTGTGGTAAGCCTGGACATGTGCAGTCAGAATGTTATAAGAAGCAGGCTGACATGCAAAATGGGAAAGTGCAGCAAAACAACTATGCATCCTCAAGCAGAAATAATGAGGATAATGAAAGGTTGTTTGTTATGCAGCATGTCGTGAATGCCATGTCTGAAAATGCTGATGCAGCATAAAAAGATAATGTATGGTATGTGGATTCAGGTGCTTCGAACCACATGACGAGTCATGGAGAGTGGTTCAAGGAGATGAAGAACCCGGAAAGACCAGGTTTTGTGGAAACAGGGGATGACACTGCTCATCCAATTGCCCACGTTGGAGATGTGCCATTGTCTATGCAGGATGGCAAAGTGAAGTACCTTGCAGATGTACTTCATGTACCGAACATAACAAAGAATCTGGTTTCAATTGGCCAGATGATTGAGCAGGGTTTGCAGGTTCGGTTTAACCCTGGGTGTTATGTTGAAGATTTTAAAGACAAGTGCAGGCTGGTTGCAAAACACAACAGAGTGGGCAGAATGTTTACATTGAATGTAGACATGCCTGAAATGAGTGCTGCGATGTTTGCAAATGGTTCAGGAGTTGTTGCAGACACAGACATATGGCATAAAAGAATTGGACATGTAAATGTGCAGAGATTGAAGTCTATGCAGACAAAAGGAATTGTGACAGGGCTGCCAAAATTCAAAGTGGAAGGTATGCAGAAAATATGTGAAGCATGCCAATTTGGGAAGCAAACAAAGCATGTGTTTCCACGTAGCAGATATGTGAGCAGAAATGCACTAGATGTTGTGCATTCAGATGTATGGGGTCCTACGAAGACCATATCTATGGGAGGCTGTAGGTACTATGTGACTTTCATTGATGACCACACAAGGAAAGTGTGGGTATATTTCATGAAGGAGAAGAGTGAGGTGTTCACTCACTTTCAGAATTTTAGAGTTTTGGTTGAAAAGCAAACAGGGAAATATGTAAAGTGCCTAAGGTCAGATGGAGGGGGAGAGTACTTCTCCAATGAGTTCTCTGAATTTTTGGAGAAGAATGGTATTCGGAGACAGTTTACATGCAGATACACTCCGCAGCAAAATGGAGTTGCTGAGTGGAAAAACAGGCACATTGCTGAGATTGCGCGAGCATTGATGGAAGAGAGGAATATGCCGCATTGCTATTGGGCTGAGGTCGTTTCTACAGCAGTATACATTATGAACAGGACTCCAACTGCAGCCATACATGATGTAACTCCAGAGGAGAGGTTTACTGGCAGAAAACCAGATTTGTCTCATCTGAAAGTCTTTAGATGCATTGCATATGTGCATGTGCCCAGATGAGCTGAGAACTAAGCTGGATCCAAAAGCTGAAAAATGTGTGTTTATTAGATATTCCCTTGAGCAAAAGGGATACAGGTGTTATAACCCTGCTACAGTGAGTTGAGGGTAAGCAGGGATGTTGTCTTTGATGAGATGAGCAGCTGGTATGCTGCTGAAAAAGAAGCTGTCGGGGCTGATGTGAGTGGAAGTGTGGTTGCACAGAATGCAGGTCAGCAATCACAGTCTTTGAGTGGACCAGGAGAGTCCTCATCTACTGGGTCTGTTGATAGACCATGGAGTGGCAGGCTGCATCATAATACCAGCCCTGCAAACGTGATTACTACATCACGTAAAGGAAAAGAGAAAGTGGTTGAGCCCCTTGGTATGCTCGACATTTCTGCAGGGCATTCTCATGTTGATGGAGAGTCTAGTGGCTCAGATATGAGCCTTGATGAGGAGCTTGGGATCCCAGCTATGAGAACACCTGGTGTAAAGAAGGCTATGGAAGCCATGAATGAAAAGCTGCGAAGATCTGGGAGAGTCTAGTGGCTCAGATATGAGCCTTGATGAGGAGCTTGGGATCCCAGCTATGAGAACACCTGGTGTAAAGAAGGCTATGGAAGCCATGAATGAAAAGCTGCGAAGATCTGGGAGAGTGAAAAATCCTGTGTAGAGATTTACCTATGATGGTTATGTGGCACATCACTATGCATATATGGCAAAGGTTGTGCAGGTTGTAGAGCCCACATGCATTGATGATGAGGCTATTGGAAATGTGTGTTGGGAGAAAGCTATGGATGAGGAGATGGATGCACTATATGGAAATGAAACTTGGGATTTAGTGCAATTGCCTGAAGGCAAGAAAGCCATTGGATGCAAGTGGGTGTACAAAGTTAAACATAACAGTGATGGAAGCATAAACAGGTACAAGGCTAGATTGGTAGCCAAAGGATATGCGCAGACATATGGGATTGATTATGAGGAAACTTTCAGCCTAGTTGCCAAGATGACAACGGTGAGAGTTGTGATAGCAGTGGCTGCGTCAAAGCAATGGTCTTTACATCAGATGGATGATCTACATGACGATCACCAGACCAGATTTGAGCTATGCTGTTGGGTTGGTGAGTCAGTTTATTCAGGTTCCACGGAAACCGCATTTGGATGCAGTGAGACGCATACTGAGGTATGTGAGGTCTACTTTGCATTGTGGACTATTCTATGAGACTGGGACAGAGATATGTGTACATGGGTACACAGATGCTGATTGGGCTGGTAGTATCTCAGACAGAAGATCTACCAGTGGATTCATGTTTTCTTTGGGGAGTGCTGCTGTGACTTGGAGTAGCAAGAAGCAGCCTACGGTTGCTCTATCCAGTACAGAGGCCGAGTATGTACAGAGGAGCTGCTATGGCAGCATGTGAGGTAGCTTGGTTGAGAAAGCTACTTGCAGATTTGGGTCTATCAGTGGATAGACAAGTTGTCATTTTCTGTGACAACATTAGCAGTATACAGTTGGCCAGGAACCTAGTCTTTCATGCTCGTACAAAGCACATAGAGGTCCACTACCACTTCGTCAGAGAGAAGGTCTTGGCAGGAGACCTTGACCTTGTTTATGTCAGCACAGAGGATCAGGTAGCTGACATCTTCACCAAAGCATTGGGTACAGAGAAGCTCCGCAGATTCAGGGCTTCGCTTGGTGTACATGAGATGGAGTTGAGCTCGAGGGGGAGTGTTGAGATATCGAGCTCGTCTAGTGAGGCGGTGGCCACTGATGACCCGCCTGGGGGATAGGCCCCACACTTACACCACTGGCATGGTTGGTGAGATCATGGGAGATATGCGGCCAGTGGGATGACAGGCTGTGTGACAACCATTCTAGAGACTGGCATAGTTATAGCGCCAGCTCATTTAGTCGGGTTCAC
This sequence comes from Cibotium barometz, assembly GCF_041138505.1. Lineage (NCBI taxonomy): Eukaryota > Viridiplantae > Streptophyta > Polypodiopsida > Cyatheales > Cibotiaceae > Cibotium > Cibotium barometz. Next base: position 2,893,321 of record NC_141108.1, on the reverse strand, counting down.
ACTATAGAGAACCCGTGTATGTATTGGTTGAGTACCTTCCATATTATTGTGTACTCTTATTCTTGTATATGGTGTGTTGAGTGTTGAGTTGAGAAGAAGAAGATTTTCAGCCTCTCACCTTGTGTGTTCTCTATTAGGGTTTGTGAGTGTGTGTGTGTGCTTGCAAGAGCTCAAGCTCTCTTCCCCCTGCATCTTTTCAGCTATATATTGTTGGGTCAAGATGGATTGTCATGGGTTAGCTTTTTTCCAACAGGCTCCCTCTTGATATGGACATGAACTTAGTTGGGGAGAAAAACATGCAGGGTAAAAGTAATGATATTATCATAAGTTCCCCCCTTCCTGCTTTCTATCATACCTTGACCTCGCAGAAGGTATTGTAGGTTTTTTGTAACCATCCCTTCCAACTTTTCTCCATCAATGTTTGTTAGGGATAGGAACGTCTTTCGTTACTTGTTGTGGCATGTCAACTTCTAGCTTTAATGGCCGTAAAGGGCTCTCATAATACTAGATGGAGCTTATGGTTCCACTAGTATTGATGAGCAATGGAGTTGAAACTTGCATAGTGGGTCACTCATCTAGGGAGACTAATGGGATTGGGGCTTGGATAGCCATCAATGGTTTTGTAACCTTTAGCGATGTAGAGGCTTCACCATTAATCACCATGTTGTGTGTGATAGGGTTTCTCTTTGGTATCCAGAGTTTTTTGGGCATTGGCGACTTTTTTATAATAGCTTTTTCTTTGTTTGCATTTGAGATATTGAAGCCTTTATCCATCATTGATGAGGAGGTTTGGGAATTTGTACGTAGCGGCAGTGAGACTAGTGGTTTACTTTTATGTTTTGGTATCCAAATACAATGGTTACCCTCATAGTAGCATTGAGATTTTAATAAGCGTTTGGGGATCCATATTGGGGAAACTTGTAACTTGGACCTCTTATGTCGATTCTTGTGTTAAGGTCCTTCTTTCTTGGTCGGTTTGAGATCGTATGGATTGAGAAATCTTGGGAACCCATTTCCAGGTAGATTTGGGTTGCCACTTTGTAGCTCATCGAATCTATTTGTTCTTTTGATATGCAGGTGTCTGTTGTGTGGAGGTAGAAGGATCGAGAGTTTTTTGAATATTGGGACACTAAGGTGGAGGTGATTTCCATAGATTTTGTGGATGTTGAAGCTTCCTCCTCTTTGCGACCTTCGATAATAATGAGAGGTGGCATGGGTTTGAATAGATTGTTCAGTTGTGGTTTTACCCAGCAGAGACACACCCTGTTGACCAGTCAATCATACATCTTGCAGCCTTCATCCATGTATGTGTTGGAATTAGGGTTGCAGGAATGCACACACAACTTCAAGAAGATGAGGAAGCTTGAGCACAACACAGTAGTGTATTATGAGTGCCAAAAAATGAAAGATAACAAGCCCTAGAAGATAATGGGCGTATATACAATGCACGGGGGAAAAAACCTCCTAGTGAGGGAAAAAGTGCCCCGGCGGTCCTAAGTGTGTTCACACACATCACTACTATAATATGGTAACAAATCCCCCCTGGAGTGATGCGGTGAACAAGAGCTAGCACTCATGTATAGGGAAGTGTCTAGCTATGTGGACGAATCCACAAAAGGGAGTAAGCCCAAAGCTTTGCGAAAAGCTTCGAACTTCTCACGAGGCAGAGCCTTTGTGAAAAGGTCTGCAAGGTTATCCTGTGTTGGCACATAAACCAAACTGATCTCTCCTGCAGAGAGTCTCTCCCTGACATAATGGTAGTGCACCTCAATGTGCTTCGTACGAGCATGGAACACTGGGTTCCGCGCAACTGCCAATGCGCTCTGACTGTCAGTGAAGATGGTGGTGGCAGATGGCTGCCCAACACCCAAATCAGCCATAAGGCGTCTGAGCCACACACACTCAACCGTAGCTGTGAAAGCTGCCCTGTACTCAGCTTCACAACTAGAAGTGGCCACAGTAGGCTGCTTCTTGCTCAACCATGATATGCATGAGCTTCCAAGCATGAAGCAAAAACCACTCGTGGACACGCGTGTGTCATAACAACCAGCCCAGTCAGAATCTGAAAAAGCATGTAAATCTGGCGGCAATGATCCCCCCTTGGGATAAAACAACCCAAGATGCCGAGTACCACTCAAATAGCGAAAGATACGCTTCACTGCCTGCCAATGCTTAATGCCTGGGCTATGCATAAATCTGCTCACCTGTGAGACTGCAAACTGAATGTCTGGCCTCGTAATGCATACATAAATGAGGCAACCAACAGCTGTCTGATAGAGTGTGACATCAAAGTGATCTCCAGCATCATGAAGACTCAACTTCAAACCTGTCTCCATTGGAGTAGCAATAGGCTTGCAGTCTTCAAGGCCAAATCTCCGCAACAATGTTTCAATATACTTTGTCTGACACAAAGCAATACCTCCATCACACTGCTTAAATTGTATCCCCAAATAATGATGCAAATGCCCCAAATCTGACATCTCAAAAGAGGCATTCAAATCAGCCTTAAAATCAGCAATATGACTCTTATTTGGTCCTGTGAGCAGCATGTCATCGACATAGAGAGCAATGATTAGATGTACACCATCCACACGTTTAACATACAAAGTGCTTTCTGTTGGACTATTCTGAAACCCATGTGCAGTCAAATATGCATGTATTTTTTCATACCAAGCTCGTGGAGCTTGCTTTAAACCATATAAAGCCTTTTTTAACCTGCACACTTTGTTTTCCTGCCCTCTTTGAACAAAACCACGAGGCTGCGATACATACACCTCCTCATGCAAATCTCCATTTAAGAACGCAGTCTTTATGTCCAGCTGATGTACATTCCAACCATTATGAGCTGCTAATGCACAGATGCTACGAACAGTGGTCATACGACATGTGGGAGCAAAAGTCTCATCAAAATCAATGCCCTTCTCTTGAGCATAACCTTTTGCAACAAGCCTAGCCTTATGGCGATTCACTGTGCCATCAGGCTTACGCTTCAATTTGTATACCCACTTAGTGCCAATGGCCTTCTTGCCAGGGGGCAAGTCACATAAAGACCATGTACCATTCTTCATAATAGCATCGTATTCTGCTTGCATAGCAGCCATCCAATTTTCTGAACTTTGTGCCTCATCAAATGAAACAGGCTCACTTTCATCGCACATACTAGAAACAGCCAATGCATAACAATCTGACGCATAAGAGGCACCATGAGAGCCAGAACGAGTGCGACTAGACAAAGGGGCATCCAACTTGCTGTCACGCAAAGTCTGCACCAGCCATCTAGGCATATTCCTAGAGCCCTCAATCTCTTGTCTCTCATCCTCAAGTGCATCATGCACATCTGCATCAGATATAGGCTGATCTGTGCCATCATTTAAAACCTGCATAGGCTGAAAAACTGCCTCATGAGGTATTGCACTTGACTGTGCACCACTGAAAAGAGGCAACAATGTATCATAGACATCACGTGAGCTGATATCTGTCTCCTTAGTACATGAAACCAAGGGCTGAACTGCATCTTCCACAAATACAACATCACGGCTAACCAAAATGCGCTTTGTCTGTGGATGATACAAACGATAGCCTTTGCTCTCAGCACTATATCCAACAAAAATACATTTGACAGCTTTGTCATCCAATTTTCTGCGATGTTGCACAGGCACTAATGCATATGCCAGGCAACCAAAAACACGTAAATGGCCAACAGATGGCTTGCGGCCATGCCAAGCCTCATATGGAGTGACAACCTGTAATGCTTTGGTGGGACACCTGTTTAGTACATAAGTGGCACACATGACAGCCTCAAGCCAAAAACCATGTGGTAGACTTTGACTCTTAACCATACATCTTGCCATTTCCATGAGAGACCTGTTTTTTCTCTCAGCCACACCATTTTGCTGTGGTGTATACGGCACTGTACATTGGTGTTTTATCCCACGCTCAGCCAGAAATGCATTAAATTCTGAAGACATATACTCCCCCCCTCGATCTGAACGGAGGGTGCCCATCTTACTTTCTGACACATTTTCAGCCATAACCAAAAACTGTTTGAAGCACAAAAACACTTCGGACTTTGCCTTCAAAGGATATACCCATGCATGCCTGGTAAAATCATCAATGAAAGTCACGAAGTAAAGGTAGTTTCCAAATGATGGAGTTTGCATGGGACCACAAACATCACTGTGAACAAGCTGCAATCTGCGTTCAGCTCTCACTGATCCATCTTTGGGAAAGGAAGCACGCTGCATTTTACCCAATATGCAGCCCTCACAAACATGCTTGACAGGTGCCTCAAGCTTAGGCAAAGAAGACACCATTTCAGATTTCTGCAGGCGCAGCAAACTTGCAAAATTCAGATGACCAAAACGTGCATGCCACAGTTTTGCATTTGAAATAGCCTGCATATCCATAATAGCACATGCTGAATCCTCTACACATTTGCCATCCATATTGAGCTTATACAGCCCTCGACATAGTGAACCAGATGCTACAATGATGTCACCACAAGAGAGATCATGAACAGTACATCTGTCATCCACAAATTTTACAACCAAACCTGTTTTGGCAAATGCGGAGACTGACAGCAGATTCTTTTTGATCCCTGGCACATACAATGCATCAAAAAGTGTAAAGGTGTTGCCATTTGCAACATTCAGCACAATCTGTCCAACTCCTTTAACGGGATAAGAGGAGTTATTGGCACAAGTGACAGTATTCCCTGTGGGAGCAGACTCAAGGAAAGTGAATAAACTGCGCTGCGAGGTGATATGCTTAGTGGCACCACTGTCAAAGTACCATACATCTGAATCTACTGCAGACATACATGTGTCATGCAAAGATGGGTCATAACTGCACTGCGCATTGAATGCCCATTCTGTATCTAGCACAACATTAGCAGATTCATTGTTAGAAGGAGAGGCATCTGCAACAGCCATACCAGCCTCTTTCTTCTTAGCCTCTTTCGCAGCCAGCTTAGGACACGCTTTGATGACATGATCATTTCCCTTACAGTACTTGCAAAATGTCTTCTGTTTGTCACCCTTCTTCTCATCTTTGTCTTCCTTCTTTGGTTGCGCAGCATTTGCAGATTTCTGCTTACTAGAAGAAAAGCCAGCTTTACCTTTCCCGCTTCTCTGACTAGCACCGAAAGCTTGATCTGCGACACGCATACTATTCCTGTTTTGCCTTGACTGGTCTTCTTGCAGCAAAACAGAAACTAACTCCTCAAATGATAAGGCATTGGGATTGCCTTTCATCATCAAGCGAAGAGTGGAAGCAAAACCCTGATAAGAATCTGGTAGACCATTCAAAACAGTCTGCACAAGTGAACTGTCTGACAGGATTTCATCTGCAGAAATGAGCTGCTCTTTGAAATCCTTGATCTTTGTCAAAAAGCTATCCATAGAATCACCTTCGTTCATATGCTCATTCTCCAACTGTTTTCGGAGATAAGCAACACGAGCCTCATTTCTTGCCTGATACAATGTGGCAAGTACATCCCAAGCATCCTTAGAAGTCCTGCAGGAGCGAATATGTGGGATAATGGTACGTTTGACAGACAACGCAATCAAGGCATGAGCCTGCGCATCTCTACCATCCCAACGAATCTGCTCTGCTGAAAGTGGTGGTTCTCGAACAGCTGCTACAGCACTTGTGCCTGCACCATCATCAACAGTACCTGTTTCTGATGTGTTTGCAGCATTCCCAGCCACAATAGGACGTGCATCAATACCCTGCACAATATTCCATAACCCCTTTGCTACCAATACATGTCGCATCATATATGCCCACAATGGATAGTTGGTGCCATCCAACTTATCCTCAGCAGCCAACATGCGGAATACATCATTGTTGTCAGCCATGGCCAATGACTGTACTACAAGATGTAAATGCTGTCTGCAAGAGGTAAACCTGTATAAAATCGACCTGTGCTATATAGCACAGCCCAAAACAGACGAATGGGCACCTGTCCTGCAGATTTTAATCTTGACAGAAAATCTGCACAGTAGGACGATTTTGCCTGCGCAGTACTTGGAATGCAAAAACGGAGGGCGAAATGACTTCAGATCGAAATTCTGAAACGACCAAGCCCTACGGGCTCTCCCACGGCATATACTAACCTGCAGACGCTCGTGAAACCTCGTTGCAATCGGAGGAGATGAAGCGGCAGGTGCCGGTGATGCTGCCCGGGAGGAGGAAGCCTGCTCTGATACCAATTGTTGGAATTAGGGTTGCAGGAATGCACACACAACTTCAAGAAGATGAGGAAGCTTGAGCACAACACAGTAGTGTATTATGAGTGCCAAAAAATGAAAGATAACAAGCCCTAGAAGATAATGGGCGTATATACAATGCACGGGGGAAAAAACCTCCTAGTGAGGGAAAAAGTGCCCCGGCGGTCCTAAGTGTGTTCACACACATCACTACTATAATATGGTAACAGTATGACCAAGTATTATTGGTTTAGGTAATGTTTTAGCAAGCATAACCAATAAGTCTCCCACTAATTTGCTGCCATGTATGACCAAGTATTATTGGTTCAGGTAATATTCTAGCAGGCATAACCAAGAACTCTCCCACCAATTTCTTGTTGCCATCACAATATATCTCTTTTTGTAATAGCCCAAGAACCTTGGTATTTCTACCATGGATACCTTTCACCTTTAAGGAGGTATCTTTGAGTTGGGGTTTTCCAAAAACTGGTTCCATGCATAGAAGGAAATAAGATTGTGACAAGTCCCCGTATCAAGTAATGCATTATAAAGAACTTTACCATAAGGGCTAGGAAATTGAAAGGATATTTGTAGAAGAACTATGTGCTCCTCTCTGTCCCCTTCAACCTCTCCTACAAAGGCTTGTGCAGTAGGTCTAAGGTTTCCATCTCGACATTGTTGCAGTTTGGCTCGTCTTTGTCTTACCTCCTCTTCGGCTTGGGTCTTGATCACTCACTAGCTCAAATGGACATCCAAAGCATGTAATGTTGTTCTCATAGAGAAACTTAGTAGTCACCATGGCATCTGTTTTTGTGAAGCTCTTACTTCAGTCCATTTGGTTACATAATCTGTGGTGACAATGCTGAAGTGTGCTTGTGTGCCATGTGCAGACCAATTAAATCTAAGCCCCATTTTTTGAAAGGTTGGTTGACTCTCTTACAAGATGCAATGGCATCATGTTCTTCTTCTATGACTTTGTACATCATTGGCACTCATCACATCCCTTGACAATTTCATATAAATACAATCAATAGCTTGTACAAAGAACGAGCTATTTCTACATAGAAAAGAATAAACCGAAGGTAGTAGTTGATATGGCCCATGAATCTCTCGACTCCCTTGTAGTTTGTTGGTGGGGGAAATTCCAAGATGACCTTGATTTTTCTCTCATTAGTGGAAATTCCATTTTTGGATACTATATGCCCAAGAATAACTCCATGTTTCACCCAAAATTGTCATTTGTCAGGGTTTAAGCATATGCAATAAAATTGATACCTTTCAAAAACTTTTTTAGGCATGCTAGGTGATCTTTCCAAGACAAATGAATGCACAAATCATCCAAGAAAGCTTTAAGAAACTTTCTTAAGAAGTTCTAAAAGCATTATTCATAAGTCTTTGGAACGTGGCTGGTGCATTGGTTTGACCGAATGACGTAGCTGTGTAAGCATATACACCATGCTTATTAGTGACAAAGGTTATTTTGGCTTGGTCCTCAAGTGCAATTGAAATTTGATTATAGCCTAAGTATCCATCCAGAAAGCTATAAGCCTTCTTGCCTACAACTTGTTTAAGGACATGTTTTGAATATGGCAAGGGGTAGTGGTCCCTACACATGGCAGCATTCACTTTCTTGAGATCAAAACTTCACTCTAAGTCCAAGAAAGCTTTAAGAAACTTTCTTAAGAAGTTCTAAAGGCATTATTCATAAGTCTTTGGAATGTGGTGCTGGTGCATTGGTTTGACCGAATGACGTAGCTATGTAAGCATATACACCATGCTTATTAGTGACAAAGGTTATTTTGGCTTGGTCCTCAAGCGCGATTGAAATTCAATTATAGCCTAAGTATCCATCCAGAAAGCTATAAGCCTTCTTGCCTACAACTTGTTTGAGGACATGTTTTGAATATGGCAAGGGGTAGTGGTCCCTACACGTGGCAGCATTCACTTTCTTGAGATCAAAACTTCACTCTAAGTTTTTCATTCTTCTTGGGCACAAACACAATGGGTGAGAGACCCATTCTGAGTGTTCAATCTCATATATGAATCCACACTCAACGAGTATAACTTTGGGTACCATGGGAATGGTGTGTTGTACCACTTTTCTTGCAGGAAATCCCTTCATATCATAGTATTTCCATGCAAAGAAATCCCTATACTCCTTGAGGAGAGCTACAAGTTCAGCCTCTCGGCCTTATTTAATTCCTTGGCTATGTAGACAGGCTTAGGATCTTCTCCTGGTTCAGCCAAGTCTACTTCCTTGACCTCTACAAGCCCGTCATATGAAAAGATGCAACGGAGAAGAGAGCTTGAGCTCTTGCAAGCACACACACACTCAGAGGCTAGAAATTCTTCTTCTTCTTCACACAACAAAAGAGGTCTACAAAGAAGATAAAGTGACTAACACACATAATAGAGTATATACAAACGGTCCATAATGTGAACATGCTAAGAGGAGTGAGTAGATGTGGAGGACTAGTTGGTGTAGTCTAGCTATCGAATCTCTGGCGAAGATATGTTGGTGCTCGCTACCAAACCCACCAGTGATATAAATGTCGGACGGCCATGCACGCACCTCATGAGTGTTAGCTCATGTTGAGCTTGACATATTAAGACTCCCCCTTAAGCTCAACTCCAGCTCATGAACTCCAAGCATATCTTGAAATCTGTGGAGCTTCTCAGCTCCCAAGGCCTTCGTGAAGATGTGAGCAACCTAATCCTATGTGCTGACGTAGGCCAAGTTAACGTCGCCAGCCACCAAGACTCTCTCCTTGATGAAGTGGTAATGTACGTCAATGTGTTTTGTTCGTGCATGGAAAATTGGGTTCCTGGCAAACTGTATACTGCTAAGATTGTCACAATATATGACCACCTTTCTCTCCACATGCAACCCCAAATCAACAAAGTAGCTTCTTGCGTAACCAGGCTACCTCACATGCTACCATCGCAACTCCTCTGTACTCTGCCTATGTGCTCGACAAGGCAACTGTGGGCTGCTTCTTGCTGCTCCATGTCACAGTATCATTTCCCAATCAAAAACATAAATCCACTGATAGATCTCTTGTTTGAGATGCTACCTGCCCAATCTGCATCTATGTACCCATATAGCTCCAATGGTACACCTACTACATAAATCAATGCATAACCAACAGTGGCCCTCAAATATCGAAGTGTGCGTCGCACACTGTCAAGATGTGGTTTGTGTCGAAATCTACATAAACTGGCTCTCTAAGCCAACAGTGTAGCTCAAATCTAGCCTGTTGATCATGACATAGATCAAACTCCCCACAATCTTCTTGTACATGGTGGGATCCTCCAACACATAATGTGCATCTGCACTGCACTTGCCATTTTGATTTTATGGCACTGAGGTTGGCTTACAATCAACCATCCCATACTTGGAAAACATGTCCAATGCATCCTGTCTCTCAATGATAGCCAAATATCCTCAGGTGTGGGAATGACCTCAATTCCCAAAAAGTAGCGCAGATCTCCCAAATCCTTCATCTCAAACATCCTTTTGAGAAGACTTTTCACATGCTCAATCTCTTCCAAGTTGTGACCTCCAACAATAAGATCATCTACATAAATGGTGATGATCACAATACCCTTATCACTCTTGCACACATATAAAGAGTGATTTGCATCTGCCATATGAAAACCAATAGTGATAAGATACTCAGCAATCTTGTCATGCCATGCTCGTGGAGCTTGCTCAGCCCATACAAGGCCTTACAAAGCTTACACACATACTCTGGGTGACTTGTATCCTCAAAACCTGGTGGCTAACCCATATACACCTCTTCTTGTGCAAGTCACCATGCAAGAACATATTTTTGACATCCATCTGATGTAAAAACCAACCTTTAGCTGTAGCCGTCGCAATCACAACTCTCAGAGTTGCCATCTTTGCAACTGGCGTAAATGTCTCCTCATATCAATCCCATGTGTCTGCACATATCCTTTGGCTACCAATCTAGCTTGTACCTTGCTTATGCTACCATCACTGTTATGTTTCACCTTATACACCCACTTACTTTGCAAAGAGTTGGTGCTTCCTTAGGATCTCTAGGACTTTACGAACATGATCTTCATGATTAGCTGCATTCACATAAGGTTTGTAATATATACATAGAGCAACATGGCTCCAAAAAGTCAATGCCTCCATTGCATACACATGAAACGGCGATACTGTGCTATGGACATGCCGCGATGCAATTGTGCTCTCACCACTATTGGTGCTACAATCCTACTCCTCAGGATAACACGACTGAGAAGCCTAAAAATATGACAAGTGATTCTAAAATCTCAAGGTGATATGTAAGATTCCTCCCTAGCCCCTCAAGATGTCCAGTTTCTTCCCCTGTAATCAATCCCCTTCTCAGAAATATAAAAGATCTTGTTTCTACCTGCTTTGACCTAGAGAGAGAAAATATTCTAGAGAGAGATAATTCAATTTTTAGATATCTTTGGATGAAAAAATATCCCTTCTTATTAAAATAAATTTTTCCAAAACAGAAGTTCAAAAAGAAATTCCTAAGGTGCATTAGAAATAAATTATATAATGAGCACAAAAGACAGCCTAAGGGTCCAAATTTTCTGAAAATTTTGGATTAAGGTTCTTATGGACCAATAAGATTATTCCAAATGTAGGGAGGAGATAAATTGAAGAATAAAAGAAAAAGCCCCCAAAAATGAGTAAATGCTCACATAAGATGACTAAGGACCAAAGAAAACAATTAAAAAACTGAATTTTGACATCTCAGAGTGGGGATCTCCTTTGATGAAGGAGGCACCTTTTTTCTCATCATTACTCCCAATTCTTAATCAATAAAATGAGATATTTCATCTCTCCTCTCTCCTAATTCAAAACTAGATCCAAAAAGTAAGCTGAAGTGACCCAAAAATGGTCAAAAATTAACCAAACTGATCTGGAAAATTCTAGAATCAGTTTGCTTGGTTAGAGGCGCACTTACAAGCTTCGTGTAAGCTAGTTTTCTTACTTATTTACAAATTTTAAATCTATGTTTTTCTTGATTTTTATGTTTTACAGCTGATTGAATTAAATTCAAATTCTATGCCTTTGTTGAGGAAAATGCCACCCCCTTCTCTTCTTTACATTCTAGCCTTTCTTAATCCTAGAAAGATTAACTAAGAGATTAATTAAACTCTTCTTATTGTTTACTCTCTTGAATTTAAAAAATTATGTAGATTAGAGTTCTATGAATCTAATTTGGGTTAAGTTAAAAATATAATGATAAAAATGAGAAATGGTCAGCCATACAAATGAGGTTATGGAAATTTTTTTCAGAATTTTATGAAAAAGATAGTTTGTTTTTATGTTATTCCAAAAGAGTAATTCCCACCATTTTTGCATCTAAAAGAAATATTATAATTACTCCATATACATATTCACCTATGAATATGCATGGATATCAATGATATTAATTATAAAATTTGATTTTTATGCATAGAAAGATGCATAAAGGAAATTCTTTTATTACAAAAGTGTTATTCTCATTAATTTTGATTTTTATGCATAGAAAGATGCATAAAGGAAATTTTTTTATTATAAAAGTGTTACTCATTAAATTTAATTTTTATGCATAGAAAGATACATAATGGAATTTTTTTAATAAAAGTGTTATTCTCATTAAATTTGATTTTTATGCCTAGAAAGATGCATAAAGGAATTTTTTTATTACAAAAGTGTTATTCTCATTAAATTTTATTTTTATGCATAGAAATATGCATAATGGAATTCTTTTTTATAAAAGTGTTATTCTCATTAAAATTGATTTTTATGCATAGAAAGATGCATAAAGGAATTTTTTTAATTACAAAAGTGTTATCCTCATTAAATTTAATTTTTATGCATAGAAAGATGCATAATGGATTTTGTTTTTATATAAAAGTATTTTTCTCATTAAATTTGATTTTTATTTATAGAAAGATACATAAAGGAATTTTTTTCTTACAAAAGTGTTATTCTCATTAAATTTAATTTTTATGCATAGAAAGATGCATAATGGAAATTGTTTTTATTATAAAAGTGTTATTCTCATTAAATTTGATTTTTATGCATAGAAAGATGCATAATGGAAAATATTTTATTATAAAAGTGTTATTCTTATTAAATTTCATTTTTATGCATAGAAAGATGCATAAAGGAAATTTTTTATTATAAAAGTGTTATTCTCATTAAAATTGATTTTTATGCATAGAAAGATGCATAAAGGAAATTTTTTTATTATAAAAGTGTTATTCTCATTAAATTTAATTTCTATGCATAGAAAGATGCATAGAAAGATGCATAATGGAAATTGTTTTATTATAAAAGTGTGGGGTTTCACTCTCTCTCTCTCTCTCTCTCTCTCTCTCTCTCTCTCTCTCTCTCTCTCAGAAAAGATGATCTGACTCCACTTCCTTAGGAGCCTCCATGAAGTTTGCCGATGTCATTCCTTCTCCACTGGGTTTGCTATAGCAGTGTTTTGCCATGTGTCCTGGCTTTCCACAGTTGTGGTGGCAAGTGAAGGTCCTTCCTCCTACTCTGCCTTCTCCTCGTCCTCGTCCCTCGAGAGAATCCTCCTCGAGTGAAGAATGCTTTTTCTTCTCCTGCTGTTGAGTCAAGCCATTTCTTCTCTTTGCCTCTGGTCTCTTGCTCTAATAGAGCTCCTTCTATCTCGTGTAGCTTCAATTCAGGTACATTCTTTAGTGTTGCTACAATGTTTTCATATTCACCTTTGTCTCCACACTCTTCTTCAGAAGCACTGCTAGTGCCTCATCATCTTCTACCTTTTTGCCAATAGCTACCAGTTGTTGCTTAATGCTTGTATATCTGTTCAAGTGTGTGATTAAAGGTTCACTTTCCTTACCTCTTGATCCAATTTCAAGATTCAAGGGTAGTGTCATCCTTTTACAACTCAATCTAGTGTTTAGGAGATGATTACAACAAATTTATCACCCTAAAATTACCAGAAATTACATGAAATCAAGGGTAACCAATTTGTACGGAATGGTTGGAGTATCAAACCATCTCTGAATTGCAATATGAAGTTATAGGGATCTGTATCAGCTACCTAATGATTAATTTGAACCCTCAATTGTACCAAAATATAGTGATTAGTAATGATTAATCATTGATTAGTAAATTAATCCTTTGTTTTGTGTGTAGAAAATAGAGTATGCGGGGAGCTGAGGCCTTAGAGTTCAAATGAGCTTAAATGCTTTCAAGGCCATCATTAGAAATTAGTCTAGTAGAGGATTAAGCCAAGAAACACAAGATTTGACCAAACATTGAATGCTTAATCTCTGTTTTACCAAACTCACCTACAGATTTGATGAAGAGCTTGGATCTCACTGTAGACTTGATCAAATCAAATTCTGTCTTTCCCAGCTTGTAGAGCACCCTTGAAAACCCCTACAGCCAAGAGGAATTAGAGCAATTTGATTTGGAGCAGCAAAAAAGGATGTACTTAATCGTGTACGTCAATGCCTGATATGTCAGAAAGTCAAAGCAAAGAGAGTAAAAATGCTTGGGAAGTTACATCCATTAGACACCCCCCAGATGAAGTGGGTATCAGTATGGATTTTATTATTGGACTACCTTCAATGCAATCAAGTTACAACTCCATCTTCGTGGTAGTTGACAGACTAACCAAAGTTACCCATATGATTCCAGTAAAAGAAACCTACACTACAGTAGATGTGGCCAAAGTGTTCCTCAAGGAAATCTTCAGATTGCATAGCCTACCCAGGAGAATAGTAAGTGATCGAGATCCCAAATTCACGTCAAGATTCTGGACTGCATTCTTCAAAGCAGTAGGAACTTTCTTGGATCTCAGCAGAGCTTACCACCTTGAGACCGATGGTCAAACAGAAAGGGTGAACCAAGTAATCGAAGAAATACTTCGGTCATGCTGGGCAGGGAACCCAAGAAGTGGCTAAGCTACTAGTCGAATTTGCCCACAATGCTTCTTATCACCAAAGTATCGGGATGAGCCCTTTCAAAGCTCTGTATGGACAAGACTGCTTTACACCATTAACTTGGTCCGACCCATTGATTAGGGTCAAGATGTCCAGACAGATGCTTGACGACATGGAGCAGCAGATGGAGTTAATCTGCAAGGATATAAAAGCTGACTAGGATAGACAAAAGCAGTATGCAGATAAGAAGAGGTCAGACAGAAAATTCAAAGAAGCAGATATGGTCTTCATTCGACGCCCCAAAAGAAGTTCTCTATCTCTTGGGAAATACAAGAAGTTATCCCCCAGATACTATGGGCCATATCTGATTACAAAGAAAGTAGGTGACTTAGCATATGAACTTCTTTTGCCTGCTCATCTCAAAGTACATAATGTATTTCATGTCAGCCGAAGTATGTACCAATCCGGAAGTATGTACCAAGCCTGAATTATATGCTTAATAATGAACTCTTAACTTCTTCAACCCAAGGGCAGATGGAACTCCAACCTGAAGAAATCCTTGATGTTTGAGAGAAGGTTCTCGGGAACAAAATTCTGAGAGAATTATTAGTCAAATGGAAGTTCTATCCTTTTGAAGACGCCACCTGGGAGAAAGAAGATGCCACCTGGGAGAAAGAAGCCGAACTGATGCGGGATTACCCCCAGTTTGCGAGATGAGGACATCTCGTATTTTTCAAGTGGGAGAGGATGTAAGATTCCTCCCCAGCCCCTCAAGATGTCCAGTTTCTTCCCCTGTAATCAATCCCCTTTTCAAAAATATAAAAGATCTTGTTTCTACCTGTTTGCATAGAGAGAGAAAATATTCTAGAGAGAGGTAATTCAGTATTTAGTATCTTTGGATGGAAAAATATCCCTTATTATAATAAATTTTCCCGAAATAGAAGTTCAAAAAGAAATTCCTAAGGTGCATTAGAAAAAAATTATAATGTGCACAAAAGACCTTAGTCTAAGGGTCTAGATTTTTTGAAAATTTTGGATTAAGGTTCTTATGGACCAATAAGATTAATCCAAATGCAGGGAGGAGATAAATTGAAGAATAAAAGAAAAACCCCCCAAAAATGAGTAAATGCTCACATAAGATGAAGAGTGGACTAAGGACCAAAGAAAATAATTAAAAAACTGAATTTTGACACCTTAGAGTGGGGATCTTCCCTCATGAAGAAGGCACCTTTTTTCTCATCATTACTCCCAATCCTTAATCAATAAAATGAGATATTTCATCTCTCCTCTCTCCTATTTCAAAACTAGATCCAAAAAGTAAGCTGAACTGACCCAAAAATGATCAAAAATTGACCAAACTGATCCGAAAAATTCTAGAATCAATTTGCTTGGTTACAGGCTTATTTTTTCCTATAAACTGAAGCCTCCCCCTTTGTAAAATCTTAATGGTGTTTATGCACTGTTACTCTACTTCTGTCCTGAGTATCCTGAGCCATCCACATTGAAAATTGTTTTTGGCCTAATCCTCTCCAAAGTGAATTGGTGGCCACTCTTGCTTCAAACAAGAGTAGAACCCTCAATCCCTCAAGCCAAAGGAGAGCTTACAAGCTTCATGTAAGCTAATTTTCTTACTTATTTACAAATTTTAAATCTATGGTTTTCTTGATTTTTATGTTTTACAGTTGATTGAATTAAATTCAAATGCTATGCCTTTGAGGAAAACGCCACCCCCTTCTCTTCTTTACATTTCGGCCTTTCTTAATCCTAGAAAGATTAACTAAGGGATTAATTAAACTCTTCTTATTGTTTACTCTCTTGAATTTAGAAAATTGTGTCAATTAGAGTTCTATGAATCTAATTTGGGTTAATTTAAGTTAAAAATAGAATGATAAAAATGAGAAATGGTCAGCCATACAAAGGAGATTATGGCAAAATTTTCCTGAATTTTGTGGAGAAAAGATAGTTTGTTTTTATGTTATTCCAAAAGAGTAATTCCCACCATTTTTGCATCTAAAAGAAAGATTATAATTACTCTATATACATATTCACCTATGAATATGCATGGATATCACTGATATTGATTATTAAATTTGAATTTTATGCATAGAAAGATGCATAAAGGAATTTTTTTTATTACAAAAGTGTTATTCCCATTAAATTTGATTTTTATGCATAGCAAGATGCATAAAGGGATTTTTTTTATTACAAAAGTGTTATTCTCATTAAATTTAGTTTTTATGCATAGAAAGGTGCATAATGGATTTTTTTAAAATAAAAGTGTTATTCTCATTAAATTTGATTTTTATGCATAGAAAGATGCATAAAGGAATTTTTTATTACAAAAGTGTTATTCTCATTAAATTTAATTTTTATGCATAGAAAGATGCATAATGGAATTCTTTTTTATAAAAGTGTGATTCTCATTAAATTTTATTTTTATGCAATAGGAAGATGCATAAAGGAATTTTTTTATTACAAATATGTTATTCTCATTAAATTTAATTTTTATGCATAGAAATATGCATAATAGAATTCTTTTTTTTAATAAAAGTGTTATTCTCATTAAATTTGATTTTTATGCATAAGAAGATGCATAAAGGAAATCTTTTTATTACAAAAGTGTTATTTTCATTAAATTTAATTTTTATGCATAGAAAGATGCATAATGGAAATTGTTTTTATTATAAAAGTGTTATTCTCATTAAATTTGATTTTTATGCATAGAAAGATGCTTAATGTAAATTTTTTAATTATAAAAGTGTTATTCTTATTAAATTTTTTTTTAATGCATAGAAAGATGCATAAAAGATTTTTTTATTATAAAAGTGTTATTATCATTAAAATTGATTTTTATGCATAGAAAGATGTATAAAGAAATTTTTTTAAATGATAAAAGTGTTATTCTCATTAAATTTAATTTCTATGCATAGAAAGATGTATAATAGAATTTTTTTTAAATTATAAAAGTGTTATTCTCATTAAAATTGATTTTTATGCATAGAAAGATGCATAAAGGATAGTTTTTTGTTATTATAAAAGCGTTATTCTTATAAAAATTGATTTTTATACCTAAATAGATGCATAAAGAAATTATTTTTATTTTAAAAAGTGTTATTCCTATTAAATTAGATTTTATGCATAAATAGGTGTATAAAAGGATTTTTTTATAAAAGTGTTATTCCCATTGAAGTTGATTTTTTTGCATAAATAGATGCATAAAGAATTTTTATATCAAATTTAGAATTCTCTTAAATTCTATGAGTATTTGATAAATGAATAATTAAATACTCTGAGAGAGAAATTTCTATCGTTTTATATTCACACAGATTGTAAAAAGAAAATTCAAGAAATCTAGATCGAAATATTCAGATAAATGATTAATTTATTGCTCATTGGAATTCATAACTAATTTAGAAATCAATTAAGTGAATATTGGAAGAAAGAAATTTAGTAAAATAGTAACTGAATTATCAAACCTTTTCGAGAAAGATAGTTCAGGAAAAATCTTTTTCGACTCGAACCTTGAATCAAACTATGACCAAGACCAAACTCTTTTGTCAGTTTCGAGGAAAGAAGGTGTGACCAGTTTAAAAAAATACTCTCAAAACTCCTGCCAAATTTGAAACCAAGTTTGAGACCCTTCGAATTGATCTGTGGATCAAGGTTACAGAATTCAAGGAATTTTGATATAAAATTCAAAATTCCGATCAAGAAGTTTTGGGGATACTGATTCAAGAAATACTCCTTGTATTCAAAAGAAAATCAAACTGAAAACTTGCATAGAAACCCTATTCTCTTAAAGGACTGTCTTACGCCAGAATGCTAGAGGGAGCATTTGGTATTTGTTTTTCATAAGGGAAGTTCGGTTGCAACAGCTGGCAGGGAGTGTTCAAAGGATAGCTCACGCAGCAAAGCCTGCCCAGGTCTCGACGAGCCTCGGTACGGTTGAAAAATGGTGTGCTTCCGGTACGATAGGCGAGGGCCGACGAAGCGATCCCTGAGTGAAGTGCCAGGACACCTAAGGAGGATCCTGGAGGGTTCTGACACCAGGCGATGCACGGGCTCGCGGTGCCTAGACACCCATGCGTATGTCGTGGAAGATATGTATGATGGACGAAATGATTAGTGTCGTTGGTGTTGCTGACCAGTGGATCTCAGCGGGGCGGAGAGTCCAGAGTGATATTGTTTTTTGAGAAACAAGGGACTGGATGGAAATTTTGAGTTATGATATTTGTAATCAATAATTGTTTGTCAATGGATTATTTTATATGTTAAAGTTTTAAAGAGGAGTGTGTGCGTATCTGTATTCGAAAACTGTAAGGTTTCCCCCTTCTAAAATAGGGGAAACACTTAAGATAGTCCACTAAGTCTTAACTTGGAGAAAATTTCCTATTTATCGACACCTTGACCATGTAGAGATTCAAGGATAAGATTCATAGGTAAGACCTAGTCCTATCCCGCAGGGGGAGCGTGATCTTCTAAAAATCAAATCACCCATAGGGTAATTGATCATAAATTGGGCAACTACTAGACTTGATTTCTAGAGGTTATGCTTTTTTCCTCATCCATGCAAGGCACAGCCCGCGTTATCAACAAGAGAATGCCCTGAATAAATGTTAGGCATACCAAGGGGCTCAACCACTTTCTTTTTGCCTTTATGTGACGTACCAACTACATTTTCAGGGCTAGTATTATGACGTAGCCTACCACTCCATGGTCTATCAAGAGAATCGCTGGATGAGGACTCTCCTGGTCCACTCAATGATTGTGATTGCTGACTTGCATTCAGTGCAACCATATTTCCACTTACATTAGCTCCAACACTATCCTTTTCATCAACATACCAGCTACTTATCTCATCAAATACAATGTCCATGTTTACCCTCAATTCACGTGTAGCAAGATTATAACATCTATATCCCTTTTGCTCAAGGGAGTACCCAATAAACACACATTTTTCTACTTTTCGATCCAGTAGCTTGGTACGTAATTGATCTGGCACATGCACATATGCAATACATCCAAAAACTTTCAAGTGAGACAAATTAGGTTTCTTGCCTGTAAACATCTTCTCTGGCATTACATCATGTATGGCTATAGTAGGAGTCATGTTCATGATATAAACTGTTGTAGACACAGCCTCAACCCAATAGATATGCGGCATTTTCTTTTGATCCATCAATGCTCGTGCTATCTCTGTAATGTGCCTATTTTTTCGCTCAGCAACTCCATTTTGTTGCGGAGTGTATCTACATGTAAATTTTCTTTGAATTCCATTCTTTTGCAAAGAATTCAGAGAACTCGAGAATTATTCTTCCCCTCCATCTGACCTTAGGCACTTCACATGCTTTCTTGTCTGTTTTTAGCCATAACTCTAAAATTCTAAAAATGAGTGAACACTTCACTCTTCTCCTTCATGAAGTACACCCACACTTTCCTGTCTGTTTTTAGCCATAACTCAAATTCTAAAAATGAGTGAACACTTCATTCTTCTCCTTCATGAAGTACACCCACACTTTCCTCATCGTGTGGTCATCAATGAATGTTACATAGTACCTACAGCCACCCATAGACATAGTCTTTGCAAGACTCCATACATCTGAATGCACAACATCTAGTACATTTCTGCTCACATTTATGTCATGTGGAAATATATGTTTTGTTTGCTTTCCAAATTAACATCCTTCACAAACTTTATGCATACCTTCAACTTTAAACTTAGACAGCTCTGTCACAATTTGTTTAGTCTACATAGACTTCATTCTTTGCACATCTACATGCCCAATTCTCTTATGCCAAATGTTTGTATCTGCAACAACTCCTAAACCATTTGCTAACATTTCAGCACTCACTTCAGGCATATTTACATTCAATGTAAACATTCTGCCTGCTTTGTTGCCTTTTGCAACCAACCTGTACTTATCTTTAAAGTCTTCTACATAACAACCACCATCAGGGTCAAATTGAACCTGCAAGCCCCGCTCAATCATTTGGCCAACAGAAACTAGATTCTTTGTAATGTTCAAAACATGACGTACATCTGCAAGGTACTTCACCTTACTACCACCATCTTGCATAGACAATGGCACATCTCCAACATGGGGCAATCGGATGAGCAATGTCATCCCCTGTTTTGACAAAACCTGGTCTTTCAAGACTCTTCATTTCCTTGAATGACACACCATGACTTGTCATGTGGTTCAAAGCACCTGAATCAACATACCATACATGATCCTTACATGCTGCTACATCATTTCCAGACACAACATTAACCACATGTTGCATAACAAACAACCTCTCATTATCCTCATTATTTCTGCTAGAGGATGCATAGTTGTTTTGCTGCACTTTACCATTTTGCATGTCACTTTTCTTCTTATAGCAATCTACCTGCACATGTCCAAGCCTACCACAATAAAAACACCCTCGTTGTGTATCATTATGCTGCCTTTGCCAATTACCATGACCTCTTTGACTCCCCCTGCCTCTAACTGGCATTTTCCACCCATATGTTGTTGTTTTGAATCCTGGGACTATTGCTACTGCTGACCATAATTATGATCACCTATTTGGACACCACCTTGGCCACGTCCATGACCTTTACCTCGTCCTCTACCTGCACTTGTGTAGAAGGCCTGCTGTGCTCTGAACTATTTTTGTTTGTGAAGACTGTTAATCTTCACCCAAGTTCTTCTCTTTAATGATCAGCATTGACACCAAATCTGTGAAGTTGGGAATGTTCTCCCGAGTCTAAATAGATGTCATGAATGCCTTGTATTGTGTCCCAAGACCATGCAGACACACTTCCACCCGAGTCTAAATAGACGTCATGAACGCCTTGTATTGTGGCCCAAGACCATGCAGACACACTTCCACCTTATCATCATCAAAACAACAGAAACACGAGGGATTCCACAATGCCCTTGATCTTCAAAGCATAATCATTCACAGACATATTCTTGTTCTCCACAGTATGAAGCTCAGACTGAATTTTTTGTGCCTTGGTGTTGGTTTCATACAGCTTCACCGAGGTATCCCATGCTTCCTTAGGTGACTTAGCATCCTGTATATGCCCAATCATAGTGTCCTGTATGCTGCTAGAAAGCCACTACATGACTTTCCTTGCTCCTTGATTCCAATCCTTGAACTCTTTTATATCTGCAGCAGTTGGATTAATCTCCGGTATCTCTGGTGCCTCCTCATGTTCACCTTCAATGTAGTCCCACAGTAACCTTTTCCCATCAGGAAATTGGTCAATCTAAACCTCCAAGCATGGAATTTTTTTTTTCAAGCTTCTCTACAACAATTTGGTTTATTCCATCATTTGACATCTTGTCTATAACACAATTTTACCAAAAACAGCACTCTTGTTTGACCTACACAAATTGTTGTATTCTCTTGCAGCAACAGCGGTACTATACTGCACCTAAATTGTCACAACCAGTGACCTCAATTTGGATACATACACCCAATGGCAACTTTGAGACCTCTTTGCACTTGTAAGATCCCTATTTCCACCGCGCAACGGATTCGGGGTACTAGCAGCGGAAGTAGCACTTCTCGCGCGGGACAGGGGTCCCACACTCGGGGCCTCGCCCACGGATATCCGGACAAGAGACTAATCCGTCGGTTTGTCCAAAATCGAAACCGGAAAAACTTCCTTTACCCGGAAAGCACGGGCAATTCCACCAGGATAACTCTTTACTCTAACGTAGTCAAGATCATTACTGATCAAACTGATCTGACTGCACCTTTAACGGTACTTGGTCAAATCAAGGAAGAACTTGCACTTGGATCATTGGGATCAACGCTTTTTTCCCCATCAAGAGGCACAGCCGTTGATTCCTATCCATAGAACAATTTCTATCCGGGATTTACTTCATCTATTGTAACAATAGAAATTAAATCTCGATTTACGGATCCATCAGTCCAGCCTAACCCCATCCGATGCCATGGGTTAGCCAACCGCCCAACCACTGTAGTGATGGGATCCAATTTGGAATTCGGTTAGGTTTTGTCCCGGGTACCAAGGAAAAGAGTTCCAAGGCCCCCTAGCCGGAAGTTCATGCAAACATAAAACTAGTCATACCACTTACACACCCAATATGAAATTGCCTTTTTCTTAGCATCAACTAGCTTTAAAACAATCCTTTAATAAAACCATTATATCACTGATGACAATCCTCAAAGTCTCTGGTTGAATCCTTATTTCCAGTCATTCTTTCATCGGTATACTTATGGCATCATTGGCAACCAAAACGCTCACCACCTGTTCTCTCAGGGGCCTTTTCCATGGTTCCTAGCTCATAGTAACCGGTAATATATTCATATAATAGAATGGAGTCTCCGTGGAAGATCAGCAAGATCAACCCACAGATCCATATAAAAGAGCCATGGACTCATCTGTTGAGGACCAGCAAGGTCAATCAACCAGATCCATGCCCGGTTTCAGAAAACAACTCTTACTCCTTATTCCAATATCTTCCACGACGCACGTGTGGGTATCTTCGGCGACCCAGAGCCCGAGCACCGTATGGTCAGCACCCTCTAGGATCCTTCGCAGGTGACCTAGCGCTTCACTCATAGGCCGCTTCCTTGGTCCCTCATCCACCGTACCGGAAGCTCACCATTTAAATCGAGCCGAGGCTGGTCAAGACCTCGATCGACCCTGCTACGCGAGACGTCCTCCATTGACTCTCCGTCAGCAGTTGCAACTTTATCAGTTCAGTCTTCATGACCTTAATCCTCAAGACGGTCAAAATGCTTCTCCAGCATTCTTGACATAAAACAGTCATTTACAAACAGTCACAAATACAGTTTCTATAACGAACTCTTGTCTTTCCATATTATCCACTCTTGGACCACATTACTTATTCCACATTCCATCGTTCTCATCCATTCACTCATATAGACTACACATTATCTCACAGACACCTTCATATTCATTATTCTACATACATATCCATGTTCGTACGTCCACATCATACATCCAATTTCACATTCATACATACGCATCTACATGCATACATCCACATCCACATTCATACATCCATACCTCCATTTCCACATCCACACATCCACATTCATATTCATACATCCACATTCACATGCATACATCCATTTTCACATCCTTATTCATACATCCACATTCACATACATACATCCACATCCGTATCTACATCTATACATCCACATCCACATCCACATCCACATTCACATTCATACATATACATCTACATGTATACATCCATTTTCACATCCTCATTCATACATACACATCCACATACATACATACACATCCGTATCTACATCCATACATCCACATCCACAATCACATTCATACATATACATCTACATGTATACATACACATCCGTATCTACATCCATACATCCACATCCACATCAACATTCACATTTATACATATACATCTACATGTATACATCCACATCACATTCATACAACCATATTACATCCATTCTCGTCCTAACACATCCCATATACAACTTAACACATCCTAACTCATCTTAACACATTCTATCACATCTCATACACATCTTATCAGTCTCCTTAAATGGAATTTATGTATAAATAAATGTGTAGAGAAATCTTATATCAAATATAAGAATTCTCTTTTAAAAAAAAGATATGAAATGTGATAAGATGTGATAAGAGGTGTATGAGATGTGATAAGAATTGATAAGATGCGTATGGAAAGTGATAGGATGTGATAAGAGATGTATGAGATGTGATAAGAATTGATAAGATGCGTATGGAAAGTGATAGGATGTGATAAGAGGTGTATGAGATGTGATAAGAATTGATAAGATGCGTATGGAAAGTGATAGGATGTGATAAGAGGTGTATGAGATGTAAAAAGATGTGATAAGATATGTATGATAAGTGAACAATCTCTCAGCACACTTTACTAAATTGATTTCTAACTTCATAGGCTTATAGAGCATTCCCAAAAGCCCCCAACCCTTGCTTGAACTAGAACATCTTGACTGGAGCAGCACATATGGAGAGCCTTTCACAAAAATTTTGGTGCTAGCTTCTACATTGATTTTTGTCAATCTACATCGAATCAGTTTGATTTCTCTATGAAAGATCCTTGCCCTCTCCACTCAACAAAATCGGGGGTGCTAGCAGTGGAAATAGCACTTCTAGCATAGGGCAAAGCCTCTCACACTCGAGGCCTCGCCCATGGATATCCGAACAAGAGACTAATCCCTCGGTTCTTCCAAAACCAAACTCGGAAAAACTTCCCTCGCCCAGAAAGCACGGGCGATTCCTCCAAGATATTTTTATTCTAATGTAGTCAAGAGCCTTAACTAACCAAACTGATCCGACCGAACCTGTAAGTCACATGGTCAGATCAAGCAAGAAACTTGCACTTGGATCATAGAGACCAACGCTTTTTTCCTCATCAAGAGGCACAGCCGTTGATTCTTTTCCATAGAACAAGACTATCCGGGATTTACTTCATCTATCGTACCATAACAGAATTGAGTCTCATTTTAGGGATCCATCAGTCTAGCCCAGTCCCATGGGTTAGCCAACCGCCAAACCACTGTAGTGATGGGATCCATTTAGCAATTTGGTTATGTTTTGTCCTGGATACCAGGGAAAAGAGTTCCCGTGTCCCCTAGCCGACGCTTCAAGCAAACTTCAAGATAGTCACACCACTTACACACCCAATATGAAATTGCCTTTTCACAGATTCAACTGTCTTTAAAACAATCTTTTTAATGAAACCATAGTATCACTGATCATAATCCTCCAAAATATCCGGTTGAATTCTAATTTCCAATCATTCCTTCATTAGTGTACCTATGGCATCATTGGCAAACCAAAACGCTCACCACTTGTCAGCTCAGGGGCCTTTTCAATAGTTCCTAGATCATAGTATCCGAAAATATATTCACTTATAAAAATCTAGATAGATTCTCCATTGAAGATCGGCAAGATCAACCAACAGATCCATATAAAAGAGCCATGGACTCATCCGTTTGAGGACCAGCAAGGTCAATCAACCAGATCCATGCCTGAGTTCAGAAAATAACTCTAACACCTTTTTCCATTTTCTTCCTCGACGCATGCATGGGTATCTTCGGTGACCCAGAGCTCGAGCACCATATGGTCAGCACCCTCTAGGATCCTTTGCAGGTCACCTAGCACTTCACTCATAGGCCACTTCCTTGGTCCCTCATCCACCGTACCGAAAGCTCACCATTTAAATCGAACCAAGGCTGGTTAAGACCTCGGCCGACCTTGCTACGTGAGACGTCCTCCGTTGACTCTCTGTCAGCTGTTTTAACTTTATCACTTAGGTCTCCACAACCTTATTCACAAGGTCAAAATGCTTCCCCAACATTCTTGACATAAAACAGTCATTTGAAAACAGGTTATAAATACAGTTTCTATAACGAACTCTCGTCTTTCCACATTGTTTCACATCAATCCACATTACTTAATCCATGTCCAATCATATGTATTCCCATCGTCCTTCATCCATTCTCATCCAATCACATCATATTCCATCTCATCACATCTCATCATTCACATTTCATCCATTCATATCTACCCCGATCCACATCACATCACATCACATCACATCACATCTCAATCCCGATTCACATCACATCACATCTCTTCAATTCACATCTATCCTAACTCACATCACATCACATCCACTCACATCACATCTCTTCCATCCACATCTATCCCAACTCACATCACATCACATCCACTCACATCACATCTCTTTCATTCACATCTATTCCAACTCTCATCACATCACATCCACTCACATCACATCTATCCCAATTCACACCACATCACATCTCTTCCATTCACATCTATCCTAACTCACATCACATCACATCCACTTACATCACATCTCTTCCATTCACATCTACCCCGATCCACATCACATCACATCCATTCTCATCACATCTCACCCATTCACATCTACCCCGATCCACATCACATCACATCACATCCATTCACATCTATCCTGATTCACATCACATCTATTCTCACATCACATCTCATCCATTCACATCCATCACATTCATTATATCCCATCCCATCACATACATTCTATCCACATTACATCACATCCACATCCACATCCATCCATACCTTGACACATCCATACACATTCCATCTCATTCATCCACATCCATTCAGTCATTCACATGCACGTCTATCCACATCCATCCATTCATCACATTCACATCCACATATATTCGCATCACATCACATTTCATCCATATCTCATCACGTTCACATCCACATCCCTTTACATCATATCACATCTCATCCACATCCACAATTGGGTTTAAGGCTAAAAGATAGTTATACTATTATAATTACATTACTAAGTCTTATTCTTTATCTCATAATATTACCATAATTTACAAGCATATAAGTATAAAAAACCATTTTCTTAACCTCTAGCTTCACAAGCCTAGAGTTTGATTTGTAAATTGAGAATTTCTCCATGAGAAGCATAAATTGAATAGAGAATTGGTCATAGGGATGACCATTCTTTGGGGGGGAGAGAGATAAACATAAAAGCATCCTAATTTAAGCATAAATGTAAACTTTTCTTAATTATTCATTATAATACTTAAGAAAAGCTTAATTTGCATTATAAACACTTAATTAAGAAAGTTCTCAAGCTTGAGAGGGGTTGAGAAGTGAAAACATTGAGAATAGTAGAGAAAAACCATAAAATTACACTTTACCTCTTGTTTTTGCTTGCTTCTCTATCATAGAAGAAGCCCCCAACCAATCAATTGGTTTGTGTGTTGAGAGAAAAGCTCCAAGGATGGTTGAAGAGAGAGAGAGACTCCACTCTCTCCAAAAGCAGAGGATTTTTAAGGGATAATAAAAAATATCATTAATTTAGTATAATACTGGCATGGTATAGTTCATAGATGAGAATACAAAAGAATGAGGGTCTATTTATAGGTGAGGGAGGCCACTAACTGAGTCCAACTAAGTTCTATAATTCTCGAGCTTCAGTTTGGCTAAATCTGGATAAGATTTGGACCAGTTTGGCTCCCTTTTTTATCTAGTTTGTTCTAGGAGAGAGGAGAGATAAAAATATCACAATTTTTTTGAATTAAAAACTCATCCACATGTGTGAATTAGGCACCTACCTCAAGAGTCTCCCCCTCCTTACCAAGGTGTCTAAAATTCATCATTTCTCCAAAATATCTCATTTTTTTTAGTAATATCTCATAGTTTTTAACTAATAAACCTTGTACTCAGTCAACTCTTCATCTTATGTGAGAATTTACTCATTTTTGGGTATTTTCTTTTATTCTTTGTATTTATCTCATCCCAATACTTGGATTAATCTTATTGGCCCATAGGAACCTTAATTGGACCATAATCCAAAATGATCAGAAAATCTTGACCCTTAAGCTAAGGTCCTTTATACACATTTTCAATTAATTCCAATTGCACATTGGAAAGTTCTTTTTGAATTTCTGTTTTAGGGGAAACCATTTTAGATACTAGGAGGATTTTTATATCCAAAAATATCTCAATTTTTGATTACCTCTCTCTAGATATTTTCTCTCTCTAGGCCAAAATAGGGTAAAACGGGATCTTTCTTCTAAAGTTTAGAGAGGGGAATAATTACAAGATCAGAAGGGGAGGTTCTTACTTCTTTACACCTCAAAAGCTGGAGGGAGGAATCTTACATCCTACCCCACTTAAAAAACGCGAGATGTCCTCATCTCGCAGCTGGAGGACAAACTCTTTCCCTTAAGACCCAACTGATTCTCGGGTTCCTTATAGTCTGGTCAACTCAATAGAATCCTGGGATAAAGAATTCTTCTACAAGAAGAACACACAGAACTCATTATCAGGGAATAATTCATTCAAAACATATCATTCATATCCTTAACACAATGATGGTCCATCAGACCGAAAATTCCATCTGAACATTCCTCCACGAGAATTTCAGTTATGCAAGTTCTCAATTTGTCATCCCTTAATTTGAGCCGCTGGGTCAAGGGTTAACAGCAGCAATCTGTCAGCACAATCCACTAATCTCATAGTGATTTGCTGAAGTCACAATCATCATTCCAATTACTATCATCATCAGTGGGATTCGTCCCATTCATCCTCAGTGTGGCTTTGTTAAACTTATCTTCTTTCAACTAGAATTCAGGAATCATTATCTTTCAATTAGAATCCAAATCAACTCATCAATTCTCAACTAGAATTTTAAAATCATATCAAGCAGCATTCGAATTCATCATCCGAATAGCAATTTTACCTATAATTTCAAGGTCTTAGATTTACTCGTATATATTGTCAGTAAAGAGCTGCAGTTATACCCATGGTATATACGGGTAGTCACGGTCCTTGGAATTATAAGGTAAATACCATCATATCTAGGCCTCAAGCAAGTTAGGGATTCCATACAATTGTGGTACTTCCATTTGAAGACCCAATTACCAATTTATGAGTTTTTATTTTGAATATCAATTTGTATGAATTTCATCACACAATTACAATCTTTTTCTAGTACTTCATAAATTCTTGACATTTCTTGCTTCTCGGTTGATCCACTTTAGCCAATTCGCTCTAATACCAGCTGAAAGATCCCTCCCCCCTCCGCGCAACAAATTCAGGGGGGGTGCTAGCAACGGAAGTAGCACTTCTAGTGAGGACAGAGCCTCTCACTCCGGGGCCTCGACCACGGATATCCGGACAAGAGACTAATCCCTCGGTTCTTCCAAAATCGAGCTCGGAAAAACTTCCCTCACCGAGAAAGCACGGGCAATTCCTCTCAAGGATATTTTTATTCTAATGTAGTCAAGAGCCTTAACTAACCAAACTGATCCGACCGAACCTATAAGTCACATGGTGAGATCAAGGAAGAAACTTGCACTTGGATCATTGAGACCAACGCTTTTTTCCTCATCGAGAGGCACAGTCGTTGATTCTTTTCCACAGAACAAGACTATCCAAGATTTACTTCATCTATCGTACCATAATAGAATTGAGTCTCATTTTAGGGATCCATCAGTCCAGCCTAACCCCATCTAGTCCCATGGGTTAGCCAACCACCCTACCACTATAGTGATGGGATCCAATTAGGAATTTGGTTATGTTTTGTCCCGGATACCAGGGAAAAGAGTTCCTAGGCCCCCTAGCCAGTGCTTCAAGCAAACTTCAAGATAGTCACACCACTTACACACCCCCAATATGAAATTGCCTTTTCACAGATTCAGTTGTCTTTAAAACAATCTTTTTAATGAAACCATAGTATCACTGATCATAATCCTCCAAAATATCCAGTTGAATTCTAATTTTCAATCATTCCTTCATCGGTGTACCTATGGCATCATTGGTAACCAGAACGCTCACCTCCTGTCCACTCAATTCCAAGGACTGTGACTACCCGTATATATCGTGGATATAACTATAGCTCCTGACAATATATACGAGTAAATCTAAGACCTTGAAATTATAAGCAAAAATGCTATCCAGATGATGAATTCGAATGCTCGTTATGATTTTAGAATTCTGGTTGAGAATTGATGAGTTGATTTGGATTCTGATTGAAAGATAATGATTCCTGAATTCTAGTTGAAAGAAGATAAGTTTAACAAAGCCACAATGAGGATGAATGGGACGAATCCCACTGATGATGATAATAACTGGAATGATGATTTTGACTTCAGAAAATCACTATGAGATTAGTGGATTGTGGATGAATGGGACGAATCCCAGTGATGATGATAGTAACTGGAATGATGATTGTGACTTCAGAAAAACACTATGAGATCAGTGGATTGTGCTGACAGATTGCTGCTGTTAACCCTTGACCCAGTGGCTCAAATTAAGGGATGACAAATTGAGAACCTACATAACTAAAATTCCCGTGGAGGAATGTTCAGATGGAATTTCCGGTCTGATGGACCATCATTGTGTTAAGGATATGAATGATATGTTTTGAATGAACTATTCCCTGATAATGAGTTCTGTGTGTTCTTCTTGTAGAAGGAATCTTTATCCCAGGATTCTATTGGGTTGACCAGACTATAAGGAACCCCAGAATCAGTTGGATCTTAAGGGAAAGAGTTTGTCCTCCAGCTGCGAGATGAGGACATCTCGCGTTTTCTAAGTGGGATAGGATGTAAGATTCCTCCCTCCAACTTTTGAGGTGTAAAGAAGTAAGAACCTCCCCTTCTGTTCTTGTAATTATTCTCCTCTCTGAAATAGAAGAAAGATCTTGTTTTACCCTATTTTGGCCTAGAGAGAGAATTATGTCTAGAGAGAAGTAATCCAAAATTGAGATATTTTTGGATATAAAAATCCTACTAGTGTCTAAAATGGTTTCCCTTGAAACAAAAATTCAAAAAGAACTTTCCAATGTGCAATTGGAATTAATTGAAAATGTGTATAAAGGACCTTAGCCTAAGGGTCAAGATTTTCTAATAATTTTAGATTATGGTCCAATTAAAACTCCTATGGGCCAAAAAGATTAATCCAAGTGTTGGGATGAGATAAATCTAAAGAATAAAAAAAATATCCAAAAATAAGTAAATTCTCACATAAGATGAAGAGTTGACTGAGTACAAGGTTTATTAGTTAAAAACTATGAGATATTACTAAAAAAATGAGATATTTTCGAGAAATGATGAATTTTTGACACCTTGGTAAGGAGAGGGAGACTCTTGAGGTAGATGCCTAATTCACACATGTGGATGAGTTTTTAATGGCCTTTTCAATCAACAGATCCATATAAAAGAGCCATGGACTCATCCGTTTGAGGACCAACACGGTTAATCAACCAGATCCATGCCCGAGTTCAGAAAACAACTCTAACACCTTGTTCTATTTTCTTCCTCCATGCATGCATGGGTATCTTCGGCGACCTAGAGCCCGAGCACTGTATGGTCAGCACCCTCTAGGATCCTTCATAGGTCACCTAGCGCTTCACTCATAGGCCGCTTCCTTATTTCCTCATCCACTGTACTAGAAGCTCACCATTTAAATCGAACCGAGACTGGTCAAGACCTCGGCCGACCTTGCTACACGAGATGTCCTCCGTTGACTCTCCATCAGCTATTTTAACTTTATCACTTAGGTCTCAACAACCTCATTCACAAGACGGTCAAAATGCTTCCCCAACATTCTTGACATAAAATAGTCATTTAAAAATAGGTTATTAATACAGTTTCTATAACAAACTCTCTTCTTTCCACATTGTTTCACATCAATCCACATTACTTAATCCACATTGTTTCACATCAATCCACATTACTTAATCCACGTCCAATCATATGTATTCCCATCGTCCTTCATCCATTCTCATGCAATCACATCATATTCCATCTCATCCAATCACATCATATTCCATCTCATCACATCTATCCACATTTATCCTCATCACATCTCATCACATCTATCCACATTTATCCTCATCACATCTCATCGTTCACATTTCATCCATTCATATTCACCCCGATCCACATCCCATGACATCACATCCATTTCACATCACATCTCATTCATTCACATCTATCCCGACTCATATCACATCACATCTCTTCCATTCACATCCACTTACATCACATCCACTTACATCACATCTTTTCCATTCACATCCCATCTCACCCATTCACATCTACCCCGATCCACATCACATCACATCATATCCATTCTCATCACATCTCATCCATTCACATCTACCCTGATCCACATCACATCACATCACATCCATTCACATCTATCTTGATTCACATCACGTCACATCACATCCATTCTCATCTAATTTCATCCATTCACGTCCATCACATTCATTATATCCCATCCCATCACATACATTCTATCAACATTACATCACATCCACATCCATCCATATCTCAATACATCCATACACATTCCATCTCATTCATCCACATCCATCCAGTCATTCACATGCACGTCTATCCACATCCATCCATTCATCACATTCATAACCACATATATTCGCATCACATCACATTTCATCCATATCACATCACATTCACATCCACATCCCTTTACATCATATCACATCTCATCCACATCCACATCCACATCCATTTACATCACATCACGTCTTATCACATCCACATCCACATGCACATCCTATCACATCCACATCCACATCCCTTTACATCACATCACATCCTATCATCACATCCACATCCACATCCATTTACATCACATCACATCCACATCCACATCCCTTTACATCACATCACATCCTATCACATCCACATCCACATCTATTTACATCACATCACATCCTATCACATCCACATCCATTTACATCCTATCACATCCACATCCACATCCCTTTACATCGCATCACATCCCCACATCACATCCTTTCACATATCCTCACATCTCATTCTCATCTCTTTATTCACATCCACATCCATTTATATCACATCCTTTCACATATCCTCACATCTCATTCTCATCTCTTCATTCTCATCCACATCCACTTATATCTCATCCTTTCACATATCGTCACATTTCATTCTCATCTCTCCGTTCACATCCACATCCATTTATCCACATTCATTTAAATCACACCACGTCTTATCACATCCATTCACATCCTATCACATCCATCACATCCTATCACATCTTATCACATCCATTCACATCCTATCACATTTCATTCATTGTTAGCAGCTTTTATTTTCGATGGATATTTTCATATTGTTTCTCAATTTTCTCAAGTGGAATATATTCAATATTCTTCTTTTTGAGTAAGAGTTTCATGTGATTTACAGAAATCAATTCTACCCATATTTCCCAATAATGCTCAAAATTCCACTTTTGATAATTACTCATAATTTGAATTATGCTAGAAATTCTCCTTTTTATTTTTAATTTCTTGGATCTTAATTATCATGGAAATTCCTATTTTTTCATTTAATTGATCAATTCTAAATGCCATGGGAATTCCTCTTTTATCATCAAATAATTTATCTAAAATTTCTCTTTAAATTTAAATAAAATATCCATTAATTCCAATATGCTAAGAATTTCACTTTTCCCATTTAAATGATTGAATTCCAAATGTCATGGAAATTCTCCTTTTATCATTTAATTTTTTCATGCATAAAATAAATTTATCTAAAATAAAATATCGATTAATTCCAATATGCTAAGAATTCTACTTTTCCCATTTAAATGATTGAATTCCAAATGTCATGGGAATTCCTCTTTTATCATTTAAATAAAATTACCATAATTTTCTCTTTTCTTAATTATTTAACTATGCATAAATCTTAAAAATTAGTTTTCCATTGAAAGTGACGAAAATAATTCTTTTAGCCTAGGATATTCAATCCTAGAATATGGTAGGAAGTCCTCTTTTCACGTTATGCAAAAGAATGAATTATGTATCAATTTCTTAAAAATTTTAACATAGCTCCACTGCTATTACTGGCAATTTTCAATATTTATGAAAAGAATAAGACTTAGTAATGTAATTATGATAGTATAACTATATTTTAGCCTTAAATCCAATTTATAGATTTATCTCATAATATTACCATAATTTGCAAGCATATAAGTATAAAAAACCATTTTCTTAACCTCTAGCTTCACAAGCCTACAGTTTGATTTGTGAATTGAGAATTTCTCCATGAGAAGCATCAATTGAATAGAGAATTGGTCATAGGAATGACCATACTTTGGGAGAGAGAGAGATAAACATAAAAACACCTAATTTAAGCATAAATGTAAACTTTTCTTAATTATTCATTACAACACTTTAAGAAAAGCTTGATTTGCAATATAAACACTTAATTAAGAAACTTCTCAAGCTTGAGAGGGGTTGAGGCATTGAGAATAGTAGAGAAAAACCATAAAATTACACTTTACCTCTTGTTTTTGCTTGCCCCCAACCAATCAATTGGTTTGTGTGTTAAGCTCCAAGGATGGTTGAAGAGAGAGAGAGAGAGAGAGAGAGAGAGAGACTTCACTCTCTCCAAAAGTAGAGGATTTTTAAGGGATAATAAAGAATATCATTATTTTATTCTAACGTAGTCAAGAGCCTTAACTAACCAAACTGATTCGACCGAACCTGTAAGTCACATGGTCATATCAAGGAGGAAATCCGGGATTTACTTAATCTATCGTATCATAATAGAATTGAGTTTCATTTTAGGAATCCATCAGTCCAGCCTAACCCCATCCAGTCCCATGGGTTAGCCAACTGTCCAACCACTGTAGTGATAGGATCCATTTAGGAATTTGGTTATGTTTTGTCCCGGATACCAGGGAAAAGATTTCCCAGGCCCCCTAGTCGGCGCATCAAGCAAACTTCAAGATAGTCACACCACTTACACACCCAATATGAAATTGCCTTTTCAATCAAAGATTCAGCTGTCTTTAAAACAATCTTTTTAATGAAACCATAGTATCACTGATCATAATCCTCCAAAATATCCAGTTGAATTCTAATTTCCAATCATTCCTTCATTAGTGTACCTATGGCATCATTAGCAAACCAGAACGCTCACCACATGTTGGCTCAGGGGCCTTTTCAATAGTTCCTAGCTCATAGTATTCGAAAATATATTCACTTATAAAAATCTAGATAGACTCTCCATTGAAGATCGGCAAGATCAACCAACAGATCCATATAAAAGAGCCATGGACTAATCCGTTTGAGGACCAGCAAGGTCAATCAACCAGATCCATGCCTGGGTTTTGAAAATAACTCTAACACCTTGTTCCATTTTCTTCCTCGTCGACGCATGTGTGGGTATCTTCGGCGACCCAGAGCTCGAGCACCGTATGGTCAGCACCCTCTAGGATCCTTCGCAGGTCACCTAGCGCTTCACTCATCATAGGCCGCTTCCTTGGTCCCTCATCCACCATACCGAAAGCTCACCATTTAAATCGAACCAAGACTGGTCAAGACCTCGGCCGACCTTGCTACGCGAGACGTCCTCCGTTGACTCTTCGTTAGCTGTTTCAACTTTATCACTTAGGTCTCCACAACCTTATTTACAAGATGGTCAAAATGCTTCCCCAGCATTCTTGACATAAAACAGTCATTTAAAAACTACAATTTTTATAACAAACTCTCGTCTTTCCACATTGTTTCACATCAATCCACATTACTTAATCAATGTCCAATCATATGTATTCCCATCGTCCTTCATCCAATCACATCATATTCCATCTCATCGCATCTATCCACATTTATCCTCATCACATCTCATTATTCACATTTCATCCATTCATATCTACCCCAATCCACATCACATCACATCTCATTCATTCACATCTATCCCGATTCACATCACATCACATCCACTCACATCACATCTCTTCAATTCACAGCTATCCCAACTCACATCACATCCACTCACATCACATCTCTTCCATCCACATCTATCCCAACTCACATCACATCACATCTATCCCAACTCACATCACATCACATCCACTCACATCACATCTCTTCCATTCACATCTATCCCAACTCTCATCACATCACATCCACTCACATCACATCTATCCTAATTCACATCACATCACATCCACTCACATCACATCTATCCTAATTAACATCACATCACATCTCTTCCATTCACATCTATCCTAACTCACATCACATCACATGCACTTATATCACATCTCTTGCATTCACATCCCATCTCACCCATTCACCCATTCACATCTACCCCGATCCATATCACATCACATCCATTCTCATCACATCTCACCCATTCACATCTACCCCGATCCACATCACATCACATCACATCCATTCACATCCCATCTCACCCATTCACATCTACCCCGATCCACATCACATCACATCCATTCTCATCACATCTCACCCATTCACATCTACCCCGATCCACATCACATCACATCACATCCATTCACATCTATCCTGATTCACATCACATCTATTCTCACATCATATCTCATCCATTCACATCCATCACATTCATTGTATCCCATCCCATCACATACATTCTATCCACATTACATCACATCCACATCCACATCCATCCATACCTTAACACATCCATACATATTCCATCTCATTCATCCACATCTATTCAGTCATTCACATGCACGTCTATCCACATCCATCCATTCATCACATTCACATCCACATATATTCGCATCACATCACATTTTATCCATATCTCATCACATTCACATCCACATCACTTTACATCATATCACATCTCATCCACATCCACATCCATTTACATCACATCACATCCACATCCACATCCCTTTACATCACATCACATCCTATGACATCCACATCCACACCCATTTACATCACATCACATCCTATCACATCAACATCCGCCGCATCCCTTTACATCACATCCACATCCACATCCATTTATATCACATCACATCCTATCACATCCACATCCACATCCATTTACATCCTATCACATCCACATCCACATCCCTTTACATCGCAGCACGGCCTTTCACATATCCTCACATCTCATTCTCATCTCTTTATTCACATCCACATCCATTTATATCACATCCTTTCACATATCCTCACATCTTATTCTCATCTCTTCATTCTCATCCACATCCACTTATATCTCATCCTTTCACATATCCTCACATTTCATTCTCATCTCTCCGTTCACATCCACATCCATTTACACCACCTCACATCCCATCCACATTCGTTTACATCACACCACGTCTTATCACATCCATACATCCTATCACATTGTTAAAATTTGAGCATTGTGATGAGCTATGGTGGATCAAACACTAGAATCAACATCATTAACAAAGTGATTAGCAAGTAATGAAGACGTAATTAACAAATAGATTAATGTAGGCATGGATACTCAAAAACTAGCAAATTCTCATTAGTGGGTAATTAACAAATAGATTAATGTAGGCATGGATACTCAAAAACCAGCAAATTCTCATTAGGCAATGCCTCAATTTATAGAGCTTACATCCAAGCATCAAATCCCACTGATTTCTCCATAATTCACTCTACCTCTTTTCCCTGATTCTCTCCACCTCTTCACTTTTCCCCTAGAATATCTCCACACTTCCCATAATATCTCCACACTTCCTAAATCTTCTCATGCTACCCTTTATTCTCTCCCAGTAGATTCTTCTCACCTTTTCACAGGTTCTTTCACATTTACTCATTCTCTTTTACAGCCTCTAACCAAGGGCTTGTTCCCGCACACACCCTATTCACTTGTATTTTTCAACACCTCCCCTCAAGTGAATACTCCTAGTACACCTAGACCCTATACCAAGTTTGCCTCCCCTTACTTGATAGTCCGCGACCAGTGTCTACTCCTCCCCTCAAGTTATCTTAGCACACTTGGACCCTGTCTCAAGTTTCTTTCTTACTTGACAATCCGCGACCAGTGCCTCAAGTCCCTAAACTCCATAGTCCTTGACACTCTCTCTCTCTATGTGTCCAAGGCTACTATAAGTGCTCGCGACCTTGACTAAAGTGCTCACACATACATCTACCACGTGGCCTACATCATCGGTGGCTCAGAGGTGGTTTTACTTTGTTGGGGCATGTTACATTGGGTT
The DNA here is from genome assembly GCF_041138505.1 of Cibotium barometz. Taxonomy (NCBI): domain Eukaryota; kingdom Viridiplantae; phylum Streptophyta; class Polypodiopsida; order Cyatheales; family Cibotiaceae; genus Cibotium; species Cibotium barometz. The sequence goes on along the minus strand of NC_141108.1, from coordinate 2,855,593 downwards.
GTGGGGTCTCTCTCTCTCTCTCTCTCTCTCTCTCTCTCTCTCTCAGATTTTCACATGGCTCCTCACTCTTTGGAGGCTCACATCTTCTCTTGTCTTCAACCTTCTTGTCGTGGCAGCTTCTCTCCACGCGTCCATGTCTTTCTCTTCTTTCAGTCTTCTTGGGTAGCTTCTCTTCTCGTGTCCATGTCTTTCTTCAATTCTTTCTTTAGATCTTCTTCTCGGTGTGGATCCTCTTCCTGGAAAGAGATATTCTTCTTCTTTCATGGCTGGGGCCATGAGCTTGTCTGTCAGGTCTTCTTGCTCCATGTGAGCAACATGTTTCAATGTTTTGTTGACAGTTCCTTTGGGCTTTTGATGTTCATCTTGTGTCATTATGCAATGCAAACCCAAATTTATGCGGGAGGTCTTACCTCTTGCCTTATTCTGGACAAGGGCAGTGTCTGATCCCATATTTACACTGATGTAATGTGCCCAATACATAATGCGTATAGCATTCATTCTTATGCACATTCTCAAATGCAACTCTGGCTCTGAATAATCTTGAATTTGAGTGTAATTTGTAGGCATTAACCAAGGGTTAAATGTAAAATGATGATTTTCACAAATTTATCAGCATAATTTTACTAGAAATTACATTAAATCAAGGGTAACCAATTTGTACGAGATGGTTGGAGTATCAAACCAACTCCGAATTGAAATCTGAAGTTATAGAGATCTGTATCAGATACCTAATGGTTAATTTGGACCCTCAATTGCACCAAAATACAGTGATTAGCATTGATTAATCACTGATTAGCAAATTAATCCACTGTTTTGTGTGCAAAAAACAGAGTATGCGGGGAGTCCAGATCTGGTGCCTTAGACTTCAAATGAGCTCAAATTCTTTCAAAGCCATCAATAGCAATGAGTCTAGTAGAGGATTAAGCCAAGAAATACAAGATTTGACCAAATATTAAAAGCTTAATCTCTCTTTTACTAAAGTCACCTACAGATTTAATGAAGAGCTTGGATCTCACTGTAGACTTGATCAAATTGAATTCTGTCTTCACCAGCTTGTAGAGCATGCTTGAAAACACCTTGGGCTAAGAGGAATTAGAGTAATTCACCCTGAGTGAGTGTAGATCTGAGATATTCTGCTGAAAAACATAGCCTGCTAAAACAACGATTTCTCCTTCATCCGGCGGCGGTTTGCTACGTTGTTTGGATGAGCTTGAAGACCTATGAGATACCTATCATGTGCTAGAAGGGTTTGGCCTAATTTTATGTGTGCAAGGAGAGGGAGCTCCTCCACTGGCTGGGGGTACAGAGGTGAGTTGAAAAAAGAGGAAAAATTATAATTTTCTACTAATTCTAATTAGCAAGATAATGGGCTCACAAATTAGCATGGCTCTGATACCATGTTGAAATTTGAGCATTGTGATGAGCTATGGTGGATCAAACACTAGAATCAACATCATTAACAAAGTCATTAGCAAATAATTAAGATGTAATTAGTGGGTAATTAACAAATAGATTAATGTAGGCATGGATACTCAAAAACCAGCAAATTCTCATTAGGCAATGCCTCAATTTATAGAGCTTACATCCAAGCATCAAATCCCACTGATTTCTCCATGATTCACTCCACCTCTTTTCCCTGATTCTCTCCACGTCTTCACTTTTCCCAGAATATCTCCACACTTCCCAGAATATCTCCACACTTCCTACATCTTCTCATGCTACCCTTTATTCTCTCCCAGTAGATTCTTCTCACCTTTTCACAGGTTCTTTCACATTTACTCATTCTCTTTTACAGCCTCTAACCAAGGGCTTGTTCCCGCACACACCCTATTCACTTGTATTTTTCAACACACATCTTATCACATCCATTCACATCCTATCACATCTCATTCACATCTTATCACATCCATTCACAACCTATCACATTTCATTCATTTTTAGTAGCTTTTTTTCGATGGATATTTTCATATTGTTTCTCAATTTTCTCAAGTAGAATATATTCAATATTCTTCTTTTTGAGTAAAAGTTTCACGGGATTTACAGAAATCAATTCTACCCATATTTTCCAATAATGCTCAAAATTCCACTTTTGATAATTACTCATAATTTGAATTATGCTAGAAATTCCTCTTTTTCTATTTAATTTCTTGGATCTCAATTATCATGGAAATTCCTCTTTCTTCATTTAATTGATTAATTCTAAATGTCATTGGAATTTCTCTTTTATCATCAAATAAATTTATCTAAAATTCTCCTTTAAATTTAAATAAAATATCCATTAATTTCAATATGCTAAAAATTCCACTTTTCCCATTTAAATGATTGAATTCCAAATGTCATCGCGATTCCTCTTTTATCATTTAAATTTTTCATGCATAAAATAAAATAAAATATCCATTAATTCCAATATGCTAAGAATTCTACTTTTCCCATTTAAATGATTGAATTCCAAATGTCATGGGAATTCCTCTTTTATCATTTAAATAAAATTACCACAATTCTCTCTTTTCTTAATTATTTAATTATGCATAAATCTTAAAAATTAGTTTTCCATTGAAAGTGATGAAAATCATTCTTTTAGCCTAGGATATTCAATCCTAGAATATGGTAGGAAGTCCTCTTTTCACGTTATGCAAAAGAATGAATTATGTATCAATTTCTTAAAAAATTTACCATACCTCCTATGCTATTATTGATAATTTTTAATATTTATGAAAAGAATAAGACTTAGTAATGTAATTATGATAGTATAACTATCTTTTAGCCTTAAATCCAATTTATAGATTTATCTCATAATATTACCATAATTTACAAGCATATAAGTATAAAAAACCATTTTCTTAACCTCTAGCTTTACAAGCCTAGAGTTTGATTTGTGAATTGAGAATTTCTCCATAAGAAGCATAAATTGAATAGAGAATTGGTCATAGGGATGACCATTCTTTGGGGGAGACAGAGATAAACATAAAAGCATCCTAATTTAAGCATAAATGTAAACTTTTCTTAATTATTCATTACAATACTTAAGAAAAGCTTGATTTGCATTATAAACACTTAATTAGTAAACTTCTCAAGCTTGAGAGGGGTTGAGAAGTGAAAACATTAAGAATAGTAGAGAAAAACCATAAAATTACACTTTACCTCTTGTTTTTGCTTGCTTCTCTATCATATAAGAAGCCCCCAACCAATCAATTGGTTTGTGTGTTGAGAGGAAAGATCCAAGGATGGTTGAAGAGAGAGAGAGAGAGAGACTCCACTCTCTCCAAAAGTAGAGGATTTTTAAGGGATAATAAAAAATATCATTAATTTAGTATAATACTAGCATGGTATAGTTCATAGATGAGAATACAAAATAATTAGGGTCTATTTATAGGTGAGGGAGGCCACTAACTAAGTCCAACTAAGTTCTAGAATTTTCGAGCTTCAGTTTGGCTGAATTTGGACAAGATTTGGACCAGTTTGGCTCCCTTTTTGATCTAGTTTGTTCTAGGAGAGAGGAGAGATAAAAATATCACAATTTTTTTGAATTAAAAACTCATCCACATGTGTGAATTAGGCACCTACCTCAGGAGTTTCCCTCTCCTTACCAAGGTGTTAAAAATTCATCATTTCTCCAAAATATCTCATTTTTTAGTAATATCTCATAGTTTTTAACTAATAAACCTTGTACTTAGTCAACTCTTCATCGTATGTGAGAATTTACTCATTTTTGGGTATTTTCTTTTATTCTTTGTATTTATCTCATCCCAACACTTGGATTAATCTTATTGGCCCATAGGAACCTTAATTGGACCATAATCCAAAATGATCAGAAAATCTTGACCCTTAGGCTAAGGTCCTTTATACACATTTTCAATTAATTCCAATTGCACATTGGAAAGTTCTTTTTGAATTTCTATTTTAGGGGAAACTATTTTAGACACTAGGAGGATTTTAATATCCAAAAATATCTGAATTTTAGATTATCTCTCTCTAGATATTTTCTCTCTCTAGGCCAAAATAGGGTAAAACTGTTGAAATTTGAGCATAATGATGAGCTAGGGTGGATCATACACTAGAATCAACATGATTAACAAAGTGATTAAGAAATGATTAAGACGTAATTAGTGAATAATTAGCAGATAGATTAATGTAGGCATGGATACTCAAAAACCAGCAAATTCTCATTAGGGCTATGCCTCAATTTATAGTGTTTACATCAAGCATCTAATCCCATTGATTTCTCCATGATTCACTCCCAGAATATCTCCACCTTTTGCCTGATTCTCTCCACCTCTTCTCTTTTCCCTGAATATCTCCCAGAATATCTCCACACTCCTAAATTCCCTCATGCTACCCATTATTCTCTCCCAGTAGATTCCTCTAACCTTTTCACAGGTTCTTTCACAATTACATCTCCTCTTTTACAGCCTCTATCCAAGAGCTTGTTCCCACACACACCCTATTCACTTGTATATTTCAACAAAAACAAGATCTTTCTTCTATTTCAGAGAGGGGAATAATTACAAGAATAGAAGGGGAGGTTCTTACTTCTTTACACCTCAAAAGCTAGAGGGAGGAATCTTACATCCTACCCCACTTAAAAAACGCGAGATGTCCTCATCTTGCAGCTGGAGGACAAACTCTTTCCCTTAAGACCCAACTGATTCTCGGGTTCCTTATAGTCTGGTCAACCCAATAGAATCCTGGGATAAAGATTCCTTCTACAAGAGGAACACACAGAACTCATTATCAGGGAATAATTCATTCAAAACATTTCGTTCATATCCTTAACACAATGATGGTCCATCAGACCGGAAATTCCATCTGAACATTCCTCCACGGGAATTTCGGTTATGCAGGTTCTCAATTTGTCATCCCTTAATTTGAGCCGTTGGGTCAAGGGTTAATAGCAGTAATCTGTCAACACAATCCACTAATCTCATAGTGATTTGCTGAAGTCACAATCATCATTCCAATTACTATCATCATCAGTGGGATTCATCCCATTCATCCTCATTGTGGCTTTATTAAACTTATCTTCTTTCAACTAGAACTCATGAATCATTATCTTTCAATTAGAATCCAAATCAACTCATCAATTCTCAACTAGAATTTTAAAATCATATCAACCAGCATTCGAATTCATCATCCGGATAGCAATTTTACTTATAATTTCAAGGTCTTAGATTTACTCGTATATATTGTCAGTAAAGAGCTGCAATTATACCCACGGTATATATGGGTAGTCATTGACGGTCCTTGGAATTATAAGGTAAATACCATCATATCTAGGCCTCAAGCAAGTCAGGGATTCGATACAATTGCGGTACTTTCATTTGAAGACCCAATTACCAATTTATGAGTTTTTATTTTGAATATCAATTTGTATGAATTTCATCACACAATTACAATCTTTTACTAGTACTTCATAAATTCTTGACATTTCTTGCTTCTCGGTTGATCCACTTTAGCCAATTCACTCTAATACCAGCTGAAAGATCCCTGCCCCCTCCGCGCAACAAATTCGGGGGTGCTGGCAGCGGAAGTAGCACTTCTAGCGTAGGGGAGAGCCTCTCACTCGGGGCCTGGACCACGGATATCCAGACAAGAGACTAATCCCTCGGTTCTTCCAAAATCAAACCCGGAAAACACATCTCATTCATTCACATCTATCCCGACTCATATCACATCACATCCACTTACATCACATCTCTTCCATTCACATCCAGTTACATCACATCTCTTCCATTCACATCCCATCTCACCCATTCACATCTACCCCGATCCACATCACATCACATCACATCCATTCTCATCACATCTCACCCATTCACATCTACCCCGATCCACATCACATCACATCACATCCATTCACATCTATCCTGATTCACATCACATCACACATCCATTCTCATCTAATTTCATCCATCACATTCATTGTATCCCATCCCATCACATACATCCTATCAACATTACATCACATCCAAATCCATCTATATCTCAAGACATCCATACAAATTCCATCTCATTCATCCACATCCATCCAGTCATTCACATGCACGTCTATCCACATCCATCCATTCATCACATTCATATCCACATATATTCACATCACATCACATTTCATCCATATCACATCACATTCACATCCACATCCCTTTACATCATATCACATCTCATCCACATCCACATCCACATCCATTTACATCACATCACATCACATCACATCCACATCCACATGCACATCCATTTACATCCTATCACATCCACATCCCTTTACATCACATCACATCCTATCACATCCACATCCACATCCACATCCATTTACATCACATCACATCCACATCCACATCCCTTTACATCACATCACATCCTATCACATCCACATCCACATCTATTTACATCACATCACATCACATCCTATCACATCCACAGCCATTTACATCCTATCACATCCACATCCACATCCCTTTACATCGCATCACATCCCCACATCACATCCTTTTCACATATCCTCACATCTCATTCTCATGTCTTTATTCACATCCACATCCATTTATATCACATCCTTTCACATATCCTCACATCTCATTCTCATCTCTTCATTCTCATCCACATCCACTTATATCCCATCCTTTCACATATCCTCACATTTCATTCTCATCTCTCCGTTTACATCCACATTCATTTATCCACATTCATTTACATCACACCACGTCTTATCACATCCATTCACATCCTATCACATCCATCACATCCTATCACATCTTATCACATCCATTCACATCCTATCACATTTCATTCATTGTTAGTAGCTTTTATTTTCGATGGATATTTTCATATTGTTTCTCAATTTTCTCAAGTGGAATATATTCAATAATCTTCTTTTTGAGTAACAGCTTCATGTGATTTACAGAAATCAATTCTATCCATATTTCCCAATAATGCTCAAAATTCCACTTTTGATAATTACTCATAATTTGAATTATGCTAGAAATTCCCCTTTTTCTATTTAATTTCTTGGATCTTAATTATCATGGAAATTCCTATTTTTTCATTTAATTGATCAATTCTAAATGCCATGGGAATTCCTCTTTTATCATCAAATAATTTATCTAAAATTTCTCTTTAAATTTAAATAAAATATCCATTAATTTCAATATGCTAAGAATTCCACTTTTCCCATTTAAATGATTGAATTCCAAATGTCATGGAAATTCCTCTTTTATAATTTAAATTTTTCATGCATAAAATAAATTTATCTAAAATAAAAAATATCAATTAATTCCAATATGCTAAGAATTCTACTTTTTCCATTTAAATGATTGAATTCCAAATGTCATGGGAATTCCTCTTTTATCATTTAAATAAAATTACCATAATTTTCTCTTTTCTTAATTATTTAATTATGCATAAATCTTAAAAATTAGTTTTCCATTGAAAGTGATGAAAATAATTCTTTTAGCCTAGGATATTCAATCCTAGAATATGGTAGGAAGTCCTCTTTTCAGGTTATGCAAAAGAATGAATTATGTATCAATTTCTTAAAAATTTTGCCATAGCTCCGCTGCTATTATTGGCAATTTTTAATATTTATGAAAAGAATGAGACTTAGTAATGTAATTATGATAGTATAACTATATTTTAGCCTTAAATCCAATTTATGGATTTATCTCATAATATTACCATAATTTACAAGCATATAAGTATAAAAAACCATTTTCTTAACCTCTAGCTTCACAAGCCTAGAGTTTGATTTGTGAATTGAGAATTTCTCCATGAGAAGCATCAATTGAATAGAGAATTGGTCATAGGAATGACCATTCTTTGGGGGGGAGAGAGATAAACATAAAAGCATCCTAATTTAAGCATAAATGTAAACTTTTCTTAATTATTCATTACAACACTTTAAGAAAAGCTTGATTTGCATTAAAAAAACTTAATTAAGAAACTTCTCAAGCTTGAGAGGGGTTGAGGCATTGAGAATAGTAGAGAAAAACCATAAAATTACACTTTACCTCTTGTTTTTGCTTGCTTGCTTGCTTCCAACCAATCAGTTGGTTTGTGTGTTGAGAGGAAAGCTCCAAGGATGGTTGAAGAGAGAGAGAGAGAGAGAGACTTTACTCTCTCCAAAAGTAGAGGATTTTTAAGGGATAATAAAAAATATCATTATTTTAATATAATACTGGCATGGTATAATTCATAGATGAGAATACAAAAGAATGAGGGTCTATTTATAGGTGAGGGAGGCCACTAACTGAGTCCAACTAAGTTCTAGAATTTTCCAGCTTCAGTTTGGCTAAATTTGGACAAGATTTGGACTAGTTTGGCTCCCTTTTTTATCTAGTTTGTTCTAGGAGAGAGGAGAGATAAAAATATCACAATTTTTTTGAATTAAAAACTCATCCACATATGTGAATTAGGCACCTACTTCAAGAGTCTCCCTCTCCTTACCAAGCTGTCAAAAATTTATCATTTCTCTAAAATATCTTATTTTTTTAGTAATATCTAACTAATAAACCTTGTACTCAGTCAACTCTTCATCTTATGTGAGAATTTACTCATTTTAGATATTTTCTTTTATTCTTTAGATTTATCTCATCCCAACACTTGGATTAATCTTTTTGGCCCATAGGAACCTTAATTGGACCATAATCTAAAATTATTAGAAAATCTTGACCCTTAGGCTAAGGTCCTTTATACACATTTTCAATTAATTCCAATTGCACATTGGAAAGCTCTTTTTGAATTTCTAATTCAGGGGAAACCATTTTAGACACTAGGAGGATTTTTATATCCAAAAATATCTCAATTTTGGATTACCTCTCTCTAGACATAATTCTATCTCTAGGCCAAATAAGGGTAAAACAGGATCTTTCTTCTATTTCCAAGAGGGAAATAATTACAAGAACAGAAGGGGAGGTTCTTACTTCTTTCCACCTCAAAAGCTGGAGGGAGGAATCTTACATTCTACCCCACTTAAAAAACGCGAGATGTCCTCATCGCGCAGCTGGAGGACAAACTCTTTCCCTTAAGATCCAACTGATTCTGGGGTTCCTTATAGTTTGTCAATCCAATAGAATCCTGGGATAAAGATTCCTTCTACAAGAAGAACACACAGAACTCATTATCAGGGAATAATTCATTCAAAACATATCATTCATATCCTTAACAGAATGATGGTCCATCAGATCGAAAATTCCATTTGAACATTCCTCCACGGGAATTTTAGTTATGCAGGTTCTCAATTTGTCATCCCTTAATTTTAGCCACTGGGTCAAGGGTTAATAGCAGCAATCTGTCAGCACAATCCACTAATCTCATAGTGATTTTCTGAAGTCACAATCATCGTTCCAGTTACTATCATCATCACTGGGATTCGTCCCATTCATCCTCATTGTGGCTTTGTTAAACTTATCTTCTTTCAACTAGAATTTAGGAATCATTATCTTTCAATCAAAATCCAAATCAACTCATCAATTCTCAACCTAAATTCTAAAATCATATCAACGAGCATTCAAATTCATCATCTGGATAGCATTTTTGTTATAGTTTCAAGGTCTTAGATTTACTCGTATATATAGTCAGGAGCTATAGTTATACCCACGGTATATACGGGTAGTCACGGTCCTTGGAATTGTAAGGTAAATACCATCATATCTAGGGCTCAAGCAAGTCAAGGATTCCATACAATTGTGGTACTTTCATCTGAAGACCCAATTACCAATTTATGAGTTTTTATTTTGAATATCAATTTATATGAATTTCATCACACAATTACAATCTTTTACTGGTACTTCATAAATTCTTGACATTTCTTGCTTCTCGGTTTGAGCCACTTTAGCCAATTCGCTCTGATACTACCACTTGAAAGATCCCTGCCCCCTCCACGCAACGAGTTCGGGGGTGCTAGCAGTGAAATTAGCACTTCTAGTAGCAGAGCCTCTCACTTGGAGCCTTGCCCATGGATATCTGGACAAGAGACTAATCCCTCAGTTCTTCCAAAACCGAACCCAGAAAAACTTCCCTCGCCAAGAAAGCACGGGCGATTCCTCCAGGATATTTTTATTCTAATGTAGTCAAGAGCCTTAACTAACCAAACTGATCCGACCGAACCTGTAAGTCACATGGTCAGATCAAGGAGGAAACTTCCACTTGGATCATATAGACCAATGCTTCTTTCCTCACATCGAGAGGCACAGCCATTGATTCTTTTCCATAGAACAAGACTATCCAGGATTTACCTCATCTATCGTACCATAATAGAATTGAGTTTCATTTTAGGGATCCATCAGTCCAGCCTAACCCCATCTAGTCCCATGGGTTAGCCAACCGCCCAACCACTGTAGTGATGGGATCCATTTAGGAATTTGGTTATGTTTTGTCCTGGATACCAGGGAAAAGAGTTCCCAGGCCCCCTAGCCGGCGCATCAAGCAAACTTCAAGATAGTCACACCACTTACACACCCAATATGAAATTGCCTTTTCAATCAAAGATTCAGCTGTCTTTAAAACAATCTTTTTAATGAAACCATAGTATCACTGATCATAATCCTCCAAAATATCCGATTGAATTCTAATTTCCAATCATTCCTTCATTAGTGTACCTATGGCATCATTGGCAAACCAGAATGCTCACCACTTGTCAGCTCAGGGGCCTTTTCAATAGTTCCTAGCTTATAGTACCCCAAAATATATTCACTTATAAAAATCCAGATAGACTCTCCATTGAAGATCGGCAAGATCAACCAACAGATCCATATAAAAGAGCCATGGACTCATCCGTTTGAGGACCAGCAAGGTCAATCAACTAGATCCATGCCTGAGTTCAAAAAATAACTCTAACACCTTGTTCCATTTTCTTCCTCGACGCATGCGTGGGTATCTTCGGCGACCCAGAGCTCGAGCACCGTATGGTCAGCACCCTCTAGGATCCTTCGCAGGTCACCTAGCGCTTCACTCATCATAGGCTGCTTCCTTGGTTCCTCATCCACCGTACCAAAAGCTCACCATTTAAATCAAGCCAAGACTGGTCAAGACCTCGGCCGACCTTGCTACGCGATATCGTGACGTGGAAGAGCTCTGTTTTTTCCCTGTCTAAGGTTGTGCGCTCTATCCTTGACAGCTGGGCATAGCGCTTCTCAAACTCTCTTAGCAACTCTGTGGCAGAAATTCCAATTTTGGGTTTTGTAACCCACTCCAAGAAAGTTTGCTTGGTCACCCGCTCGGAATCCTCCATGAAATAATCATCCTTCAAAGCAAGCTTGAACTCCTCCCAATTTCTGCCACCATGTGCTGCCTGTAATCCTCTTATGTGCTCTCTTATTTCGGGACCACATACCAGCTCAAAGCTTCGAACCATATCCTCCTCAGTCACCCTGTTTAGCTCCATTTTCTTTGTGTAATTGCGTAGGTACTTTGTGATGTCTTTACCATCAAATTGATCCACCTTTTTCACGATTGACTGCAGTGCTTTAGTCGTGGAAATTTGCCCCCTCTCAGCCGCTTGCTGCTGTTGCATATACATAGTAAACATCTGCTGAAACATTTGCATAACCCCAGGGTCAAAACGAACCCCCTGTCCCTCAGGATTCTCAGCCATAGCTTGCACTGTGTATTTCACCACTAACTCTCACCCTAGTAGGTTCACGTCGGGTTCACCAATGCTATCGTGACGTGGGCGGTATTGCTAGGCAAGTGCGAGGCTTCTGGCTTTGAGAGTCGTTTCAAATCCCAGCAAGGAAACAGAATATATATCTCTTCAAGGGGCATCACCAGCAGAAGCTGGAACCATAATATTTACATACCAAATCTCAGCAAGACATATGAGTTGTACCATAAACCATCATAAGGATCATGGTTCAAACCAAAATCCAAGGTTGATAACATTATAACCTGTCATAAAACTCAAAACATCAAACCCCAGCAAAACATCTCATAGGTTTTTGCACTCCAGAAAATCAACTCATGGCATATACATCCAAGACTCATGGCCAACCATCATATGGTTCCAAAACCCAACTTTTTTGTGTTCCTATGATCCTTGCAGTAACAATTTCCACCTTGGGCCAGCCAAGTATCATTATAGACATCCTTGTATAATGATAACCCACAAAATCAGCCTCTATGAACCTCTATAAACCTGCGCTTACGTCCCCATATGCAAAATTCTTCCTGTCAAGAACAAAGTAATTGGGTACTACAAATCTGCGCTTACTCAATTTTCATGCACCAGCCTCTCTCCAAGATAGTCACCTCTTTGTTGGCAGTGCATACCATCACACCCCTTGGTATTCTGAAGAGCCATTTTGAAGAGCTGTACTCCCTTACTCAGCACGAACAGCCGCTCCATTTCATGAGATAGCCACCATATTTACACCAAGCCTTCTTCACCTTTGCAGCATGCTCCTCGAAGGTGCTGGTCTTCCTCTACATGCAGTTCTTGGTGGTTTCATCTCTGCAGAACATCCAGCATGTAGATTCTTCTCTTTCTTCTCTTGAAAAAAAAAGTGAGGCTCTACGTTTCACTATAGCACACCAACTACATGTAGATCCTCACGGTTCCTTCGTGAACACCATGTTGCTGCTCTGCATCTCCTTGGCCATCTACTCTTCATGCGCTCCTCTTCATGCATTTACTTTCAAGGCTCTCATACTCAGCACCATCACAGCAAAAAACACTCTCTGGTTTCTTGTTACAGAAGAGTCCCTCCACAAACAATACACGCACAACTGCTCTCCCTTCTTCAGAAACATTCATGCAATAAAAATTGTAAGATTCCTCCCCAGCCTCTCAAAATGTCCAGCATCTTCCCCTGTAATCAATCCCTCTTCAGAAATATAAAAGACTTGTTTCTAACTGTTTTAACTTAGAGAGAGAAAATATTCTAGAGAGAGAATATTCAGATTTTTAATATTTTTGGATAGAAAATTATCTCATCTTATTAAAATAAGTTTCCCTAAAACAGAAATTCAAAAAGAACTTTCCAATGTGCAATTGGAATTAATTGGAGATGAGTATAAAGGACCTTAGCCTAAGGGTCTAGATTTTCAAAAAAATTTGGATTATGGTCCAATTAAGGTTCCTATGGGCCAATAGCATCAATCCATGTGTAGGGAGGAGATAAATCCAATTTGTAAAAGAAGATACCCAAAAATGAGTAAATGCTCACATAAGATGAAGAGTGAAAATGTACAAGGTTTATTAGTAAAAAACTATGAGCAATATTAAAAATATGAGATATTTTGGGTATAATGATTCCGTTTTGACACATATGTAAGGAAGGGGAGTTCTTTAAAGGAGGTGCATATTTCACATAAGATGAAGAGTTGAAAATGTACAAGGTTTATTAGTAAAAAACTATGAGCAATATTAAAAATATGAGATATTTTGAGTATAATGATTCCATTTTGACACATATGTAAGGAAGGGGAGTTCTTTAAAGGAGGTGCATATTTCACATGCTTGAATGAGTTTTAAACTCATAAAAATTGAGATATTTCATCTCTCCTCTCTCCTCATTCAAGTCTAGTTCCAAAAAGTTAGCTTAACTGACCTAAAAATGGTCAAATATTGACCAAACTGATTTAGAAAATTCTAGAATCAGTTTGTTTGGTTAGGAGCTCAATTTTTCCTATAAATAGAAGCCTCCCCCTTGTTGAAAAATATATAGTGTTTATGCATCGTTACTTTACTCCACCTAAGCCAAGAACTGTGAATTCATTAATAATTCACTAGTTTTTGGAGCTTCCTCTTTCTTCAATCCCCATTGGTAGCTCCATCAACATACATAACCAATTGATTGGTTGGGGGCCTCTACCGTGAACAAAGAATCAAGCAATTTGTAAGGTAATTAGTGAATTTTGATCATTTTCTATAATTTCTTAATGTTTCTCTCTTCTCAACCCCTCTCGAGCTTGAGAAACTTAATTGGAATGGTTTTTGAATGTTATTGAAGTTAATTGATGAATGGTAGTGAAGAGTTACATAATTTGATGAATGCTATTGAAGTTAATTGATTAATGATAGTTAAGAATTACATAAATTTCTATTTATGCTTAATTCAAATGGTTTTTATGAAATTTCTCTCTCTCACTCAAGAAATGGTCATACTCACGACCCGTTCTCAATCCAAATGAAGCTTTCCATAAAGCTTTTCCTTAATCCAAGATTAATCTATACTTGAGGTCAAATTAATGGCTTTTTTCTATGCTTTTAGTTTATGTATTTCATGAATATTGATGATTCAATCCATTATGGATTATTGATCCAATTAGGGAACATTCTAATTATTTCTTAATGATAAGCTTTATCCCTTAGAAAAAATTGAGATTTTTCAATCATAGCAGCGGAGCTATGGCAAATTTTTTATAAAAATTACGCATAAAATGATTTCATTCAAAGCATGAAAAGAGGACTTCCTACCATATTCTAGGAATTACCATCCTAGATTAATTGAAGATATTCATAGAGAAATTGATTTTTATATTATGCATAATTGATTTTCATGCATAGAGGTATGCATAATAGATTATTATTTTAACATAAAAGTGTTACTTTTATCATAATTAGATTTCATGCATAGAGGTATGCATAAAAGATTATTATTTTAATGTGAAAGTGTTACTTTTAGCACAATTGAATTTCATGCATAGAAGTATGCATAAGAGTTGATTATTTTATTATAAAAGTGTTACTTTTATCATAATTGGATTTCATGCATAGAGGTATGCATAAAAGTTGATTATTTTATTATAAAAGTGTTACTTTTATCACAATTGAATTTCATGCATAGAAGTGTACATAAGAGTTGATTATTTTATTATAAAAGTATTACTTTTATCATATTTGAATTTCACGTATAAAGGTATGCATAAAAGTTGATTATTTTATTATAAAAGTGTTACTTTTATCATATTTGGATTTCATGCGTAGATGTATGCATAAAAGATGATTATTTTATTGTAAAAGTGTTACTTTTATCATAATTGGATTTCATGCATAGATAAAAGTTGATTATTTTATTATAAAAGTGTGACTTTTAACATATTTGGATTTCATGCATAGATGTATGCATAAAAGATGATTATTTTATTGTAAAAGTGTTACTTTTATCATAATTGGATTTCATGCATATAGAGGTATGCATAAAAGTTGATTATTTTATTATAAAAGTGTGACTTTTAACATATTTGGATTTCAAGCATAAAGGTATGCATAAAAGTTGATTATTTTATTATAAAAGTGTGACTTTTAATATATTTGGATTTCATGCATAAAGGTATGCATAAAAATTGATTATAAAAGTGTGACTTTTAACATATTTGGATTTCATACATAAAGGTATGCATAAAAGTTGATTATTTTATTATAAAAGTGTGACTTTTATCATATTTGAATTTCATGCATAAAGGTATGCATAAAAGTTGATTATTTTATTATAAAAGTGTGACTTTTATCATATTTGAATTTCATGCATAAAGGTATGCATAAAAGTTGATTATTTTATTTTAAAAGTGTGACTTTTATTATATTTGGATTTCATGCATAGAGGTATGCCTAAAAGATATTCTTTTATACTAAAAGTGTGATTTTCATCATAAATGGATTTTATGCATAACTTATATGCATAAGAGAAATTCTTTTATTCTAAAAGTGTAATTCCTACCAAATTGAATTTATGCATAAGAAGATGCATAAAAGATTGATTTTTATTTTGAAGGTGTTAGTCTCCTTAAATGGAATTTATGCATAAATAAATGTGTAGAGAAATCTTATATCAAATATAAGAATTCTCTTGTATTCTATAAAAAGATATGAAATGTGATAAGATGTGATAAGAGGTGTATGAGATGTGATAAGATGTGATAAGATGCATATGGAAAGTGATAGGATGTGATAAGAGGTGTATGAGATGTGAAAAAATGTGATAAGATGTGTATGAGATGTGATAAGATATGATAAGAGGTATATGAGATGTGATAGAATGTGTTAAGATGAGTTAGGATGTGTTAAGATGTATATGGGATGTGTTAGGATGAGAATGGATGTAGTATGGTTGTATGAATGTGGATCTTAAGAAAAAGAGTTGTCCTCTACTTTACGAGATGAGGACATCTCGCACTTTTTAAGTGGGGTAGAATGTAAGATTCCTCCCCGGCCTTCGAGGTATGCAGGAGTAAGAACCTCCTTTTCTGATCTTATAAATTATTCCCTCTCTAAAATAAAAGAAAGATTCTGTTTAAAAAAGGAAGACACTTTACCCAGAATACCTTCTCAGGAGCCCACTTGTTTTAAGGATTCAGAACAATGAGTTTAGAAGTGAAAATCGGTGTTTTGGATACCAAGGTTTTGGTTTTCATTCGAGTACGGCCCAAAAGAATTCCTTTATCTCTTGGGAAGTATAAGAAGTTATCCCCCAGATATTGTGAACCTTATATCTGAATTCAATGAAAGTAGGTGACTTAGCCTACAAGCTTCTTTTACCTCCTCATCTCAAAGTTCTTAATGTATTTCATAGAAATATGTGCCAAACGCAAATCATGGAAAGACGATAAAACTTTAGTGACAAGATACCATTGGCTTCTAAGTTACGCTAACTCCTTCCTTTATATAAGTCGTAACTTTTACCTGTCGTCGCTCACAGTAATCTTACTTCCATCAATCTCCCTTCTTATTAATCTCCTTCATGGCTTGGCAACAGGAATTAGTTTTATCCATGATGATTTCTCACCTTCAAGACGCAAGCGAGTCTGTGAAGAAAGATTTTATAGAACAGTATGAGCGCTCACTTTTTCCTCACTTGGAAACTTCTGTAGCTCAGACCAAATGGCGAACCTATCAAGACATAACTAGGGTAACACGTTGGGGTCAATAGCACTTTCGTAACAATGTCCGCTTGGCCATGGTTATTGAAGCCTTGGGTTTGGGTCCCCGATACTACTGCATCATGAGATCAAGACATCTTGGGTTTTCTGAGCGGGTCTTCTTACTGGCATGTTTTCTTCCTCATCAGAAGATATGCCTTTATCCCGTTTTTGGCTTGCCTCTCAGAGGTCCTTTTGTTAGATCACCTCATACCACTGAGATAGGTGCGGCAATAACCAACAGAATTGTTCCCATAGATGAGTTACCTTGTACGTGCGCAGCTTGTGAGTGCTGCTTTTGTGATCATATGATGGACGGGCTTATGGAAGTGTAAAGAGTTCTTCTATCTTTATTGTATATGTTCCAAGAATGAAAAAGGTTTAAATCTTGTTCTTGTCTTGACCCTTACTCTCTTTGAGACTTTTTTAATTGGTGGTTAATCTTAATTAAAAATCTTCTCTCAGTCTCATACTTGTGCATCTTGCGAAATTACCCCCAGTTTGCGAGATGAGGGCATCTCCCATTTTTCAAGTGGGAGTGTGTAAGATTCCTCCCCAGCCTCTCAAAATGTCCAGCATCTTCCCCTGTAATCAGAAATATAAAAGACTTGTTTCTAAATATTTTAACTTAGAGAGAGAAAATATTCTAGAGAGAGAATATTCAGATTTTTAATATTTTTGGATAGAAAATTATTTCATCTTATTAAAATAAGTTCCCCTGAAATAGAAATTCAAAAAGAACTTTCCAATATGCAATTGGAATTAATTGGAGATGAGTATAAAGGACCTTAGCCTAAGGGTCTAGATTTTCAAAAATTCTTGGATTATGGTCCAATTAAGGTTCCTATGGGCCAATAGCATCAATCCATGTGTAGGGAGGAGATAAATCCAATTTGTAAAAGAAGATACCCAAAAATGAGTAAATGCTCACATAAGATGAAGAGTTGAAAATGTACAAGGTTTATTAGTAAAAAAACTATGAGCAATATTAAAAATATGAGATATTTTGGGTATAATGATTCCATTTTGACACATATGTAAGGAAGGGGAGTTCTTTAAAGGAGGTGCATATTTCACATAAGATGAAGAGTTGAAAATGTACAAGGTTTATTAGTAAAAAACTATGAGCAATATTAAAAATATGAGATATTTTGAGTATAATGATTCCATTTTGACACATATGTAAGGAAGGGGAGTTCTTTAAAGGAGGTGCATATTTCACATGCTTGAATGAGTTTTAAACTCATAAAAATTGAGATATTTCATCTCTCCTCTCTCCTCATTCAAGTCTAGTTCCAAAAAGTTAGCAGCTCAATTTTTCCTATAAATAGAAGCCTCCCCCTTGTTGAAAAATATATAGTGTTTATGCATCGTTACTCTACTCCACCTAAGCCAAGAACTGTGAATTCATTAATAATTCACTAGTTTTTGGAGCTTCCTCTTTCTTCAATCCCCATTGGTAGCTCCATCAAGATACTTAACCAATTGATTGGTTAGGAGCCTCTACCGTGAACAAAGAATCAAGCAATTTGTAAGGTAATTAGTGAATTTTGATCATTTTCTATAATTTCTCAATGTTTCTCTCTTCTCAATCCCTCTCGAGCTTGAGAAGCTTAATTGGAATGGTTTTTGAATGTTATTGAAGTTAATTGATGAATGGTAGTGAAGAGTTACATAATTTGATGAATGCTATTGAAGTTAATTGATTAATGATAGTTAAGAATTACATAAATTTCCATTTATGCTTAATTCAAATGGTTTTTATGAAATTTCTCTCTCTCACTCAAGAAATGGTCACACTCATGACCCATTCTCAATCCAAATGAAGCTTTTCATAAAGCTTTTCCTTAATCCAAGATTAATCTATACTTGAGGTCAAATTAATGGCTTTTTTCTATGCTTTTAGTTTATGTATTTCATGAATATTGATGATTCAATCCATTATGGATTATTGATCCAATTAGGGATCATTCTAATTATTTCTTAATGATAAGCTTTATCCCTTAGAAAAAATTGAGATTTATCAGTCATAGCAGCGGAGCTATGGCAAAATTTTTATAAAAATTACGCATAAAATGATTTCATTCAAAGCATGAAAAGAGGACTTCCTACCATATTCTAGGAATTATCATCCTAGATTAATTGAAGATATTCATAGAGAAATTGATTTTTATATTATGCATAATTGATTTTCATGCATAGAGGTATGCATAATAGATTATTATTTTAACATAAAAGTGTTACTTTTATCATAATTAGATTTCATGCATAGAGGTATGCATAAAAGATTATTATTTTAATGTGAAAGTGTTACTTTTAGCACAATTGAATTTCGTGCATAGAAGTATGCATAAGAGTTGATTATTTTATTATAAAAGTGTTACTTTTATCATAATTGGATTTCATGCATAGAGGTATGCATAAAAGTTGATTATTTTATTATAAAAGTGTTACTTTTATCACAATTGAATTTCATGCATAGAAGTGTGCATAAGAGTTGATTATTTTATTATAAAAGTGTTACTTTTATCATATTTGAATTTCATGCATAAAGGTATGCATAAAAGTTGATTATTTTATTATAAAAGTGTTACTTTTATCATATTTGGATTTCATGCATAGATGTATGCATAAAAGATGATTATTTTATTGTAAAAGTGTTACTTTTATCATAATTGAATTTCATGCATAGATAAAAGTTGATAATTTTATTATAAAAGTGTGACTTTTAACATATTTGGATTTCATGCATAGATGTATGCATAAAAGATGATTATTTTATTGTAAAAGTGTTACTTTTATCATAATTGGATTTCATGCATAGAGGTATGCATAAAAGTTGATTATTTTATTATAAAAGTGTGACTTTTAACATATTTGGATTTCAAGCATAAAGGTATGCATAAAAGTTGATTATTTTATTATAAAAGTGTGCCTTTTAACATATTTGGATTTCATGCATAAAGGTATACATAAAAGTTGATTATAAAAGTGTGACTTTTAACATATTTGTATTTCATGCATAAAGGTATGCATAAAAGTTGATTATTTTATTATAAAAGTGTGACTTTTATCATATTTGAATTTCATGCATAAAGTTATACATAAAAGTTGATTATTTTATTATAAAAGTGTGACTTTTATTATATCTGAATTTCATGCATAAAGGTATGCATAAAAGTTGATTATTTTATTTTAAAAGTGTGACTTTTATTATATTTGGATTTCATGCATAGAGGTATGCCTAAAAGATATTCTTTTATACTAAAAGTGTGATTTTCATCATAAATGGATTTTATGCATAACTTAGATGCATAAGAGAAATTCTTTTATTCTAAAAGTGTAATTTCTACCAAATTGAATTTATGCATAAGAAGATGCATAAAAGATTGATTTTTATTTCGAAGGTGTTAGTCTCCCTAAATGGAATTTATGCATAAATAAATGTGTAGAGAAATCTTATATCAAATATAAGAATTCTCTTGTATTCTATAAAAAGATATGAAATGTGATAAGATGTGATAAGAGGTGTATGAGATGTGATAAGATGCGTATGGAAAGTGATAGGATGTGATAAGAGGTGTATGAGATGTGAAAAGATGTGTATGAGATGTGATAAGATATGATAAGAGGTATATGAGATGTGATAGAATGTGTTAAGATGAGTTAGGATGTGTTAAGATGTATATGGGATGTGTTAGGACGAGAATGGATGTAATATGGTTGTATGAATGTGAAGTGGATGTATACATGTAGATGTGTATGTATGAATGTGAATGTGGATGTATGGATGTAGATACGGATGTGTATCTATGTATGTGAATGTGGATGTATGAATATGAATGTGGATGTGTGGATGTGGAAATGGAAGTATGGATGTATGAATGTGGATGTGGATGTATGCATGTAGATGTGTATGTATGTATGTGGATGTAGATGTGGATGTATAGATGTGAATGGGAATGTGGATGTGGATGTATGAATGTGAATATGGATGTGGATGTGGATGTATGGATGTGGATATGGATGTGTACGTATGAATGTGGATATGGGATGTGGATGTATAAATGAGGAGTGAAAATGGATGTATGCATGTAGATGTGGATGTATGGATGTGAATGTGAATGTGTATGTGAATTAATGTGTCGTCGATATGAGGAAATGGATGAGAATGAGTACACATTGAATGGAATGTGGAATAAGTAATGTGGACTAAGGAGGGATAATGTGGAAAGACGAGAGTTCGATTTAGAAACTGTATTTTGTGACTGTTTGTAAATGACTGTTTTATGTCAAGAATGCTGGGGAAGCATTTTGACCGTCTTGTGGATTAAGCTCGTGAAGACCTAACTGTTAAAGTTTCAACTGCTGACGGAGAGTCAATGGAGGACATCTCGCGTAGCAAGGTCGATCGAGGTCTTGACCAGCCTCGATTCGATTTAAATGGTGAGCTTCCGGTACGGTGGATGAGGGACCAAGGAAGCGGCCTATGAGTGAAGCGCTAGGTCACCTGCGAAGGATCCTAGAGGGTGCTGACCATACGGTGCTCGAGCTCTGGGTCGCCGAAGATACCTACACGTGCGTCATGGAAGATATTGGAACAGGGAGTAAGAGTTGTTTTCTGAAACCGGGCATGGATCTGGTTTGATTGACCTTGTTGGTCCTCAACGGATGAGTCCATGGCTCTTTTATATGGGTCTGTGGGTTGATCTTGCTGATCTTCCACGGAGATTCCATTCTATTATATGAATATATTGCCGGTGTCTATGAGCTAGGAACTATGGAAAAGGCCCCTGAGTGATCAGGTGGTGAGCGTTCTGGTTGCCAATGATGCCATAAGTATACCGATGAATGAATGACTGGAAATAAGGATTCAACTAGAGACTTTGAGGATTGTCATCAGCAGTGACATAATGGTTTCATTAAAGGATTGTTTTAAAGTTAGCTGATGCTAAGAAAAAGGCAATTTCATATTGGGTGTGTAAGTGGTGTGACTAGTTTTATGTTTGCATGAACTTCCGGCTAGGAGGCCTTGGAACTCTTTTCCTTGGTACCCGAGACAAAACCTAACCAAATTCCAAATTGTATCCCATCACTACAGTGGTTGGGTGGTTGGCTAACCCATGGGATCGGATGGGGTTAGGCTGGACTGATGGATCCGTAAATCGAGACTCAATTTCTGTTACTATGATAGATAAAGTAAATCCCGGATAGAAATTATTCTATGGATAGGAATCAACGGCTGTGCCTCTTGATGGGGAAAAAAGCGTTGATCCCAATGATCCAAGTGCAAGTCTCTTCCTTGATCTGATCGAGTATCTTTATAGGTGCAGTCGGATCAGTTTAATCACTAATGGTCTTGACTACGTTAGAGTAAAAAGTTATCCTGGAGGAATCGCCCGTGCTTTTCGGATAAGGGAAGTTTTTCCAGGTTCGGTTTGGAAAAACCGACGGATTAGTCTTTTGTCCGGATATCCGTGGACGAGGCCCCGAGTGTGGGACCCTGCCTCGCGCATGAAGTGCTACTTCCGTTGCTGGTACCCCGAATCCGTCGCATGGTGGGGATAGGGATCTCACAAAAATGATGCTGGTGCGTTTAGTTCTCTCCTTCCTGCAAAGTGAGGCGTCCATCATTGCAGCTCACACATAGAAACGCACCCGCACTTGTTTTGATCATCTCTTTCTTCATTGAAAACATAAAAATGCTGATTTTATAGCTTCCAGCCATGTAGAAAACTGCGCTTTTTCCATTTTGATGAAGACAAGCTTATTTACAAGCTATAACCACTCTTCGTTTCTAAAAAACTGTAATTTTTCCAAGTTTGTATATGTTATAGAGCTCCCTCTACTGATTACATCGAGCCCCTAGAAGCCCACTTTTGATAAGAAAACACCATGACTGCATAAGAGAGAAACTCCAAGCTCCGTATATCGAAAAAAAAACGACCCCCCTCCAACAAAACCTGTGCGAACTGGTCTTTTTGCCTATCCCGCGGGTGATGCGGCCAACTTTCACCTTTTTCAGCTGAATTCACGCATTTCCTATTTCAAAAATTGGCTGCGCCTGATTTCCTCCCATTTATTTGGATTGATAAGTATCAACATTACTTAAGGCTCATTTAAACCAAATCCCTCTCAAGGGGTTGTTCCCATGCACTTATCAAATAAACCCAATTTTGCATCCTTTATTCATGACCTTGCCATCTTTGGCAAAAGCATGTGATCATGACCACGACCATTATATACCATAAAAGTTTTCTGCCTCAAATAAGTGTTAATATCAACTCAATCATGATAGGCACGGCTTATGAGAATTTCACCGTCTCAAAGACCAGTAAAAGCAATCAAACCCACAAGCATAATCCAAACCTATGTACAAAGGCACAGGGACTTCTGCTAGCCCTCGGAATCTGCTTTAAAACACCAAGCTCACATGAAAACCATGTACACAAACATGAACAAAAAAAAAAGCCCTGTTACGCGTAAAGGCATATATACATCATGTACACTGTGGCACTTAATCCCATGCATTTGGATTTGCATTTAATGGCCTCACATGCATGGTTTCACACCATAGACGTGCCATGGCACAACATCCACCCCTTCTAAACCTGCACATCCTCCGGTATGTGCCAGGTCATCATTAAGATCCACATATATCTGGATGTTGTCTTCATCTTCTACATTACCAGGAAGATCATCCTCTTCCTCTTCAACCATATCCATGCTATCACTATCAAGCCTCTCATCTTGAGTCTCGTGCGAATCAAAAGGATCACTGTCATGCCTTCTTTTAAACATCTTGATCCTTTTGCCTACAAGATTCTTTATCTCTATTCCATCAAGCTCACATAGGGTATACGTGGCATTTCCATGCACATGCTTGACAATGTAAGGGTCAAACCATCTTTTTACAAACTTCCTTTGCACAGTGAACTGGTTGTCAAGACTACTATCATACATTAGGACCCAATCACCTTCTTTAATGGGTTTTGGCCGGAGTCTGTGTCTTCTATCAAATCTTTCTTTATTTTTCAACCTTGCATCTTTCAAACGAGCTTTAGCAAGCTCTACATCTTCAGGCCTTCTCTCCAACTGCCTCATTCGCAATGCAAGATGTAGAGCTTTAGCAAGCTCTACATCTTCAGGCCTTCTCTCCAACTGCCTCATTCGCAATGCAAGGAGGTCTTCCCTGTTCAATTCTTCCACCCAGGGTAATACATTCCAAGTTGGGACTACTTCTTCAACTGGCATTATCGGCTTCTAACCATACATTAATTTTGCAGGCATGTATCTTATCACTGAGCTATGAGTTGTACGGTCAGCCCATAATGCATATGGTAGCAGCCTTGGCCACTCCCGCATTCTTCCTTTGCATGCCTTAGCCAAAGCTTTAATGATTGGAGGATGTCCTCGCTCGCTTTTACCATTGCCCTCAGGGTTGTAAGCACATGTTAGGGCCAATTTGATGCCAATTCTAGAAAAGAATTCCCTTGCTTCTTCAGCATCTAGATCACCCCTGTCAGCTGTTATTTTCCCAACACAACCATACCGGCAAATCACATCTTCCAAGAGAAATTTGCATACTGTTTCCGTGCTCTTTGTTTTAAGAGCACGCCCTTCCACCTGATTTGTCAGGTATTCTCTTGCAAGTACTACGTACCACATCTGCCAGATTCCCAAGGGCATTGTAACTAGATCCACTACCCATTTGTAGTGCATGGCAGGTGGGTAGGTTGGTTGCAGGCCATCACGATGTCGCACATTCGAGTACATTTGACATACCATGCATGTTTCCACATATTGGGATACATCCTTGTACATTCCTTTCCACCAATATCTTTCCTTTATTTTGGTAAAGGTGGCCCACACACTTCGATGTCCAGCCCAGAGACTCTCATGGAATTCTTTCATGAGCTTCCCTTGAGTCTCTTTATCACATATAACTCTATGTGGCATAGCATTCCTCTACTTAGGATGCTTCCACAGGTACCCATTCTTTAGAAAATACCCATATGCCTTTCTACGGATTCTCTTGAATTCTAAGTCAGACCAATTTTCCTGCCTTGTCAAGGTACTCAAGTATTGGCCAATAAGCAACCAATCTCCTTCATACATTTCCTCAGTAAAAGACTCAAGTGCATTTGATAAGCAAGCATGGTCCCCTTTTGCATGTGCAGTAGTATAGAACTTTGTGCCTACATCATCAATGTCACTAATCATCCCTTCTTCATCTTCATACCTGGCTCTTGATAGCATATCTGCACAACTGGGTTGTCCTTCCCTACAATATGCTCAAACTCAGGATTTAGTGACTTGATATAGGCAATCCACCTGAGCATAGCGATATCTGGAGTGGTGCAGCTTGCAATCATCCCAAGGAATTGCAAGCAGTCAGTTTCCACAAGCACGGATGCTCCAATAAGATATTCTTTTTCACATTTTAGAGCAGTGACTACTCCCAATAACTCCCTCTTGATCTGCGGATAATTTCGTTGGCGAATGCTTAGTAACTTTGCTCCAAACCTGATTACATACCTGTGATCATCCTCATCATCTAGCCCTACTGCCCATCCTATCCCAGTAGGACTAGTATTAACTGTTACAATCATAGGCCTGCCACACTCATAATCTACCTTCCTTAGAGTAGGTGATGATTGGAGCAGACATTTCAGCTTCCGCATAGCTTTAATATGTGCAGCACTCCATAAAAATCACTGATTTTTCCTCAAAAGTTGGTAGAGAGGATCTGCTACATGTGCATAATGTGGGATCCATATAACATAAAAGACACATGCACCAAGAAATCTCCTCACCTCTGTAACATTAATGCATATCTCTTTCATTCTTTGTATCGCATCTATCTTGGCTGGACAAGGTTTGCGCCCATTAGTACTACAAAGATGCCCCACGATTAGTACTTCACCAACCCCAAACACTGATTTCAATCCAGACAAAGTAAGATTCACCTCTTCAAGCCTGGATAGAATTTTATCACAATCTTTTATATGATTTGCCACAAACTTGCGGCACCCTTTCGAATCCAAATCCCCATCTTTATCTTTTTCATCATAGCCTTTTATGGGCACATCATCCAGAAAAGGCATAGTTATTTGTGGTATGAAGTCTCGTAAGACTTTATTCATTCCATTCATCATATGCGCCACTGAGTTGGTGGCTCCCTGTGGTAAGGTGCACATTCTTACCAAACCCAAAGGAGTTTTCATTGTGGTCATGTCCCTGCTTTGTATATCCAGCTAGAACTGATCATATCCCGAATACAGATCACCCATAGAGTATATAGCTTTCCCTGCAAATGCTTCTGCAAACTCGTCCACAATCGGACCTGTTCCCACATTCCTGATTGTGACCTTGTTTACAGGTTGCATGTCTTGAATGAAGCGCAATGCTCCATTTTTCTTTGGCATGGTAAACCATCTGTTGGAGTATGGAGCACATGATGGCTCCAAAATTCCCATCTTGATCTTTTCTTTTAGTAATTCCATCAGCTTTGGCAAGAGAGCTTTTGGTACTAGAATCGGCCCGCAGGTTCCAGGGCACATGTGGAACAGTGAAGATCACCATTGGCGCTATTACGCTTGGATCAACACAGCCTATCTCATGCGGCTGAAAAGCAAAGGCCTTCCCATGTTTTACAAGCATCTCCTCAAAGCATTCCTTTTCAACTGGTAATAACAGGAAATCCTTGTCACCGATCTTCAGCTCTTTTAGGGTTCCCTGTGTAAACTTATGCCCAATTTTCTTCGGATCTCTGAGATTCGGTTGCATAGAGGCTTCATCTATCTTCTCCTTGCTTTCTGGTGGTAGGGGCAAGGCAACTGGTTTCACCTTCTTTGCAACCGCCGTTTTATACTTTGTATCAACACGAGCATCCATCTCACAATACATGTTTTTACATTCCATTCCCTCAAATTCCCGGATTATATCATACATCCCCACAGATGACACTTTTACCATCTCATTCCCACCCTATAAGCATGCGCTTTCCATGGCAAAAAGCTCACCCATAGTATCCACAAATGACACCTCGTCATCAAGCACACCTGAAATAAACTCATTTTTCTCCAAAAGACCACATTGCTCAAGACTTTTTTGTACATTTTGTACATATCGACGTATACCACGCTTCAAATCCTTGCTTTTTACAAAGACTATTGACCCATAGCTAGAAAATCTCTGAAAGTTTGCTGAAAAGTTATTTACATTGATTGAGTCCTGCGAGAACTCATTGCCCCTTGTACCATTGCAATCCCGCTTTACAATGGCACCTGGCCAAAATCCCTCATCTCCCTGTAGTTCATGAATTCTCTGTTTATCTTTGGGAGTGACTGTTCTCGAAGAGACTCGCGGTTCCTTTCATGGTTGATGCAAACTGTCAAGAATTGAACAGCTTTCTTGCCATCTTTGCTCCTTATTCTTGCATACGCCGAGCCATCGTCCAAGACTTTTGTCTCCATCCTCACAGCTGTAATATAGGGTTGCCCAAGGATAAGGGGATACGATGACATCTCCTAGACGAAGAAGTTTTGGTCATCTTTCACATCCCCTATAGTTACCCTTACATTTGGATAGGCTGCATAGAGCTCTCCAGATGAGTTATTAGCCGCCTTAGTCATCCACCCGTGATCTACATCCATTGGCCACTTACATTTGTTGTAGAGGTTTTTAGCCATAAGATTTATTTCAGACCCATGGTCGATTAGAGCGACATACGGCTCTTCCAAGTCTCCTATCTTGACAAGGGTTTCAGTGGTGGCCCTTGCCCAATGGTTCCTAGAGTAATGACTTTTTGCAAGAACTTCTTTTTCATCACCCTCATCCACAAAGCGCACTTGTCGTGCCCCTCTAGTAGAGTGACTGCATTCCACCACATTCTCTCTCTCTTCCTTTTGCTGTACCTGTACTCCATGAGTCTTGGAAGTGCTTGTCTCCCCTTGTGATGGAATAGATTCAATTATGGATTGCCTTTTCCTTCGTATAATATCAATTATCTCATCATGGAATTCTTTCTTTGCAATCCCCAATAGTGTAAATTCCACCCTACTGTTTAGAATCCTCTCTTCTAGCACCTTTTTGAGGTCCATTGTGGCTTCAATATCGGATTGGAGCTTGTAGAGCAGACTTTTTCCTTTACACTTCTCCTTCTCATGCTTCATCTTTGCTAGCTCTTCTTCCATTGATACTTCCTGTGGAGGCTGGTTTTGCGGTGGAGGCACATGTGATGGCCCAGGGTCCTTCTTTCCACTACCACGGGTGACCCTTTTTGATGGCCCTCCTTCCTCATTTTCCCTCTTACGCTTTTCCTCAACCTATGCCTCATTATTCTGGCATTTTGCAATATAGGCATGAACAGATAGAGAATCCACATGTTCTTCCGAGCCGCGGTCTCAAGACGTATACAGTCTCCTGCCTCATGCAAAGCTTGCTTAGACACCTTCTTTGACACAATTAGCTCCATTGTTGATGGCCAAAAATCTTCATTCTCATAGTCTTCATCCTTCTCAGATTCCTGCTTTGATTGACTGGCCTTTAACCCATAGGTTGCTGCCTCAACCATAGAGATGGCATGGCTGGCAGCCATATCTTCAACTAGTTTTTTCATCCCTCCTTTTCCAAAGTTTGTGTTTAACGAAAGACCAATCTCTGTAAGGTGGATTTTTCCATCTTTGAAAAATACAGGTTGGTTTCTGAGGGCTTCCTTATAGCTGGCACAGTCTTTTTTCGCATGTTCTGGGTCATCACACCATATACATCTGAATGTAAACCCTTCCTTGCTTTGAGGCTTTTGCATAGAAGCCTGCCCTAATGGTAGGCCTTTTTCCTCAATCCTAGACATCTTCAACTTTAGGTCTCGTATGCCCTTAATACCATCGGCCCTTCTACCTTTGGGATTGCAGCAGCAGCAGGTTTTGGTAGATTCTTAGGGGTAACAGTTATAGGAGTTGCTGAGCTCATCACCATTTTATCCCTCCTTCGCTGTCGCTTTACTAGCATGGTGACCGCATCCTTGACATCATTCCAATCATTCTTTAACCCCTGCTTCGTATCCTTATCCTCAAGGAGAATTTCCAGTTTTTCTTGGAGATCTTTCCCAGCTGCTTGTAAGAAGAGCTCTGTTTTTTCCCTGTCTAAGGTTGTGCGCTCTATCCTTGACAGCTGGGCATAGTGCTTCTCAAACTCTCTTAGCAACTCTATGGCAGAAATTCCAATTTTGGGTTTTGTAACCCACTCCAAGAAAGTTCGCTTGGTCACCCGCTCGGAATCCTCCATGAAATAATCATCCTTCAAAGCAAGCTTGAACTCCTCCCAATTTCTGCCACTATGTGCTGCCTATAATCCTCTTATGCGCTCTCTTATTTCGAGAACACATACCAGCTCAAAGCTTCGAACCATATCCTCCTCAGTCACCCTGTTTAGCTCCATTTCCTTTGTGTAATTGCGCAGGTGCTTTGTGATGTCTTTACCATCAAATTGATCCACCTTTTTCACGATTGACTGCAGTGCTTTAGTCGTGGAAATTTGTCCCCTCTCAGCCGCTTGGCTGCTATTGCATATACATAGTAAACATCTGAAACATTTGCATAACCCCAGGGTCAAAACCAACCCCCTGTCCCTCAGGATTCTCAGCCATAGCTTGCACTGTGTATTTCACCACTAACTCTCACCCCAGCAGGTTCACGTCAGGTTCACCAATGCTATCGTGACGTGGGCGGTATTGCTGGGCAAGTGCGAGACTTCTGGCTGTGAGAGTCATTTCAAATCCCAGCAAGGAAACAGAATATATATCTCTTCAAGGGGCACCACCAGCAGAAGCTGGAACCATAATATTTACATACCAAATCTCAGGAAGACATATGAGTTGTACCATAAACCATCATAAGCATCATGGTTCAAACCAAAATCCAAGGTTGATAACATTATAACCTATCATAAAACTCAAAACATCAAACCCCAGAAAAACATCTCATAGGTTTTTGCACTCCAGAAAATCAACCCATGGCATATACATCCAAGACTCATGGCCAACCATCATATGGTTCCAAAACCCAACTCCACATGGTATTGTGTTCCTATGATCCTTGCAGTAACAATTTCCACCTTGGGCCAGCCAAGTATCATTATAGACATTCTTGTATAATGATAACCCACTAAATCAGCCTCTATGAACCTCTATAAACGTGCGCTTACACCCCCATATGCAAAATTCTTCCTGTCAAGAACAAAGTAATTGGGTACTGCAAATCTGTGCTTACTCAATTTTCATGCACCAGCCTCTCTCCAAGATAGTCACCTCTTTGTTGGCAGTGCATACCATCACACCCCTTGGTATTCTGAAGAGCCATTTTGAAGAGCTGTACTCCCTTACTCAGCACGAACAGCTGCTCCATTTCATGAGATAGTCACCATAATTACACCAAGCCTTCTTCACCTCTGTAGCATGCTCCTCGAAGGTGCTGGTCTTCCTCTACATGCAATTCTCGGTGGTTTCATCTCTGTAGAACTTCCAGCATGCAGATTCTTCTCTTTCTTCTCTTGAAAAAAAAAGTGAGGCTCTACGTTTCACTATAGCACACCAACTACATGTAGATCCTCACGGTTCCTTCGTGAACACCATGTTGCTGCTCTGCATCTCCTTGGCCATCTACTCTTCATGGGCTCCTCTTCATGCATTTACTTTCAAGGCTCTCATAGCACCATCACAGCAAAAAACACTCTCTGCAGAACTTCCAGCATGCAGATTCTTCTCTTTCTTCTCTTGAAAAAAAAAGTGAGGCTCTACGTTTCACTATAGCACACCAACTACATGTAGATCCTTACGGTTCCTTCGTGAACACCATGTTGCTGCTCTGCATCTCCTTGGCCATCTACTCTTCACGCGCTCCTCTTCATGCATTTACTTTCAAGGCTCTCATAGCACCATCACAGCAAAAAACACTCTTTGGTTTCTTGTTACAGAAGAGTCCCTCCACGAACAATACACGCACAACTGCTCTCCCGTCTTCAGAAACATTCATGCAATAAAAATGATGCTGGTGCGTTTAGTTCTCTCCTTCCTGCAAAGTGAGGCGTCCATCATTGCAGCTCACACATAGAAACGCACCCGTCTCCCCACAGCAGAAACATGCACTCGTTTTGATCATCTCTTTCTTCATTGAAAACATAAAAATGCTGATTTTATAGCTCTTCCAGCCATGTAGAAAACTACGCTTTTTCCATTTTGATGAAGACAAGCTTATTTACAAGCTATAACCACTCTTCGTTTCTAAAAAACTGTAATTTTTCCAAGTTTGTATATGTTACAGAGCTCCCTCTACTGATTACATCGAACCCCTAGAAGCCCACTTTTGATAAGAAAACACCATGACTGCATAAGAGAGAAACTCCAAGCTCTGTACATCAAAAAAAAACGACCCCCCCTCCAACAAAACCTGCGCGAACTGGTCTTTTTGCCCATCCCGCGGGTGATGCGGCCAACTTTCACCTTTTTCAGCTGAATTCACGCATTTCCTATTTCGAAAATTGGCTGCGCCTGATTTCCTCCCATTTATTTGGATTGATAAGTATCAACATTACTTAAGGCTCATTTAAACCAAATCCCTCTCAAGGGGTTATTCCCATGCAGTTATCAAATAAACCCAATTTGGCATCCTTTATTCATGACCTCGCCATCTTTGGCAAAAGCATGTGATCATGACCACGACCATTATATACCATAAAAGTTTTCTGCCTCAAATAAGTGTTAATATCAACTCAATCATTATAGGCACGGCTTATGAGCATTTTACCGTCTCAAAGACCAGTAAAAGCAGTCAAACCCACAAGCATAATCCAAACCTATGTACAAAGGCACAGGGACTTCTGCTAGCCCTCGGAATATGCTTCAAAACACCAAGCTCACATGAAAACCATGTACACAAACATGAACAAAAAAAAAGCCCTGTTACGCGCAAAGGCATATATACATCATGTACACTGTGGCACCTAATCCCATGCATCTGGATTTGCATTTAATGGCCTCACATGCATGGTTTCACACCATAGACGTGCCATGGCACGACAGCGAGACGTCCTCCGTTGACTCTCCGTCAGCTGTTTCAACTTTATCACTTAGGTCTCCACAACCTTATTTACAAGATGGTCCAAATGCTTCCCCAGCATTCTTGACATAAAACAGTCATTTAAAAACTACAATTTTTATAACAAACTCTCGTCTTTCCTCATTGTTTCACATCAATCCACATTACTTCAATCATATGTATTAATCCATGTCCAATCATATGTATTCCCATCGTCCTTCATCCATTCTCATCCAATCACATCATATTCCATCTCATCGCATCTATCCACATTTATCCTCATCACATCTCATCATTCACATTTCATCCATTCATATCTACCCCGATCCACATCACATCACATCTCATTCATTCACATCTATCCCGATTCACATCACATCACATCCACTCACATCACATCACATCCACTCACATCACATCATATCCACTCACATCACATCTCTTCAATCCATATCTATCCCAACTTACATCACATCACATCCACTCACATCACATCTCTTCCATCCACATCTATCCCAACTCACATCACATCACATCTATCCCAACTCACATCACATCATATCCACTCACATCACATCTCTTCCATTCACATCTATCCCAACTCTCATCACATCACATCCACTCACATCACATCTATCCCAATTCACATCACATCACATCTCTTCCATTCACATCTATCCTAACTCACATCACATCACATCCACTTACATCACATCTCTTGCATTCACATCCCATCTCACCCATTCACATCTACCCCGATCCACATCACATCACATCCATTCTCATCACATCTCACCCATTCACATCAATTCTCAGAAAATCTTGACCCTTAGGCTAAGGTCCTTTATAGAAATTTTCAATTAATTTCAATTGCACATTGGAAATATTTTTTTGAATTTCTGTTTCAAGGG
Source organism: Cibotium barometz (assembly GCF_041138505.1). NCBI lineage: Eukaryota > Viridiplantae > Streptophyta > Polypodiopsida > Cyatheales > Cibotiaceae > Cibotium > Cibotium barometz. The sequence goes on along the minus strand of NC_141108.1, from coordinate 2,822,736 downwards.
AAACCATTTTAGACACTAGGAGGATTTTTATATCAAAAAATATCTCAATTTTAGATTATATCTCTCTAGATATTTTCTCTCTCTAGGCTAAAATAGGGTAAAACAGGATCTTTCTTCTATTTCAAAGAGGGGAATAATTACAAGAACAGAAGGGGAGATTCTTATTTCTTTACACCTCAAAAGCTGGAGGGAGGAATCTTACATCCTACCCCACTTAAAAAACGCTAGATGTCCTCATCTTGCAACTGGAGGACAAACTCTTTCCCTTAAGATCCAACTGATTCTGGGGTTCCTTATAGTGTGGTCAACCCAACAGAATCCTGGGATAAAGATTCCTTCTACAAGAAGAATATACCAAACTCATTATGATGGAATAATTCATTCAAAACATATCATTCATATCCTTAACACAATGATGGTCTATCAGACCGAAAATTCCATCTGAACATTCCTCCACGGGAATTTCAGTTATGCATTTTCTCAATTTGTCATCCCTTAATTTGAGCCACTGGGTCAAGGGTTAACAGTAGCAATCTATTAGCACAATCCACTAATATCATAGTGATTTGCTGAAGTCACAATCATCATTCTAGTTACTATCATCATCACTGGGATTCGTCCCATTCATCCTCATTGTGGCTTTGTTAAACTTATCTTCTTTTAACTAGAATTCAGGAATCATTATCTTTCAATCAGAATCCAAATCAACTCATTAATTCTCAACCGAAATTCTAAAATCATATCAACGAGCATTCGAATTCATCATCTGGATAGCATTTTTGTTATAGTTTCAAGGTCTTAGATTTACTCGTATATATTGTCAGTTATACCCATGGTATATACGGGTAGTCACTGTCCTTGGAATTATAAGGTAAATACCATCATATCTAGGCCTCAAGCAAGTCAAGGATTCCATACAATTGCAATACTTCCATCTGAAGACCCAAGTACCAATTTATGAGTTTTTATTATGAATATTAATTTGTATGAATTTCATCACACAATTACAATCTTTTACTGGTACTTCATAAATTCTTGACATTTCTTGCTTCTCGATTGATCCACTTTAGCCAATTCGCTCTGATACCAGCTGAAAGATCCTTGCCCCCTCCGTGCAACGAACTCGGGAGTGCTGGCAGTGGAAGTATTACTTCTAGCGGGGCACATGAAAAGAATAAGACTTAGTAATGTTATTATGATAGTATAACTATCTTTTAGCCTTAAATCCAATTTATGGATTTATCTCATAATATTACCATAATTTACAAGCATATAAGTATAAAAAACCATTTTCTTAACCTCTAGCTTCACAAGCCTAGAGTTTTATTTGTGAATTGAGAATTTCTCCATGAGAAGCATCAATTGAATAGAGAATTGGTCATAGGAATGACCATTCTTTGGAGGAGAGAGAGCATAAAAGCATCCTAATTTAAGAATAAATGTAAACTTTTCTTAATTATTCATTACAACACTTTAAGAAATGCTTGATTTGCATTATAAACACTTAATTAAAAAACTTCTCAAGCTTGAGAGGGGTTGAGAAGTGAAAACATTGAAAATAGTAGAGAAAAACCATAAAATTACACTTTACCTCTTGTTTTTGCTTGCTTCTCTATCATAGAAGAAGCCCCCAACCAATCAATTAGTTTGTGTGTTGAGAGGAAAGCTCCAAGGACGGTTGAAGAGAGATAGAGACTTAACTCTCTCCAAAAGTAGAGGATTTTTCAGGGATAATAAAAAATATCATTATTTTAGTATAATACTGGCATGGTATAGTTAATAGATGAGAATACAAAATAATGAGGGTCTATTCATAGGTGAGGGAGGCCACTAACTGAGTCCAACTAAGTTCTAGAATTTTCCAGCTTCAGTTTGGCTAAATTTGGACAAGATTTGGACCAGTTTGGCTCCCTTTTTGATCTAGTTTGCTCTAGGAGAGAGGAGAGATAAAAATATCACAATTTTTTTGAATTAAAAACTCATCCACATGTGTGAATTAGGCACCTACCTCAAGAGTCTCCCCCTCCTCCAAGGTGTCAAAAATTCATCATTTCTCCAAAATATCTCATTTTTTAAAAGTAATATCTCATAGTTTAACTAATAAACCTTGTACTCTGTCAACTCTTCATCTTATGTGAGAATTTACTCATTTTTGGGTATTTTCTTTTATTATTTGGATTTATCTCATCCCAACACTTGGATTAATCTTATTGGCCCATAGGAACCTTAATTGGACCATAATCCAAAATTATCAGAAAATCTTGATCCTTAGGCTAAGGTCCTTTATACACATTTTCAATTAATTCCAATTGCACATTGGAAAGTTCCTTTTGAATTTCTGTTTCAGGGGAAACCATTTTAGACACTAGGAGGATTTTTATATCCAAAAATATCTCAATTTTGGATTATCTGTCTCTAGATATTTTCTCTCTCTAGGCCAAAATAGGGTAAAACAGGATCTTTCTTCTATTTCAGAGAGGGGAATAATTACAAGAACAGAAGGGGAGGTTCTTACTTCTTTACACCTCAAAAGTTGGAGGGAGGAATCTTACACTCTGAGCTGCGTAGATGCTGTGATGTGCTCTTCTTTCCTCTAAGAGGGTTTGCCCAATGGTGGAGAGAATAGGAAATGGGAAGCCCTCCACCACAAAGTGGTTTTTTACCCATAGGTTGTTATGAAGAGGATAAGGTGGAGGTTATGGCTTAATTATGTTAATAAATCCACTAATCAATTATTGGAAGGTGAAATACAGTCCCTAGCTTTGATACCATGTTGAAAGAAGTGGATTAGAAGAGAGTATTGAGTTCATAGTGAGAGCTATGGTGGGTGGAAGATAGAAGAAGACATAGTTAAAGCATAGTATTAACACTAATGGAGGTAAACAAGACATGAATAAAGGCTAATCACATACTAACGACTTACATTACTGAAAATGAGCTTGGTACATCAAGTTTTAGCCACATGGTAGCTACCATCCACTTGCCCTCATACATCATTGCTTACATCACCATATATTCTCCTTTTTGACCACTTTGTAGACTCTTCCTCACTTTTTCCATTGACTGTGCATTCTAACCTTTGCTAGACCATAACCTAAGGTTGACACACATCTAAACATATACTCATTGCTTGAGAAACACACATATGCCACCCAAACATGAGTCGGCACCACATTTCTCAACGTAACATTCCTGAAAAGGTGTGTCAACTCCCCCTATATAACATGCTTAAAAAGGTGTGTCAACTCCCCTTGCATAACTTGCCTAAAAAAGTGTACAACTCCCCCCCCCTCCCACTGCAAAATTCATAATCTAGAGAGACTCAAAATTTGAAACTCTCCCCCCAAAAAGTAGATTTTCATGCAAAGACGGTACCTTTTTATGTATGCATTCAAAATTTTAGGCTTTTAAAAACTATTTCAATCTCTCTCTCTCTCTCTCTCTCTCTCTCATATTCCGTTAGACCTCTGTCTCTCTTCCCCCCCTCTCTCTCTCCCCCTCTCTCTCATCTACTACTACTGGATATATCTCTCTCTTTCTCTTCCCCCTCTCTCTCCCCCTCTCTCTTATCTATTGTTGGACCCCCCCCTCTCTCTCTATCTCTATCTCTATCTCTCTCCTCCTCTCTCTTATTTGTTGTTGGACCTCTCTCTATCTCTCTCAAACACACACACACACACATACACACTTATCTTCCTCACCATTTCTTGAGACCTTCTAGCTCATGGATATGATAAGCTACTCCTTTCTCCCTCTCTCATATTCCCCCTTCTCTCTCTCTCTCTCTCTCTCTCTCTCTCTCTCTCTCTCTCTCTCTCTCTCTCTCTCTCTTAAGAGATCTAAGCATATAACATGCAACTATTTCTCACTATCTTCCTCCTCACTTTTTCTTAATTGAATTTGTATCTCAATGGAAACCTTAAGCTCTATAAGGACCCCTAATGAAATATCTTCATGCATCCTATATAATGTAAGAGAGGAGGGTGTGTGGAAGACTTTGAACTTCAAATGTCATGATTGGGTGACTAAGATGCAGCCATCATGGAGGGAACCTCATAGGGTGAAGATTGGTACAAATACCATTGGAAAGGACACATTATCGAGCTTAAAATAGGACATGCTGGGTGGTTGTCCAAGGTGCAACATGTGTACATGTCTAGGGGCATGATCTTGGCTCCATCTACCCCAAAAATTACACTCCAAGATCATTGTAATCTTCTCCTAATGTAGAGGTCCTCATAGGGTGAAAAAACAAAGAAGTGTCTTGGTATAAATACCATTATAAAGGACACATTCTCAAGTTCAAAACAGGACTTGATGGGTGGTTGGAAAAGGTGGAATATGTGTATACAACTAGGGACATGAACTTAGATCCATCTACCCCACCAGCTACACTCTAATCTCATCGTAAGCTTCTTCTCATTGATGTTTGTAACTATTATAGTTTGCAAGTTTTATGTCTATTTTTGTTAACCATTGCGCAAGAACCCTATGACATTGACATTGGCCAGCATATTATTTTCACTTCTTTTGGACCATTCACTTCTTTTGGGCCACAAGCATCGGAACGGTCGAAATTTATAGAAAAACCATGTATTATACATTTTATGTGCATTCTTGCCCTTGTCTATTAACGGCACACCACGGGATCCTAGGATGAGAGTGCTAGCTTTGTAATATGCAAGAAAGTTGGCCAGTCAAGGCGTGGAGTGACAACATGGGTGTGGGTCACCATTCTAAGGCAATACTCAAGGCATGGGTGTAGGTCACCATCCTAAGGAAATAGCCAAGAAGGCCATGGAAGCTTGCTCTAAGCAAGGAGATAACCAAAATGGTCATGTATCAAAATATATCAAAGATGTACAAACTATCCCATAAGTGTAGTCACTTACTCCTAGGACCTTTTCCACATGGGCTGCCCATAAACCCAAGTCCTACGCCCCATAGCATGTGCATAGGCCCTTATCCCACATGTGCATGTGTAGCACAACCAAGCACATAATTTCCTACATTACAAACCATCCCCTCCTATAATGATTTCATCCTTAAAATTGAAGGATGGTCGTACAAAAGAAACCAAAACTAACCCACAACATGTGGAATCATAAACCATAGTAAGTGCCAATAGTCCATGATCTTGTATAATAAGCCAAGTCACCACCAAGTCACCACCAACATCAAATGGAAACCCTTGAATATTGATGCACAAGCAACATCAGCATCAAAAGGTCCTCGTAGCCTCTTGGATCAAAAAGAAAACTCCATGGACTAACTCCCAACAAGCTATAGAACATGATGCTTCTTGGGTCGAAAATATGATGTAGCCATGCATCCTCAATCATCACATAATATCCTGGGTCAAATGAAAATTGGAATGTCTTGCACTTGCCAAGACAATGGCTCTATAACCCCCAGGGTCAAATGGCCAATGTTCAAAATCGGAGACAAAGCTAAGCATGTATCCTCTCGGATCAAATGGAAAATGTAAAGAACATCATCTATGATGAAGATGGTCATGTGATCTCCATCAAAATTACATTCCAAATAACACCAAGCATATCCAAAAATGCTCTGTCTCCAGCAGTTGCAACTTTAACACATAGGTCTCCCCACGACCTCATTCACAAGACGGTCAAAATGGAAAATGTAAAGAACATCATCTATGATGAAGATGGTCATGTGATCTCCATCAAAATTACATTCCAAATAACACCAAGCATATCCAAAAATGCTCTGTCTCCAGCAGTTGCAACTTTAACACATAGGTCTCCCCACGACCTCATTCACAAGACGGTCAAAATGCTTCCCCAAATATTCTTGACATAAAACAGTCATTTAAAAACAGATTTCACATACAAATACAGTTTCAACAATATTTCCATCTTTTCTCATCACTCCACATCCTTTTACATTAGTCCCCATCTTTTCTCATCTTCCCATAATTTTTTCTTCATCGATCCCTATCATATCACATCATTCCCACATCCAATCGCATCATCCACACATCAATCCACATCATCCATACATCCATCCACATCATCCATACATCCATCCACATCAATCCACATTATCCACACATCCATCCACATCTTCCATACATCCATCCACATCAATCCACACGTCAATCTACATCATCCATACATCCATCCACATCAATCCACATTATCCACACATCAATCCACATCATCCATACATCCATTCACGTCAATCCACATTATCCACACATCAACCCACATCATCCATACATCCATCCACATCAATCCACATCATCCATACATCCATTCACGTCAATCCACATTATCCACACATCAACCCACATCATCCATACATCCATTCACGTCAATCCACATTACCCACACATCAATCCACATCATCCATACATCCATCCACATCAATCCACATTATCCACATATCAACCCACATCAATCCACATTCATTTCATAAGTATTCCCATTCTCATCTAATCACATCTTTTTCTATCTCATCACTTATTTCCTCATTTATCCTCATCAGATCTCATCCACTTGCATCTACCCATACATCTCATCACTTCACATACATTAACATCTATCCAGTTTACATCACATCTTATCACATCCACCATTTCACATCACATCTCATTCATTCACATCCCGATTCACATGCTAACACACTCATTCACATCCTATATCATTCATTTACATCCTGATTCACATGACATCACATCTCATCTATTCATTCACATTTATCTGATTCACATCACATCACATCCCATTCACATCCCTTATCATTCATTCACATCCCGATTCACATCCTGATTCATATGACATCAAAGCTCATCTATTCATTCACATTTATCTGATTCACATTTATCTGATTCACATCACATCACATCCATTCACATCCCTTATCATTCATTCATATCCCGATTCACATCCTATATCATTCATTCACATGCTAGCACATTCATTCACATCCTATATCATTCATTTACATCCTGATTCACATGACATCACATCTCATCTATTCATTCACATTTATCTGATTTACATCACATCTCATCACATCTATTTACCTCTCATTCTTATCACTTCTATTCTCATCACATCCATTCTCTATTCATTCTCATCTATCTGATTCATATCACATCTTATCACATCTATTTATAGAATGTAAGAGAATTCTTATTTTTGATATAAAGATTCTTTACACATCTATTTATGCATAAGAACAACTTCAGTGGTGGGAAATAACACTTTTATAAAAATCCATTTATGCATAAATTTAATTTTAAGGAGAATAACACTTTCGAAATAAAGATAAATCTTTTATGCATCTTTCTATGCATAAATTCAATTTTAATGAGAGCAACTCTTTTTTGAAATAAAAATAAATTTCTTTATGCATCTTTCTATGCATAAAATCAAAATTGATGAGAGTAACTCTTTTGAAACAAAAATAAATTTCTTTATGCATCTTTCTATGCATAAAATCAAAATTGATGAGAGTAACTCTTTTGAAATAAAAATAAATTTCTTTATGCATCTTTCTATGCATAAAATCAAAATTTGATGAAAGTAATGCTTTTATAATTGAAAAAATTCTTTTATGCATAAACTCAATTTTAATGAAAGTAACACTTTTATAATAAAAAAATCCTTTTATGCATCTATTTATGCATAAAAATTAATTTTGATGAAAGTAACACTTTTATAATCAAAATATTCCCAATATGCATCTTTCTATGCATAGAAATTAATTCTAATGAAAATAACACTTTTATAATAAAAATATTTCTAATATGCATTTTTCTATGCATAGAATAAAAATAACACTTTTAGAATACACAAGCGGTGGGGATTACTCTTTTTGAATAATAAAAAGATAAAACTTACTTCACCAAATTTAAGAAAATTTTGCCATAACCTCCTTTGCATGGCTGACCATTTTTTAAATTTTTCACTCTAAAATTTACTAGAAATTATCCAAGATGATTTAAATCATTCTAATCTAATCAATTTCCACTTTATTAAGAGTAAACAATATGAAAAGTTTAATTCCATCAATTTGATTACACATCTAGGATAAAGAAAGGCTGAATTCAATAATGAAGAGAAGGGGGAAAGCCTTTCAAGCAAGGCATAACATCCATTTTCATTTTAAAGAAAGCAAAAATCAGAAAACCATAAAATAGAATAAGAAAAAGTAGGATTTCTAACTTACTAGGAGTTTTGTGAGCTTTCCTTTGGCTTGATGGTTTAAGGGATCTACTCTTGTTTGCAACAAGAGTGGCCACCAGTTCTTTTGAAGAGGAAATGGTCAAAAACAAATGAATTATCAATGAATTCACTGTTTTTGGCTTTGGGGAGGAGTAGAGTAACAGTGCATAAAACACTATTTACCATTTACAAAGGGGGAGGCTTCATTTATAGGAAAAAGTGAGCCTCTAACCAAGCAAACTGATTCTAGAATTTTCTAGATCAGTTTGGTCAATTTTTGACCATTTTTAGGTCAGTTTAGCTTACTTTTTGGATCTAGTTGAAGCAAGAGAGAGGAGAGATGAAAATATCTCATTATTTGTGGGTTTAAAACTCAACCACACATGTGAAATAGGTGCCTCCTTTGTGAGGGGAATTCCCCACACTGAGGTGTCAAAAATGCATCATTTCTTCTAAATATCTCTTCTTTTTTAACTGATAACCTTGTCCTTAGTCAACTCTTCATCTTATGTGAGCATTTACTCATTTTTAGGAGATTTTCTTTTATTCTTTCATTTATCTCCTCCCTACATTTGGATTAATCTAATTGGTCCATAGGAACCTTAATTCAAAAATTTCAAAAAATCTGGACCCTTAGGCTAAGGTCCTTTTTACCTGATTTCAATTTATTCCAATTGCACATTGGAAATTTCTTTTTGAATATCTGTTTTAGGGGAAACCATTTTAGACACTAGGAGGATTTTTATATCCAAAAATATCTCAATTTTGAATTACCTCCCTCTAGACATTTTCTCTCTCTAGGCCAAAACAGGGTAAAACAGGATCTTTCTTTTATTTCAGAGAGGGGAATAATTATAAGATCAGAAGGGGAGGTTCTTACACCTGCACACCTCAAAAGCCGGAGGGAGGAATCTTACAAAAAGCATCAATCAAAACACATGTATGCCCATTACATAGGCATGTCAAAATCATGAGCATTCAATACCTCCATGTACATGCATATTGAGCATTCACAAAAGCATATCATATGCTATTCCAAAGTATTGATTCATGTTTCCATCATGTAGAATAGCTCTCACAAAGCACATCCAAGAATGTGATTATGGCATTGATGAGTATGATTAGAGCATGTAATTCCATGATATGCTATTCAAATGGCATAGAGATGGCCATGAATATCATATATTGCATCCAAATGGCAGAAGGAAGCAAGAACCCCCACATTGATGCTCTATAATTTCCTCAATGTCTCATATGAGAGCTTGTAAATGCATAATGGCATCATTAGAGTGTTCATTAACCCACAAGACAAAGCAATTAACTTGTAAGGAAGGATCAATGGCATGAAATTAGGGATCCTTGATGAGAACCCCAAATTATTGAACCATAGAATCAAAATGGATCTATTTCTTGCAAGAGTCAAGCATTATGATGCAATCATTGTAAATAAGAGATGAGAACTTGACATGTCTAGCTCCCACTTCATGAAACCCTGATTTTTTCCATGGAAACCCTAATCTCAAAAGAGGCAAGAAATTGAAGCATTTCATTGAGGAAGTTGTTGCTCTTACACCTTTGATAAGGATTACCAAGCATTATTAGCAATGGATTTATGATTAATAACCTCCCACTCATCATCACCAAAAAAAATGCGGGCTTCTCCACGACATCCTCACGGCCAATAAAATGCCAAGATAAGAACCATTGGAAGCTCCTTATGAACCTTGTGCTTTCTTTAAGCCTTAACCAAGCTTAAGCAAGTCTTAATGTGATCCCTAAGCTCCATCTCCATGAAAAAATGCACGTGAAGAAATATGCTCGTCGCGGCCAAATTTGTCCATAGAATATCCATTGGAAGGCTTATGATAAGCCGTATGCTTGCTCAAACCATACCAAAGCTTCATTTAGCTCCAATGTAAGCCATAATGTCCATGGAAGTGGAAAAAGGCACAGCAAAACAGTTTCCTATCACGACCTAGATTTCATGATTTGAAGCCCAAGAAGATGCTCCATGTGAAGCTCATAAGTTGCCCTAATTAAATCTCCAAACAATGGTAGACATTCGGCTCATGAAAGAGGCTTCATGGCTCTCAGAGATCAAACAAAGAAGAGGAAAAAAAACATTTTGGATTAGTGTTGTAGGGACTGACTGATGTCCTGATCAACCTACTAAGTCTCTCTTGTTATGCACACACAACAATACACCAGCCTGATAAGGATCAGGCACAAGATGACACAAACACAACCTATCGGCTACTACAGGAAATTGTGTAACGGAACCAATTATTACTAAGACTAATTAACTCGTGCAGATGATCCTGATTATTGCACATGAAATACCAAAGACTTAAAAGACAGATTCACCAGAAATAATACTAGATAAGATAATTATACAGGAAGACAGAAAGACTCCATGAATGTACAGATATGATACAGAATGATCTTCTTTTATTCCAAAGAGATAATATAGTAACAACAACCTTTACAGAGTTCTAATTACATCCTTTTATATAACTCGTAGACATAGTGTGGTATAGAGATACCCTCGTGCTCTGAGCACACGGCTGATTTATATTAAGTAATGACCTATTAACTGGTGTTGAAGTGGGCCAGCTATGACATTCTGGCAGCGCCGCTCTAGCTTGGTAGTTGGGCGGGTGTCTGGCTATACGACTGCGCGGCCAACACTTGGTATGCCCGGTGTGTTGGATTCCCAATCTTGAGATGACTCAAACCCTGAATCTTTGAGTCTTCCTGATATTATATGCTCCTTATTAGCATGTTAGTAGAGTCAATCACCTGGAGATAGGGACCATGTTAGATGCTCCTTAGCATCTACCTTGAGCCTGGGGAGTTTCGATCACACGATGTAGATGAATCCACCTCTCAAACCTTAGTGCCCAGACTCCTAAACCTAGTGACAGGCACATTTATGATGGTGATATGGAAGAACAGATCCATGGTGGTGGGAGATGAAGGAGGACGAATTCCTCAAGTTTGAGTTGCACAACACGGACACAAGTATGGCCAATGTCCTTTTGCCACATCGGGCTCTGGCTGAGGTTCCCACTATCACCATCAATCTAGACACATTTCTAATCCCTCGATTCCGGTAGGTTCAGTCTTCAACTCCTCCCAACTCATCATCATCATTGCTGGGAGGCAGGTTAGGGTTGTTCGGGTTGGGGGAAAGGTTGGGAAGGGGTTGGGGGTTGAGGCCATGCTACTACAGGAATGTTGAGATATCAAACTTAACTACTACTACGATGGACATTGATGACCCACCTAGGTGATAGCTTCCACATCTACACCACTAGCATGGTTGGTGAGATTATGGGTGATATGCGGCCAGTGGGATGAGAGGTTGTGTGACAACCATTTTGAATTACTAGAGACTAGCATAGTTATAGTGCCAGTTCATTTAGCCGGATTCACATATGGACAGACCCTTGTATGTTGTAGTAGTAGAGTACTAACCCATATAGTGTGTACTCTTATCTTTATGTTATGTTAGTTGAGTAGAGAAGAAGATAGAAGAAAATTCAGCTACCATCTCTCTCATGTGTCTTGCTCTCTCTTGTGTGTGTGTGTTTGCTTGCTAGGGTTTGAAGCTCTCCCTCTCCCCCACATTCTCTTTATGGTATCAGAGCCTAGTTCGTGTGAGAGCTAAGGAGGCAAGCAAGAGGCAAGAACAAGTAAGGAAGAAAGCGGTACTACACGGGTAAGAGCACCATCATCTCTTTCCCCTTCTTGGTTTAGGTACAACACCCCCTCAGTAGCTCTGGGAGCTACACATCTCCAATTGAGAAGCTATAGGGCAGGTATACTGTTCTATTGAACATAATTTGGACAAAAAAATTTTGGCCAAATTTGCATTTCGGGTACATTATGGGCCCCATTTTGTCACTGCAGGGGTATTTTTGGTAGTTTTCTGGAAGTTCTGGTAGAGAACTGCTTCTGCTCGAAATTTGGTTATTGCAGTGCAACAGTACATTTTGGAAATGCAGACAGGGTTTGCACATGTATTGTTGATACTGGGTGTATGTACATGTACTCTGGTCACATTTGGTGACACACAGGCTGTGCTGAAGTACCGCTGTTGTAGGAGTTATGAGAGATACTACTATATTACAGGTTGCATATAGAAGTTGTCTTTTTGTAGGTTATTTAATTGTTGCTACAGGAAAACATGTCTGACGAAATTAATCAGATTGTTACTACTGAGAAGTTGGATAAGAATAAATTCCATGCCTGGAAGTACAGAATGACCAATTTTCTAATGGGTAAAGGATTATGGGACTATGGGATTATGTAGAAGGAGACAATGAGTGAAAGATCCTTGCCCCCTTTGCCCAATGAATTTGGAGGTGCTAGCAGCAGAAGTAGCACTTCTTGCACAAGACAGAGTCTCCCACTCGGAGCCTCGCCCACGAATATCTGAACAAGAGACTAATCTCTTGGTTCTTCCAAAACCGAACCCAGAAAAACTTCCCTCGCGCCCAGAAAGCATAGGCAATTCCTCCAAGAAAATTTATTCTAACGTAGTCAAGAGCCTTAAATTACCCTTTTTCATTCCAACCGAACCCGCAGGTCACATGGCCGTGTCAAGGGAGGAACTTGCACTTGGATCGTAGAGACCAACACTTTTTTCCTTGTTAAGAGGCACAGCCGTTGATTCTTTTCCATAGAACAAGGATTATCCGTGATTTACTTCAACTATCGTAACTTAACAGATTTGAGTCTTATTTTAGGGATCCATCAGTCAGCCTAACCCCATCCAATCCCATGGGTTAGCCAACTGCCCAACCACTGTATTGATAGGATTCATTTAGAAATTTGGTTATGTTTTGTCCCGTCGGGTACCAGGGAAAAGAGTTCCTAGGCCCCTTAGTCGGTGCTTCAAGCAAAATTCAAGATAGTCACACCACTTACACACCCAAGATAGTCACACCACTTACACACCCAATATAGTCACACCACTTACACACCCAATATAAAATGGTCTATTTCACAGATTCAATTGTCTTTAAAACAAATTTTTAATGAAACCATAGTATCACTGATCATAATCCTTCAAAATATCTAGCTTGAATTCCAATTTCCAACAATCATTCCTTCATCTGTGTACCTATGGCATCATTGGCAACCAGAATGCTCACCACCTGCTCACTTAGGGGCAATGCTCACCACCTGCTCACTTTTGGCATCATTGGCATCATTGGCAACCAGAGTGCTTCACCACCTGCTCACTTAGGGGCCTTTTCAATAGTTCCTAGCTCATAGTACTCGGGAATATAATCATATAAAAACCCAGATGGGCTCTCCGTTGAAGATCAGCTAGATCAATCCAACAAGATCCATATAAAAGGGTCATGAACTCATCTGTTGAAGACCAGCAAGGTCAATCAATTAGATCCATGCTCGTGATCAGAAAACAACTCCAACTCATTTTTCTTCCCTGACACACGCGTGGGTATCTTCAGTGACCTATAGCCCGAGCACCGTATGGTCAGCACCCTCTAGGCTCCTTTTGCAGGTCACCTAGCGCTTCACTCATAGGCCGCTTCCTTGGTCCCTCATCCACCATACCGGAAGCTTACCATTTTAATCAAACCGAGGCTGGTCAAGACCTCAGTCGACCCTGCCATGCAAGACGTCCTTCATTGACTCTCTGTTAGCTAGTTGTAACCTTATCACTCTCCGTTAGCTAGTTGTAACCTTATCACTTAGGTTGTCACACAACCTTAATCTACAAGATAGTCAAAATGCTTCCCAACATTCTTGACATAAAACAGTCTTTTAAAAACAGGTTTCATATACAATTACAGTTTCTAACAACTCCCATCTGTCCACAACGTTCCACGTCATTTCTCATTATTCCACATTCTTCTACATTAATTCACATCGCACATTCCACATCCATCCATATCCATTCCCATCATCCTACATCCATTCTCATCCATTTACATCCACTCTCATCATATCACATCCATTCAGATCCATTCATCTCACATTACATCTATTCTTATCCATTCATATCTCATCACATCCATCCACATCACATCACATCCATCCACATCATATCACATCCATCCATATCACATCACATCCATTCACATCCATCCACATCACATCACGTTCATTCACATCCATCCACATCACATCACATCCATTCACATCCATCCACATCCACATCACTCACATCCATTCACATCCATCCACATCTCATCACATGCATTCACATCCATCCACATCTCATCACATCCATCCACATCTCATCACATCCATTCACATCCACATCTCATCACATCCATTTACCCACATCCATTCACATCCATCCACATCTCACATCCATTCACATCCATCCACATCTCATCATCCATCCACATCTCATCACATCCATTCACATCCACATCTCATCACATCCATTCACATCCACATCTCATCACATCCATTTACATCTATCCAGATCCACATATCACATCACATCACACCACATCCATTTATATCTATCCAGATCCACATCACATCACATCACACCACATCCATTTACATCTATTCAGATCCACATCACATCCATTTACATCTATTCAGATCCACATCACATCACATCCATTTAGTACGGCTACTCTACTTTCGATACTGATAGAACTTTTCTAAGTTTCTGCCAATTGCTTGGCTTAGTTAAAGGTAATTTTTCTTGATCCCATTAAATCTATGGTATCAGAGTATTGTTGAAGGTTTAAAAAGGAAAAGTGAACCTTAAAACTCAGAAGAGCATTTACGTATTGTGTTTTCATTCCTTAAGCTTCATTAATGAGAATAATTCTAAATTTTTGTTTACTTATTGGATCCTTGATCCTCCCAGGATTTGAGATTCCCTTTTTCTGATTAAGAATTTTCCAAGTTTTCTTGATGGTGGATATTTTCATATTCTTTCTCAAATTTCTCAAAATACGATATATTAAACATTCTTCTTTTTGAATAAAAGATTCATGGGATTTACAAAATCAATTTTACCCATATTTCTTAAGAAAATGATAATACTCAAAATTTTACTTTTGATAAATACTCATTTTTTTGAATCATGCCAAAAATTCCTCTTTTAACATTTAATTATTTGGATCTCAAATATCATGGGAATTCCTCTTTTTGCTTTATTCAAAATATACATAAAATTAAGATTTATCTTTTTTTTTCTGAAAATTTTTGCCATAACTTCATTTGCAATTACTGATAATATTCAATTTTCTAATTGAATTGAAAACTTGTAATGAAAATATGATAGAAACTCCTCTTTTAGACTTAAAATTAGATTATGCATACATAGCATAATTATAGCCATAATAAGCATAGTTATGATTATTTCTCTTAATTAAACTAAAATAACCATTCCTCTTTTCCAAAATGGTTGGTATAATCCTCTTTCAATTTAGAATGAGCTAATGTGATCTCTCCTACTCATAATCAAGCTAAAAAGAAAGAATTAACTATCATTTTTATTAAATTAAAATCATGAAAATATCAATTCTCATTCTCTAGCTCATTAAGCCTAGAGTTTATTGAAACAAGAGATTATCATTGAAAATCATCCTTTTACTAAGGATCTAGCCATAAAGATGATTAATCTTTTCAAGAGACATTTTCTTAAAAAGAAAACATTATAATTAAGCATAAATATTAACATAATTCTAATTAGACATTATGAATCTTTGGAAAGCTTGATTTGAAGAAAGAACCATTGCTTTGAAAGCTTCTCAAGCTTGAGATGGGTTGAGAAGAAAAAAATCTTTGAGATAATTGAAAAAAACCATTAAAATAGGGTTACCTTTGAATTTGGCTTGATTCTTTGGCTAGATGAAGCTCCCAAGCAATTTCTTGGCCACCAAGAGAGAGAGAGAGAGAGAGAGAGAGAGAGAGAGAGAGAGAGAGAGAGAGAGAGAGAGAGAGAGCAATCTCCAAGAGAGGTTGGTGGAGAGAGAAGCTCCAAAGCTCCCAAGAGAAGAGGTAAAATAAAGAGATAATAGAAATATACTAATTTTGAGGATAATACTAGCATGGTATAGCTTCAAGATGAAAATAAAAAGGAATGAGGGTCTATTTAAAGATGAGGGAGGCTACTAACCAAGTCCAACTGGGTTCTAGAGCCTTCCAGCTTCAATTTGACCCAATTTGGACAAGATTTGGATGAGTTTAGCTCCCTTTTTGATCTAGTTTGCATTAGGAGAGAGGAGAGATAAAAAATATCACATTTTTTTAACTAAAAAATCCAAGCGATGATGATGAAGAAGGCGCCTAGCTCAAGTGCGTTTCCCACCTTACTAAGGTATCAAAATTACATCATTTCACCTAAATATCTCATTTGTTTAGTAATATACCTTAGTTTTTAACTAATAAACCTTGTACTCAGTCAACTCTTGATCTTATGTGAGCATTTACTCATTTTTGGGGGCTATTTTCTTTTATTCATTGTATTTATCTCATCCCAACACTTGGGTTAATCCTATTGGCCCCCTTTGGAACCTTATTTGGACCTTAATCCAAAAATTTCTGAAAATGTGGACCCTTAGGTTAAGGTCTCTTATTCACATATTCAACTAATTCCTAATGCACATTGGAAAGTTCATTTTGAACTTCTGTTTCAGGGGAATCCATTTTAGACATTAGGAAAATTTTTGTATCCAAAGATATCTCAATTTTGAATTATCTCTCTCTAAAAATTATCTCTCTCTAAGCCAAAACAGGGTAAAACAAGATCGTTTTCCATTTTTGAGGGAGGAGATGATTACAAGAGACAAAAGGGGAGGTTCTTACACCTTTACATCACAAAAGTTAGAGGGAGGAATCTTACATCCTACCCCAGTTAAAAACTGCGAGATGTCCTCATCTCGCAACTCGAGAATAATCTCTTTCATCATTTTCTTCTTCTATCACTTCCAGTGTTAGTGCCTTGGAAGTGGACGACTGGTTTGGAAACTTCTCTCTTTGATTTCCCCAATTCTTAGACTGAGGTCTTGCATTACTTTACATTGAAACTGAGGGTTGGTTAGAGGGTCTACCTCTGGGATTTCCCTGATTTTGACAGAAAGGAACCTGATTACTCTAGAAGGAAGGAGCTGGAGTCTGGAATCTTGGTCCCTGACTTCCCTACCCCGAAATCCTTGATCCAAAAGAAGTTGGGCAATCCATACTGTGATGTCTGTATCCTTGACAGTTATAGCATTTAACTTCCTTGTTCAAGGGTGGAACTTCTGAAGTTAAATTCCAGGGGATTGTGTTCGGAGAAAAAGACCTTTCTTCCATTCTGGAACTTCCCATATCCTGAGTTTGACCTTGCTATCTCTTAGGCAGTGGAAAGTTGGAATCACCTTCCGGAGCTAGAAATCTTTTGAAGGATGATGGTGTTGGCTTCGGCAGAACCTTGACAACAAAGGCCTTGGCAAAATCCTTCGCCATCCGCACTACATCAGCCATGGAAATTGGCTTGGCATTCTTCACCAGGGTATCCAAAGGTTCATTCATTCCCCGAATGAACCTGGCCATCAGCTATTCTTCATCCAAGCCGTGGCGAGTATTTGAGGAGGAGAGCGAATGCCTGGTGATATTCTTCAATAGTTCTGCTCCCTTGGGGTTAACTCTAAGAATTCATTCATCTTGGTTTTCAAAAGCCGGGAGGACAGAATCTCTTCCTTAGGTAAATCTTGAGATCATTCCATGTTTAGGTGTTCCGATCCAGATGGTTTGTCTCGCAGTGGTTTCTCCATGCCACTCTGGCTGTTTCTACTATCTTCAGCCTTGCAAGAGCCATTTTACTCTTTTCATTGTACTACTACCCGGTGTGACATCGAAGTATTCTTCCATTGCTTCGATCCACTTCTCCATAGCCTCACCCATGTTTTCCCCTTCACCCTTGAAAGGTCCAGATTGAGATCTATGAAGAGCTTTACGAACATCTGGGTCGAGATCTTCCTCATCTCTTAAAGAAAACATTATAATTAAGCATAAAGATTAACATAATTCTAATTAGACATTATGAATCTTTGGAAAGCTTGGTTTGAAGAAAGAACCATTGCTTTGAAAGCTTCTCAAGCTTGAGAGGGGTTGAGAAGAAGAAAATCATTGAGATAATTTAAAAAAACATTAAAATAGGATTACCTTTGAATTTGGCTTGATTATTTGGCTATAGAAGTGAAGCCCCCAAGCAATTCCTTGGCCACCAAGAGAGAGAGAGAGAGATCCAAATGAGGTTGGAGGAGAGAGAAGCTCCAAAGCTCCCAAGAGAAGAGGTAAAATAAAGGGATAATAGATATATACTAATTTTGAGGATAATACTGGCATGGTATAGCTCCAGGATAAAAATAAAAAGGGATGAGGGTCTATTTAAAGGTGAGGGAGGCCACTAACCAAGTCCAACTGGGTTCTAGAGCCTTCCAGTTTCAGTTTGACCCAATTTGAACAAGATTTGGATCAGTTTGGCTCCCTTTTTGATCTAGTTTGCATTAAGAGAGAGGAGAGATAAAAATATCACATTTTTTTAATTAAAAATCCAAGAAATGATGATGAAGAAGGCGGCTAGCTCAAGTGGGTTTCCCACCTTATTGAGTGGGTTTCCCACCTTATTGAGGTGTCAATAATGCATCATTTCACCCAAATATCTCATTTTTTTACTAATATGCCTTAGTTTTTAACTAATAAACCTTGTACTTAGTCAACTCTTTAGCTTATGTGAGAATTCACTCATTTTTGGGCTGTTTTCTTTTATTCATTGTATTTATCTCATCTCAACACTTGGATTAATCATATTGGCCCTTTGGGATCTTATTTGGACCTTAATTCAAAAATTTCTAAAAATGTGGACCCTTAAGCTCAGGTCTCTTATTCACATATTCAATTAATTCCTAATGCACATTGGAAAGTTCATTTTGAACTTGTATTTCAGGGGAATCCATTTTAGACATTAGAAGAATTTTTGTATCTAACGATATCTCAATTTTGAATTACCTCTCTCTAGATATTTTCTCTCTCTAAGCCAAAATAGGGTAAAACTAGATCTTTTCCATTTTTGAGGGGGGGGGATGATTACAAGAGACAGAAGGGGAGGTTCTTACACCTTTACATGATAAAAGCTAGAGGGAGGAATCTTACAATGAGGAGCCTCCAGAGTTATCTAAGGAGAATGCCACTCCTGCAGATATAAAGGCATTCAAGGATTGGAATCAGGGTGCAAGAAAAGTCATGTACTGGCTTTCAATTAGTGTCACAGACACTATGATAGGACACATATAGGATGCAAATACTCTAGTAGTTGTATGGCAAAATCTGGTTCAGAGGTTCAAGACTAACACAAAGGTAAGGAAGTTGCAATTAAAGCAAGAGTTCCATACTGTGGAAAAGAAAAGCATGTCCATCAATGAATATGCCTTAAAGATCAAGGGCATTGTTGAATCCCTTGGGTCTATCAACGTATTAGTGGAGGATGATGATTTGGTAAGTGTCTGTCTGAATGGGCTTAGTAAAGAGTACAAGCCATTCAAGACCTCCATTGCAGTTCGAGAGAATATTCCCAACTTTCGGGACTTGATATCTATGCTGATCATAGAAGAAAAGGATTTAGGTGTGAGGATACTTCTTCATAAAGCAAGAACACATCAAAACAGGCCTTCTACTCTAATTTAGGGTAGAGGCAAAGGTAGAGGCTGTGGTGGAGGCCAAGGTGGTGGCCGACAAGGAAATCAGAATTCTAGATAACAACAGTCCAATGATTCACAGTAGCAATCATACACAGGTGAAAGAGGCCAGTCTAGAGACAAGGGGAGCCAAAGAGGCCAAGGTGGATGGAAAAGAAATCAAAATGCAAATAGCATAGAGTGCTATTACTATGGAAAACCAGGACACATGGCAAAGGACTGGTACAAAAGGCAAAATGACATTAAAAGCGGGAAGTTGCAACAAGGCAACTATGCATCATCTAGCAAACATGGAGGTGATGACATAAGTGAGCAGCTATTTATGATGTAGCACATGCTTAGTTCCATAACAGGGGATGTGTCAGGATCTCCATATATATGGTATGTGGATTCTGTTGCCTCTAACCACATGACCAGTCATGCTGAGTGGTTTAGAGATATACAGAAAATAGAAAAACCAGGTTATGTAGAAATAGGTGATGATATTGCGCATCCCATTGCACACGTTGGTGAAGTGCCATTGTCTATGTAGGATGGCAAAATGAAGTACTTGGCTAATGTACTTCATGTTTCAAATATTACAAAGAATGTTGGACAGATGGTTGAGCAGTGTCTGCAAGTGAGGTTTAATCCTCAAGGGAAGACTTCAAAAATAAGTGTCGCTTGGTTTGCAAAGGGTAACAGAAATAAGTGTCGCTTGGTTTGCAAAGGGTAGCAGAAATGGCAGGAAGATTACTTTGGATGAGAACATGCCTGAGATAAAGGCAGCTATGTTTGCGCATGGAACATGTGTTGCAGATATTGACATATGGTACAAGTGCATTGGTCATGTGAAGCTGAAGTCTATGCAGGCCCAAAATATTGTTGTAGGTTGCCAAAGTTTAAGGTTGACGGTATGCATAAGGTATATGAAGCATGCCAACTTGGTAAGCAGGCCAAACATGCTTTCCCACATGAAAACCATGTCAGTGTGCAAGGCCATTCGATGTCATACATTCAGATGTATGGAGACCGACCAAGACTGTAACAATTGCAGGCTGCAGGTACTATGTTACATTCATTGATGACCACGCTAGGAAAGTGTGGGTTTATTTCATGAAGGAGAAAAGTGAGGTGTTTGCTCACTTTTAGAGATTTAAAGCCTCAGTTGAGAAGGAAAAAGGAATGCAAATAAAATGCCTAAGATCAGATGGTGGGGGAGAATATTTCTCCAATGAGTTCAGCGATTTCCTAAGAAAGCAAGGAATCAAGAGGCAGTTTACGTGTAGGTACACTCTGCAGAATGATGTTGCAGAAAAGAAAAACAGGCACATTGTAGAAGTGGCACATGCCTTGATGGCTGAAAAGAATATGCCACATTACTTTTGGGCAGAAGAAGTAGCAACTACTGTTTACATTATGAATAGGACACTCACTGCAGTTATTCATGGTATGACTCCTGAACAGAAGTTTACAGGCATAAGACCGGATGTGTCTCACTTGAAAGTGTTTGGGTGTATTACATATGTTACACATGTTCGTGTGATGAAGTGAGAACAAAGTTGGATCCAAAGGTAGAGAAATGCATCTTCATTGGTTATGCTATGGAGCAAAAAGATTATAGATGCTATAACCCTACCACTCGTGAGATGCGAGTAAGCATAAATGTTGTCTTCGATGAGATGAGTAGCTGGTATGCACCAGTAGTGAAGGCAACAGAAGATGCAGATGTAAGAAGTGCTGATGTTGCATCACATGTAGAGCAGCAATCCACAGGTGCTAAGTGGACTTGGGGAGTCCTCAAGCAGTGGATCCAATGTTAGATACAATCTAATGCAAATTGAGATGTATATTTTTGCTACAATCAATATTTGATACAGTCCATTGAGATGCGTATTTTTGCAATCAATCAATATTTAAAGTTTGTGAGGTTGTGTGTCCTTGTTTAATTTTGCTATAAGTGGATAAGTTTTAAAGTTTGTGAGATATTAAGTCCTTTTTATCCATTGTGCTAGCAATTTATTAGCAAATGAGTGAATAGGTTTTAAGCGCAACCACTTGTCCCCATGCCATCCACCATGATCGTTACATCAAATGGATGTAAAAAAAACATTCTTGCATGGTGACTTGCAAGAAGAAGTGTGTATGGATCAACCACCTGGTTTTGAGGATACAAGTCATCTAGAGTATATATGTAAGCTTTGTAAGGCCTTGTATGGGCTGAAGCAAGCTCCACGAGCATGGCATGACAAGATTGTTAAGTATCATATCACTATTGGTTTTCATATGGCAGATACAAATAACTCTTTATATGTGCACAAGAGTGATAAGGGCAAGCTCCACCAGCATGGCATGAAAAGATTGTTGAGTATCTTGTCACTATTGGTTTTCATATGGCAGATACAGATCACTCTTTGTATGTGCGTAAGAGTGATATCATCACCATCTATGTAGATGATCTTATTGTTGGGGGTGACAACTTGGAAGACATTAAGCATGTGAAAAGTCTTCTCAAAAGAAAGTTTAACATGAAGGATTTGGGAGATCTGCGCTACTTTTTGGGCATTGAGATCATTCACACACCTGATGGTATTTGGCTGTCATAGAGACAGTATGCATTGGACATGTTGTCCATGGGATGGCTAGTTGTAAGCCAATCTCGATGCCATTATATCAAAATGGCAAGCTCAGTGTGCGGATGTAGGTTGTATTAGACGACCCCACTATGTACAAGAAGATTATGGGGAGTTTGATCTATGTCTTGATCAGCAGGCCATATTTGAGTTACATTATTGTCTTAGAGAGCCAATTTATGTAGGTTCTACGCAAACCACATCTTGACAGTGTGCGACGCACACTTTAGTATTTGAGGCATTGTTGATTATGCATTATCTTATGCAGCAGGTGTACCATTGGAGCTATATGGGTACACAGAATTAGATTGGGCTGGTAGTATTATAGATAGGAGATCTTCCAGTGGATTTATTTTTTCATTGGGGAGTGTTACTGTGACATGGAGCAGCAAGAAGTAGGCCACAGTTGCCTTGTCGAGTGTACAGAGGTAGAGTAGAGAGGAGCTACACGATGGTGGCGTGTGAGGGAGTAAGTCAAGACATCGAGCGACTGCGTTCGAGCAAGCCTAGAGTTCAAACGATGCTTTTGAGAAACGTTGTGTAAAACTCTATTCGCAATTGATTTTTACATATTATATTCACATAAACAAAAACATAGGAAGATCATTGGTCCTTTCCATTCACTCATGGAAGTTTTGAATATGTATTCAATAAAGCTTAATCCTCAAAATAAATTAAAGCAAGTCATTATGGGATAGACCATTGTACTCCATATTCCATGTACTCAATATAATAACACTCCACTCCATGCCAGTTCTAGCTCAATATTCCATGTACTCAATATTCCAAAAGATTCAAACATTCTTAAAACACCTCAACCATTGTCTTCACACTCATCATCCACTATTAGACTATGAATGCGTGAATGTTCCTTGCTCTATTGATCAAATCGCTTGTCTCTCACACCATGGCTCTAGCCATTCCTTCCGCATACATAGGTAAAACATTACAGGCGACAAAATTTAAAGAAGAATAAGTTCATATTGGGAAGCAAGGAATACAATGACCAAGAATATAATGATGTTAAGTTAACCATTCTCTTATACCACAATCATAAGGAAAATCAATCATCTGGGTTTAGGGAAAAAATATGCCATGACAAGAGCCATTTTTTAATCCACCATAAATAAAGCATGTCACTAGACAATGTACATAGTACTGCAAAATGAAAGTAAAGTGTCTCACTAGTCATCAAAGGGATTAGAACTGGGATTTGCTAAATAATCATCCTCCCCAACCTCTTTGTCATCCGTACGAGCTCTCTTGCCAATGGATGTCTGCACTAGTGGTAACACATGCGTATCCACTACTTGGGGGGTTCACCTCAAAAAATGTTAGTGTACCACGTGAGTTCAATAGGAGGGGTTTTTTAATTAGATACATTGAGAAAAATTAACAGGATTACATTAACATGAGGGGTTTTTTAATTCAATTTTAGAAAAAAATCCATTAGTTCATGAGTAAAGAGGGGTTGTTTTATTGGGGGAAAATTTTTAGTTAAGGGGTTTTTTAAATACCTCTTGAACGCACGTGACATCTAGGGTTTTCTAGTAGTACACCCCCCGAGATCCACTATGAGTGCATCCACATCAAATGAATAATAGGATCTACCACCACTAGCCTGACATTACCTCATGAGAAGGCCTGTGCCGCAACCCATCTCCCAGGACTAGACCTCTTGGCACACATAGCAAACTCAAAATCATAGAAACAAAACCACATGAGCGCTCTAGTGCACCCCTAGCACCCTGAAGTGGTGTACTCGTAGATGAGAGCCCATGAGTTCGTTGTGCGCCTCTGACATGTAGTGGGTCCACATGTCATTGCTCACTCGCAAATAGGGAAAGGTTCTCGGCCATGAATATGGGTGGCATGGCTCCACTGTGACATGCAAACACCAACATAGAAGTACAAAGCTGCACAAGAGCAGACACTTCATGTAACACTGAAATCTATTCCAATAGAAACCATTTTCAATAATAGAGATGAATCGGATGTACGTACTCGCATGTCCTCCCCATAATGTTTAACAAAGACATACTCGTTCTTGTCCAACACCACCACTCTTCCCGTCACGTGGAGGTCCTGGACTTTGACGTACCTCTCGATCCATGTCAACTGACAATGTAGCACAGTATTTAAGATCATCATATAAACCAAGAAAAGAGGCATACACTTATCAATTAGCATATGAATATCCTACATTACCTGCAATGGGGCAAAGAATCATTGGCAAGACATCCACTATCTCCCAAACTAGAAGCGACTATGGCTAAACCGTATTTGACATGGTCCTCTGAAAGAAAGTTCCAAGGAGGCAATGGAGAGCCGACACCCAACTTCTCCCTAGTGGGAAAGTCCAAGAAAATGAAATCTATTGCCCATCAAACTACTCTCCTCTTCTTCTTATACTCTTTGGTAGGGTCACATGCTGGCAAAAAAAATTCATGTATCCTAGCATACATATCATTTTTTTGCCACAAGAAAAGTCCTGACCCATGGAGACATAGTCGCCTACTGAGCATCCAAATGTGGCCAATCCTCCATGGCCCAGTGTCCTATCCAGTGATGGTGGCGAATAATAGATAATGGGAGTGACAACTTTCACTACCCTTTTAGCTAATTAAAAACCCAATGATTGAAGTCAATGAAATATTCACAACAATCCATCAATAAACATATACATCTACTAAACTACCTATCCATATCACATCCAATTCAAAACTCATAGCATAAAATTAGTTAAATTACCATCACCACCGTCATGAATATCAAGAGTGGAAATCCCTAGGTGGCGAAGATGGTGTTCGCTCCACATCCACCACTATTAGCAAGAACCAAAAAGAAAGGTTAAACACCATATAATCATACTTCTTTTGGTATATTACACTCCATGTAGCATGTCGCAAATAGTGAACAAAAACCAACCTTCTTTGTAGTCCTTCTTTTTCTTGTTTCGTGATCTTGACCTTCTAGGAGTATCTTGAGCCTTGGGAGGATCATCGGTCTTCTCGATGATAGAATACCATTTATAGAGATCAAGCTCTCGTGTCAGCACATTTCCACCAGAAAAATCCAACCACTAAGGGAAATTGGCCAACTCCCACTGGGAGCGGCCATGCATGGAGACTAGATACATGGATGTTGGGGTTGCAATCTCTGTCCACCCCTTGCAATGTCAAGGAAGGTCATTAATCTTGCCTTCACTCCTCAAGTACGTGAGATATCTAGGTCATTACAACCAAAAGAAACTATTAAATTTGTGCATGGAACAATGATAATGAAATTTAAATGGACATTAGCAAAAAGAATGAATGTCGTGTTTTCCTAAAGCAACCCTCTGTCCTGCCTGATTGAGCTATGTCTTCTTGGCAGCTAAATTCTCAGCCTTCCCAACGCCTCTCAGTTCACTACTCTCTCTTATCTTCAGAGAGGTGAACATAAACTTTCTCCCCTCCAACTCGATGTCTTCATAATACTGAGTGAGAGTGTAGTCTGGAGGTAGAGTAAACAACCGCCCTATATTTGCTATAGTTTTGAGCTCCTCAAGCACTACAAAGGGTGTGGTTTTCTATCTTTTCTAAAAAAATCTCCCTAGCCAATCACCTTTAGTTGCAATAAAGAAAGTCATCAGAAGATTGAATTTAACACAAACAATATTTTCAATGCAAAACAAAGACACCAAATTATATAAAGCTCACCCTCTATAAGGAATATCTGCTGATGAAGGCATGTAATACATATTCCCGGGAGCCCCCTTTGCTCATTTTTTATGGCCCTTCAAAGAAGCTCAAGAACAAGATTGCTCATTTTTTAGTGCCTGCAATCGATCGCACACTCATAGCCATCATGGTGTCATGTAGAAAGTTCATAGAGGAGCCCTTTGTTGCTAGCACACTCACAGCCATCATGGTGCCCTTTCATGGGCTAGAAAAATGGGTAGAGAAGGCTCCTAGAAGGCCGTGATATCGCGGCCTCTAGGGAGACCTCTCTACCCTTTTTTGGCACATTGGAATGCAGAAGAGAGGATGAAGAAGACCAACTTGGAGGAAATTGTGGTGTTGCTTGCTGCAACCCGTATGTGGTGTCCTCCTATGATGCTTGCAGCGTGACCCCTCTACAACCCTCAACCCGCGATGTGGTGTCCTGTGACGTACTCTATTCCAGGAGTAAGGGGAGTGGATGACTAAGGGAGGAGTGAGGGAGGAAGTAAGGGGAGTGGAGGACTAAGGGAGGGTATGGAGGAGTAAGGGGAGTGGATGAGTAAACAAGACATTGGGAGGCTAAAGACTAAGGGGAGGGAGTAAGGGGAGGGAGGAGTAAAGACTATCTATGCCATAAGTCTGCGCATAGCCCTTGGCAACCCATCTTGCCTTGTACCTGCTCACTTAACCATCAACATTGTGCTTGACTTTATACACCCACTTACATCCAATTGCCTTCTTTTCCTTAGGCAAAGGCACTAACTCCCATGTTGCATTTGCATCCAATGCTACCATCTCCTCA
Source organism: Cibotium barometz (assembly GCF_041138505.1). Classification (NCBI taxonomy): domain Eukaryota; kingdom Viridiplantae; phylum Streptophyta; class Polypodiopsida; order Cyatheales; family Cibotiaceae; genus Cibotium; species Cibotium barometz. The sequence goes on along the minus strand of NC_141108.1, from coordinate 2,795,733 downwards.
TCCATGGCATTTTCCCATTTCTTATTTCCAATTGCTTGCTCAAAGCAAGTGGGCTCAACCTCCTGTATTGCTTTTACCATATTGCTTTACCATGTAAGCATAATGATGGAATGTATATCTATCATATCTCAACCTGTCGACAGGGTATCTAACCCTCATCGACCTGCGTACACCTGGATCACTGCCAGGTGACCTCAAAACAACCCTAGTTCTCCTTACACTAGGAGTAACCATAGACAGAATGCCAAGCTCCTCATCAAGGCTCTTCTCAGAGCCACTAGAGTCACCATCCACATATGAGTGACCTACTGACAGATCAGGCACAAAAGGTTGATCTACCTTTTCCTTTCCTTTCCATGATACTTGAGTACCTACATCATTCCTCAACCTGCCTGACCATGGGCTAACATTACTCATAGACTCTCTTTTCTCCCCTACAAACATTAGCATCCCCTAGTCTATGCGTGGAGATCACAATGAATGATTCCCCCTTCATGAGCATCTCCCATGGCCTTGACTACTGTATGAATAATATTAGGTAGCCCCTCCAAAAAGGCATCCAGCCAAGCCATCTATGCAATCTCTAAAATAGGATCCTCCCCTATTGTGTCTCATTTGCTATAACTTGGTGATTATACACCTGAAGGTCCTATGTTTAAAGGGGATGATCATGAGTAAGGATCCAAGCATACCACCATTGTAGTAAGGAAATATTGTTATCGAGGGGGACTGACAGGTAAATGCAATGCATCTCACAAGGCCCTGGAGTGATATTTGCATTCCATACTCCTTTGTGAAGGACTTATGCTTCTGCAAATAGGAGCCTATTTATTTGCTACACAAAGGTGATGTGAGAAGAGTGTGAGAAGGGCAAAAATATAGGCCTTCACATTGCACTCTCCAACACTTCCCAAAGACACCCTCTACGGTCTTGCTCTTGTATAGGATGGCCTCATAAGGCACCTCTATTAGGAGTGAGCATTGCACATTTTTGGAAGTAAGTACTAAGTTCATCGTACTATGTGATACTTCCATCTATACATGGCTTGATTATTTTCTTTGAGGGGCCTTCCCATGGACTGCTTTCTCTAAGCAAACGTGCTTCGACAGTGTGTGTTGATAATCTACTTCCTTTGCTCTCTTGCTTCTAGCTTTTTCTTCTTTCCACTTTGCGTCCCAAAATTGTAGCCGTTTGTATGTTCACTGCATGAGGGAGATAGTCGCATAAATATGCGGCACATTATACATATCCCCTATGATGCTATTGAGGAGATTGTGCAGCTTCTACTGTCTTCTAGATGTAGGACTGCCTTCGTAGCTTTCACAATCTCCCTTGCAAGCCCCTAGAGCTGGACTTCATTGGAGATGAAGTCGTCGATGTCATCCTATGATTTGCACCATAAAGAGAGAGAGAGAGAGAGAGAGAGAGAGAGAGAGAGAGAGAGAGAGAGAGAGAGAGAGAGAGAGAGAGAGAGAATTATATGATGAATCAAGGTTTTTTTTTGGCAATTTTCAAAACCACACGAGAGAGAGAGAGAGAGAGAGAGAGAGAGAGAGAGAGAGAGAGAGAGAGAGAGAGAGAGAGAGGGTGATAAGCATCAAATACTCGATTTGTGTAATTTAAACACACTAAGACATCATACATGGCACATGTGCAAACGAATTTATATGATACCAAATTTTTAAAGTAAATAAAACATTATACCTACGCCAAATATATATATATATATATATATATATATATATATATATATATATATATATATATATATGGAGATAGATAGAGAGAGAGAGAGAGAGAGAGAGAGAGAGAGAGAGAGAGAGGGAGGGAGAGAGAGAGAGAGAGTAGACATCACTTTTTTTTGGCAAATTTAGATTTAAGATATCATAGTGAGAGAGACTAGATTTTCAAAGCAAGCAAAGAAAGAGAGAGAGCGAGAGAGTAGACATCACTTTTTTTTGGCAAATTTAGATTTAAGATATCATAGTGAGAGAGACTAGATTTTCAAAGCAAGCAAAGAAAGAGCGAGAGCGAGAGAGAGAGAGAATAGACAATGTAGACTATGAAGAGAGGAGATGGAGACTAAGACTGAGAATAAACAATGTGCATTCTAAAGACAAACAACATAGAATACATACACATACGAATTGCAATATAAACTACGACATGTTATGGCCAAATAATACAACACTGTGTCAAAGAATACACTCACATATAATTAAAAGATGTGACATGTTACGACCAAGCAATACAACCTAGTGTCAAAGTTTACATGCTCAAAATATGACCAAGAACGATACGTGATACCGAGCAATACGACCCAGTGTCAAAACCTAACACACTATATATAAACCTTGGAGATGGCCTAAATAGCCAAACAATACGACTTAGAGTCGAATCCTATATACCCCACCCTGGAGATGGCGTAAACAGCCGAACAATATGACTTAGAGTCAAATCCTATATACCCCACCCTATGCCTGTTAAGAGTACATGTTACGATTGAGCAGTACAACCAAGTGTCGATTGTAATTTGCAAACAGGAGAAGGTGTCCTGTCAATGACGACAACGATGGCAAGTGATACAACCAATTGTCAAAATGGTAGACATACTTATCTAACGGAATATATAACCAAACATCATGATATAATGCCAAGAGATAAGCACCACATGGGGTAGCTTAGACACGACTCTAAAACCTAGCCAATCCTTGACATTACATGCCAAAAATATCGAATTCTGACTAGGTTTTTAAAACAACATAAAACTAAACATAAAAGTTAAAATTATTACTTGTGTGATGAAGTCTCTTTGCACTCTCTCTCTCTCTCTCTCTCTCTCTCTCTCTCTCTCTCTCTCTCTCTCTCTCTCACACACACACACACACACACACAAGTGAAAATGCGCCCGATGGACCCGCTAGATGCAATATTTATATCCTTGTCATGCCCACCAGGCTTTTACATTTTCCCATTAGGCCCATTGGGAAATTACATAAACCTGGCGGACCTTTACAGGTTTCACAAGTCACAAGAATAGGTCAACTGTTTTGGTGTCAATGATACTTGTGTGTCATTGACTTATTTACACATATTAATGGAAACATTTTGAGTAATTACGTAAATATGAAATCCCTAACTATAAAAATCTATCAATGTGAAAAAATAGGAAGAAACTCTAAGTGTAATTGTACTCATCTTTCCACAAAGATCAGCATGTATGATTTAAAGAGGAGTCTTTGTCCACAAAGATCAACATGTATGATCTAAAGAAGAGCCTTGGTCCTAAAACTAGCCTCTTGTGAAAAGGGTTTTTGATCCTTTTCCATGAGAGTCAAGTGCAGAAGACCTTGGAGGCTCTTGAGGGGTGACCTCTAAGCTAGCAACATTAGAGGCTACAATAGTCGGAGTCAAGAAAGGTCCTAAGCTCACTAACAAATTGTCATTTTTTTTCCAATGCACAAGTTAGTCACACAGGACCACAAACTCACTAGAAACTCTCTAATGTTGTTCGTATCATGAACAATAAAAGAAACAACATCATCTCTCTCTTCCCTTATATAATCCACCTTTAACACTTTTCCACAAGACTTTTGACCTCTGAGAAGATTACCCTTGCCAGAGTGCCCAGCAATGATAAAAAAAAGACCACCATCGACCCCAGAAAGAGTCCACTCATGTTGAAGATAAGCAAGAGTTTTAATTGATGTACCTGCAGAGAGTTGAGGTCTATCTTTTGGTGCATTTATAAAACCACGAGTTCTTCCTGGGGGTACATAATAAGTTGTTGTCTTTGTCCTAGCTCTCACTGGAACAGGCATAGGTTCATCCTCCTTCTGATTCTCTTCTTCATCTTCATCAACAAAGGATGGTTATGAAGCTATAAATCTCTTTTGGGTGAAGGCTTCTGTCCATCCTTCAGTATCTCGGGGAGGAAAAGTGGCAATGGTCCCAAAACCTGGTTGAGTTTGAGTTTGTACTTCTTTCTCTACAATAGCATCCAACATTGTGTTGGTATGCTTGACACCTACAGCACCATCTATCTCTCTTCTCATGTTGTTGTGAAGCCTCCACTTACTGGAAGAGGGATAATTTCCCAGGTAAAGTAGCAGCTTGGGCATCCTTTGTAGTTTTTAGAACGTTCCTTTCTTTCCTTCTTTCTAGCTTGTATTTGAGGAGGTGAATCAAATTCTGGAGCCTCAATGGTGGGCCTCTTAAAGGACTTCTTCATCTCATCACCCCTACTTTATACATAAAAAGAAATAGATTTAGCAAAATAATTATTAGTTGGTTCAATCAATCAAATCCAAAAAATAATAATAATAAGGTGGAGCTAACCATTAAAGTGAGCAACAACAAGGCTATCACAAGCAGATCGAAACAAAAATATGCAACAAATAGAGCAAAACAAGCTTCTATAAGACAAGAAAAGGAAATCAGAAGACATTAAAAGTACAACAAAAATTATTCTACTTCTATATGATCAAAAAAGAAGAATTTAAGAATGAATTAAGAAATAAACTAATTTTTGTAGAAAAAATGCAACAAGTAGGAGAACATTGAAAGAGGACTTACATTGTTGTAAAGTGGTATGGAAAACCAAAGGGAGAGATGAGAAGGAATGAACTTGTGGGTCTAGATTTTGATGCAGCACATTGATATGGTTGCCAAATCATTGAGGGTGGAAGAAAAGGAATAAGAATAATTGTTGAGATGCATGGTAGAAATAAATCCTTTTAGGAGAAGATTGAGTGTAGATTCTTCTCAACCGCCAATTTATGTGCAAACTCGATGCACTGCATTGAGTTCATGGAGGGGAATTGGATGCATTATAATGGAATCAAATAAAAGAAAAATTGAAAAAGTTTGAATGGAGAAGAAGATCTCACCTTAGATGTAGGTTTCCTACACTTCTATCCACCATATTTGTGTCAACAAATTTTAATAGTCACAATGTGGTATAGAAAATGTAGAGAAGCGGCGTAGCATGAAATCAAGCAAAGATATTACCCACTGTGTAGAAAAGGGGATAGCAAGAAGATATGCGCAAGCGATTAAGTTCCCAAGGAGAAAGCGATGGTTTTTTCGGGCTGAAGTGCTTTTAGGGTAATTTTACTAGTTAAAAAAAGAGACTTTTAAATTATTATATCATGATCACTATTTTTGGCATGCTTATGTAAGCAAAGTTGATGCACCGCATCACTTCTCCACACAAACTCGATGTCGTGCATCGCGTTTGTGGTAAACTCCATGCAAAACATCAATTTTGCATGGAGAAGTTGATGCAATGAATCAACTTTATGTAAGAAACTATGATTTTTTAGGCCTAAAATAATAATTATCTCACACAACCATTATGCATGCTTTTTTGGGCTCGCAGTCACTATATGAGTACTAATTACACTGTCGGACGGGGGGAAAAAACCAATGAGGTTTTACTATACGGCCCACCCCCCGAACCCCCTAAGAAGGAGGCGTGCCCCCCCCCTTCACCCCCTGGCTATGCACCTTATCGAGTGCCTATAAATTGGTCTAACTACACGAGGTGACAGTGCCTCTAGATATAGCTCTTCTATGGTTAGGTTTAGAAATAACTTACCACACATACATGTAACCTAACTAACATTGTGCTAGCTTAATCAAAAACCATCTCATATGAATTCCCTAAAAAATAAAGAGTTCTTGCATTGCATCAACTTTAAAGTTGATGCACTACATCAACTTTTGATGTTATGCATCAACTCGATGTAGAACATCAAGTTTATGTGAAAAAATTCATACAGTGCATCAACTTTGCATACACAAAAAAGTTTGTGTGAAAAAATTCATACAGTGCATCAACTTTGCATACACAAAAAAGTTTTCAAAAGTGGATGCATGTCATCAAATTTTCCACACCAACTACATGTTGTGTATCAACTCAATGTAGAACATCAAGTTTGTGTGAAAAAATTCATACAGTGCATCAACTTTGCATACACAAAAAAGTTTTCAAAAGTGGATGCATGTCATCAAATTTTCCACACCAACTACATGTTGTGTATCAACTCGATGCATAGCATCAAGTCTATGTGGAAAAGTTGATGCAATGCATCGACTTTTTAAAAAATTATTTGTGTATGCAAAATTGATGCATTGCATCAACTTTGCCACACAAACTAGATGTTGTGCATCACGTTGATGCACAAAATGAAGTTTGTGTGTGCAAAGTTGATGGAATGCAACATCTTTGTACACACAAATAAAATTTCTTAAATTTGATACATAAACTTGATGTTCTGTATCAACTCAATACAAAATATCAAGTTTGCATGAAAAATTTGATATAATGCATAAACTTTGCATATATTGTTTTCTTAACAAAGTTGATGAAATGCATTAACTTTGCATTTATAAACAAAACTTCTTAAAACCAATGCATTGCAGCATCAACTTTTCCACGTCACCTTAATGTTGTGCATCTTCTCAAAGTTGATACATTGCATCAACTTTGCGAAGCCATTGCAAAGCCACCTTGATGTTATGCATCTTCTTAAAGTTAATACATTGAATCAACTTTGCCAAGCCACCTTGATGTTGTGCATCAACTTGATATAAAACATCAACTGTTTATACAAAACATCGACTGATGCAATGCATTAACTTTTATACAGAAACAAAATTTTTTAAAGTTGATGCATTGCATCAACTTTGCATAGACAAACAAATTCAACTTGATGTTGTGTGTATCAACTCGATGCATAGCATCAAGATTCTATGCCAAAGTTGATGCAATGTATCAACTTTGTGTACACAAACAATTTTTATAAATTGTGTGCTACTCTCCAAATATATAAAAAACACTAAAATTGTGTCCATTCTTTGTGTGAACTTTCTTTTAATAAAAATACTTTAGAAACTTTATTTATCTTTTAAGATTTATTTCAAACTAGTTGTTGTTATTAAAATTTTGTTCCATCGGTAGACATAAGTACATTCTATAATAGTTTTTCTAATATCTAAGTTAAAACATCCTATAGGTTCAAACAAATATTAAGAATGTTATGTTACCACAAATAAAGCTTTTAAGTAATAAGAAAAAATGAACCTTTATGCTTATGATCAAGATTTTGTGTACCTTGCCATGGTTGGACTTAAAAGTGCGATTTGCTCTCCTTGTTGCTTTGCTTCTTGTGTTCCCAAATAGTGCTCTCTCTCTTTCTTTATATATATCTCTCTCACACAATGCGAGGTGACCAAATGAGCTTCTCAACTTCTTATGTAACCTCATAGTTCCAAAAATAGTAGTTATTTAGTGTTTTAATTCTAGGGTTTCTTAATCAAGTGTCACCTTAATTATGTATTAAGTTTAATGACTTTCTATATGATGGCCACATGGGCTACTAGGTTCTCATTTCTCATTTGTTAGCCAAGGAGAAATACATGAGGAGAGACACTCTGTTGGTCATTTCCCCAACACAAGTGGGTGGGAGCTCATCCCCTACCACCGCATCACATTCAAAGGGTCTCTCATTCTCATCCTATTCCTTGTCTCCTAGGGTTAAAAAAACTGAAAAATAGAGATAGAGAAGTGGACACTCCAAGCCATGGGCAATCAACAGGCATATCTTTTACACCATATGAAGCTACAAGCACAAGAAGGAGTCCTTAATTTACTTCTCCAAGTAAAGCCTCCACACCACAACAAGCAACAAATGATGGTAGTGATGAACATGATGCCTTGGATACCATTGAGCACTTGACATCATCTCCAATTTATCGAGGTAAGACCTACCATGGGTTGAAGTGAAAAGCATTCTTATGTGCATTTAGACAATTAAGGAATGCAGTTAAAATAGAATGTTGCAAGCAAGAATGTCTAGAAAAGTTTGGGTTAAAAAAGTTAAAGGCATTACGAATACGCATTTTGACATGAGCAGTGGAGAGCAAGACACACTTCTTAGTGGTCTGCTAATACCTTGTTTGCATGGAAAATTTGAATATAGCCTTAGCTCTGATTTGGTATGTAGGATAGCTTTTAAGGTTGCTTTGAGTCTTGGAAATGCACGGCTTGAGAGGTTGAAGTTCAGGACCAAAAAATGGGGTAGACCAAAGCCGTTAGATCCTTTATTATCCATAGGTCCAACGGGGAAAAATGCTTTAACATGGCTTCATTGTTATTTTAAGTATCATGCAGAATGTATGCCGACAACAGGAAGGTTTAACTTATCTGACAATTTTACAAGGTCTAAGTTATTCTCATTGTATAGAGATGTTATGACAACTGTCAGGCTAAAATCTGAAAGGGTTTTTTGGTCAGTGTACATATGGTCCGTATGGTGTGCGAATAAACTTTGCTCTGAATGCCCTGGCAAGTGTACAGGCCGAGTGGTTTGGCAGAAAGCTGGTTTATGCACGTGTTTTGTTTTCCGGAGCAGACGCTGGAGATCCGGAGTTTTATGGCAATTGTGTGATGTGCGGGTGGTTACTAAAAAGAGGGCACCGACTGGAAATTGTCGGGTTTGGTAAGTTAATGATGTTGATCATGAGGCCGTGTGCAGCTCTTGTCCGTTTTGGAAGGTAGTGGTGCTGCACATGAATTTGCGAAGTAAGGTATGAAGGGCATGGGTGGCCATTATTTTCTGGCCTTGAGGCTTTAAAATAAAAAATAAATAAAAAATGTATATGTTACGTGGCCAACAATTAAAGTGACCACTTGGAAGCTTAGGTGGTCGCGAGCTCGAAGATCTAGAGGATGTCGAAGGCGTGAAGGAAGGAGGTGGCGGCTTCGAAGATATAGAGGGGGGGTCCAAAAAGTGACGACCTGGCTGGAGTTCTGCAGACAAAAAAGAAGAGACATAGCCTCCTCGTGTGAAGTGCCAGGGCTGGTACTGTTGCAGCTGCAGGGCTGGTGGGCGCCGCTTGTGGGGAAGAAACATCGAGTGGCCCGCTTTGAAAAGGAGAGCCCGGGTCCAGATGTGAAGGACGGCGGGTATCGTTGCTGCAGGTGCGTGAGGCGCTGCAGGTAGTGGCTGCCTGGTGTTTGGAGGCGACGGCTAGCTGACAGATGGTGGGTCTGCAGAGACGAAAAGGAGAGAGTAGCCGCCCAGGGTGAGGGGGTAATCATAGAGGAAAGGCTGACGGGCTGGCGAGTTGAGGCCTCGAGGGCAAACGTCAATCGTGGTGGCTGCGGGGTAAAGGAGCCATCTGGTGATAAGAGTTGAGCAGTGTGCAGGTAAAGTAAGCTGGCCACCTAGTGTGTGGAGCGTAACAGCTAGCGTGAAGGCGAAGAACCCTGGAGGGAGCGCAGCAGCTGGAAGCTCATGAGTGTGGATAAGCGCCTGGTGGATAATTCTGCAGAGACAGAGTGAAGTGAAGTTGACTGCGGCTGCTAACGACAGGCTGGTGCAGAGCTGAGAAACTGGAGGCGCCTTGGTGATGTAAGTATAGAGCCGGGCTGGTTCTGTAGAGAATGACCAGGATGCATGGAGGCTGCTCTGGAATGGAAAGCAGCTGCAGGTAACCGCATGAGAAGAGAGCCGTAGTGGCGACCGGGAAAGGATTGGGTGATGTGGCTTGGGCTGGATACAGAGGGTGATGCTGCGTTAAGCAGTGATTCGTGGTGAAGAGATTGTGCGAGGCTTTGGGGGTTGGTGAAACTGCTGGTCACGACATACAGAGAGTGGGAGCTGCTGAGTGAAGGTTAGTTGGTGTGGGCGCCTTCTGGTGAGAGTAGCTAGTCTTGTGTGGGCGGTGATTGCAGGCAGTGCATGGATGCTGACCGGAGAGAGAGCCTTGGGTTTTTGTGTGTGTTGGTGGATGCAGAAGAGGTGCTGATGTGTGGGCTGGAGACAATGGGGCTCGCCTACGACAATTGGCAGGTAGCAGCTGGGAACAGAGAGTAGCCAGGCTACAGAGGAAGTGAAGAAGGGTTGCTGGTGTGGGCGCCCTCTGGAGATTGTAGGGACCGGGAGACAGAGGCTCGGTTGTCAGACGCAAGGGTGTATTCCCTTGGCAGTAAATCCTGGCCAGAGTCCTGGTCTTTGGTGTATTTGCTGTGTTTATACAGTGTGTATGGTGTTGTGTATCTTTTTATTGAATGATCATCTGTCCTTCATGGTTTTGAGCTGTCTTATGGTGCGGGTGGGTGGTGCATTGTGAGAGAGTGTTCCAGCCGGTGGCTGGTGGTGCCCCGTTCGTGGTAGTGTTTCCAAGTTTGGGAGGTGGAAGAGCTATAGAGGCAGGTCTTTTCTTCTTTTTTTCACCTCACAACAACTAAACAAGAGCAGTATACAAGCTACTCTTATTTTACCAGGCTTTGGAAAACCTTTGCATTATATAGAGATGTTATGGCAACTAAACAAGAGCAGTATACAAGCTACTCTTATTTTACCAAGCTTTGGAAAACCTTCTTTGGAAACGTGACTATCCCGCGAAAAGTTTGAATGGGTGTGTGCATTGTGTGTGCAACCTAAAAACAAGAAGAAAGTTTAAGTGATCTAGATGAGCTAAGGATAGTCAAGGATGCTTTGAGAATTCACATGGAAGAGCAAGCAAATGAAAGAAGGAAGGAAATGGACCATAGAGGAAAGTGTTTTGCATCTCCAGAAAAGTATCTTGGGCTAGTTATTGATGGAATGGACCAGGAAAAAACTTGCTTGCCTCACTTTGCTAGGTTGCCTAAGGACATTACAAAAGACACACTTGTGCAAATGCATTTGCTTGGTTTCCTTGTATACAATGCTCAAGTTCACCCAAGGGTTTTTTTCACATATCCATAATGATCCAAATCTAACCATCACAATCATTCATCATGTGATATCTAATTGGGAAGGTGCATTGCCAAGTATATTATATTTACAGCTAGATAACACCGCAAAGAGAGAATAAGAATCAAATAGTTCTTGGATACCTAAACATGTTTGTTTCCTTAGGCATGTTTAAGAAAGTGAATGTGAATTTTCTACTTGTGGGTCACACTCATGACCACATTGATTAGATACTTAGCACGTTTTCAAAAAAAATTATCTCACCACAAGGCATTTACTTTGCCGACCATGATGATAGTTATAGAGAAAGCTTACACACCAAAGCCAATGGTAGAGCATTTGAAGGAGACAATGGATTTCAAGTTTTTTGCTAATGGGCCAAGGATAGAAAAAAGGAGGTGCTTGGAGTAGTTGAATGATCTAAGTTATTAGCATGCCTTTCTTATTAAACCTGTAGAAGAAAGTGGACAAACTTTATTGTATGGAAAGATTTTCTCCACTGATGCAGAGTGGCTTCCTTCAGGTGGCCTTAAAGTTCTCAAATTTATTCTAGACATGGTTATGCAAGCTTCAAAAATGGCACCCTTGGAAAGCTTAAAGGAAGCAAAGGAGGCAAGCAAGGTAGGTCGTGCTATGGACTTTCAAAGGTGCATTGCAGAGAGAAGATCGCTAATCAAGAAGGCAAAGCAGTATGCACAGGAGAGCAAGATGTAAAATGGTGGGACACGTTCTTTGAAAACAACAAGAAGAAATACTTGAAAGGAATATCAATAACTCATGGAATCTAGCTAGTTCTTTTCAGTGGCCAACTATTGCTGAAAAAACCACTTATTTCGTAGCACCAATTCCAACAGAGATCGATAAACTTCTTCATGGGGAAGCAAGAGAGATGTACATAGGAGCCAGACGATCAAAAGAAAGGCGAAAAAGAATTCAAGAGATGTGGAGTGGTGATCCACAAGACATAAAGGAGGGTACCCTTGTTGCTACCCTAGCTGAGGATGATGCTTTAAAACATCCGTTTTGGATTCATCCTTGGGTGTGCTAACACGACAGCGAACCCAAGGAGTCTTAACTTCCAGTGTACACATAGAACAAAAAATGTCTTTGTGGATAGTGATGAAGAGGATGCCTCATCTACCTCCTCAGGGGAAGGCACACCAACGAGTGATGGTGATGGTATAGGTAGCACAGTGATAATGAGGAGCCATAACTATGCCATGAGTTGTATGTCTAGAAAATAGCTCCTTTTTTAGAGTTGTATTAATTACTTTTCTGGATTGAAGATGTCAATGACAAATGGTCTCTATTTTGGTATATTTTTTAATACTTATTGTTAGATTTTAAGTTGTAATCTCAAAAAGTAAGGAAAACCATGTCTTTTTTTTCATTCCATTTTTTGCAAAAAATGCACAGTGTCCTAAATAGTGTCATTTTTTGGGCGGCATTGTATACTTGCATAGACCACTTTCCAAAAAAATGTAAAATTTTGGCCTTTTTTAATGGAATCTTTGAAAGATACTAAATGTTTCTCATTTCCAGGAAATATTACCTAGTTTGCCCGCAACAACGTTGATGATGAAATGCAAAAGAAGATAACACTATTGCAAGCAAAATAGGTAACTGACGAGGGTTACCTAAAAAGATTCCCTCCCAAAATGTGTGAAATCTCAAAAAAGGCTTAAAAACATAGTTTTTTGAAAAGACATCTAGAATTCCATGTATAAATTTAAAAAATACATGAATTTAGCTATTTTTTTCAAGATTGAAAACATGTGTGACCTTCGTAGATTTATAAACTGGTGTTGTTTGTGACATAAAAATAAACTTGACTTACAAAATTACATAGGAGTCTACATGACTTAAAGAAATATCAATCTTTTTCAAATGAAAAATTATTTTATAAATTTCATGAATATAAGACACTTTCTTTAATGGACTTTTTGGGACTATTCATATATATATGTAGAAGATGGTAAATATGGAGGCTCTAAGTAAACCTAAGCATGTTAAAAGAGATATTTTTTCAGCAGGACAATCTTAGAGGCAGACATCATATAGCCTATGGGTGTAAATTTTAACCCACATAGGCATTTGTTTTCATGAAGGGAATTTTTATTATGCAATATGGATAAGGGTGGCGGGAAGAAATTGTAGCCTATATCATGTACATATGTGGTGGTGGCAAAAATTCATAGTATGCATATGTTGATGTTTGATCCAGATAGTCGTTATCATGAACATAGGTGATGGTATATCTAAGAGTAGTGTAGGAATGAGCTCTAGTTATAATTATTTAAAGTGCATGTGAAGGATGTTGAAAGATGGTATGTCAGAGTAGTGTAGAATGAACTCTGGTTATAATTATTTAGAGGACATGCAAAGGATGCTGAGAGATGCAATCTTCGCTCTTCGCTCTCGCGACATTGTCTTTGTGTACAAAGAGAAAAAAGAGGAGCTTAGGACTTTTGGAATGGTGGTAGAGAAGAGCTTACAGCTTTCACGATGACGGTAGATTCAAGGTCCCCTATGCTGGAGAGCATACTACTGCTGCACATAGGCATGGCAGAGTCCAAGCTCACATGCACCTCCCTCCTCGACATAGATGGTCGCACCACGTGTATTTGCTTATAGTTCTTCAGCTTTAAAATTGAATTGTAGAACATAAATCAGGATTGGCAAATCAATCGACTTGTGGTATTCCAAATCAATGTACACACTTGGATTAAAATCAATGGATTACAGGTCATCATGGATTATCTCATCTAGCTCTTCTGTTATAATGATTTTTTGGCATCTACTATGTAGCGATATTATTTATGATACAAAGGTTACATGGTTACATAGACAAGCATTTTTTTTAATGACCTCCTCTCAAATTTGTAGTCAAAGGTTGTGACCATATGTGTTTTTCACGTCCTTAGCCGTAAACCTATGTTCTACCTATATCACCTTATCTTAGGTATATTTTTCTTTAATTCTATGAAAAACATAAAGTTTTATGAAAAAGTTGATGTTTTGCATAAAATCGATGTAAAACGTCAACTTTTTCATAAAACTTAATGTTTTGCATCATCAACTCGATGCAAAACATCAACTTTTAGGCTAAAAGTTGATATTTTACATCGAGTTGATGTAAAACATCAATTTTTTCACACAACTCGATGTTGTGCATCGAGTTGATGCAAAACATCAACTTTTCCACACAACTCAATATTTTGTAAAACATCAACTTTTCCACACAACTCGATATTTTGCATCAAAGTTGATACAAAACATCAACTCTACCACAAAACTTGATGTTTTGCATCAAGTTTCAGATGCTCCGGAGAAAAAAGTTGGAGGATCGGAGGTTGATTTTCACAAACGGACTTTTTTAGCAATTCCGTCCGCGTAGTATGCTCAGCAAGTCGCTTTGTGACGTCCTACAAATCGCATCGAAACATAGTTATGTTGGTACTTAAAATTTATGGAATAGGTTGTCTGAGCATGCCATCGTGGACGGAATCGCTAAAACAGTCCGTTTGTGAAAATCGATCTCTGATCCTCCAACTTTCTTCTCCAGAGCATCTGAAACTTGATGCAAAACATCAAGTTTTACGGTAGAATTGATGTTTTGTATCAACTTTGATATAAAACATCGAGTTGTGTAAAAAAGTTGATGTTTTGCAATGCAAAACATCGAGTTGTGTAAAAAAGTTGATGTTTTGCATCGAGTTGATGAAAAACATCAACTTTTTCACAAAACTTGATGTTTTGCATCGAGTTGATACAAAACATCAAGTTTTATGAAAAAGTTGATGTTTTACATCGATTTTATGCACAACATCAACTTTTCCATAAAACTTGATGTTTTGTATCAAAGTTAATGTATAACATCAAGTTTTGTGGGAAGTTGATATTTTGTATAATGTTGATACAAAACATCAAGTATTGTAAAAAAGTTGATCTTTTGCATAGAAAGTTAATGTTTTGAATATAAAGTTAATGTTTTACATCAACTTGATGTGCAAAATATCAAATTTTCATAAAAGTTATGTTTTGTATCAAGTTGATCGAAAATATCAACTCTTAGCTAAGTTCTTACTCAGCATTAAGCTGGCTGCAAATGTTATAGCTAATGTGTAGTAACGAGTAGGATTTGAGCCTAAGTCCCTACCTGATATTTTACAAAAAAGTATTTTGAAAAGTATAAACTTTTGTTTCTTAAAGAGACATTTTTCATACTTTCTAAACTCATTTAATACCTAAAATTACCATTTAACCCTTTTTTGTTACATCAAGGACGCATCTTCTTTAAAAATGATTATGAAATTATTTTTCAAAATTAGAAAACTTTTAAATAGCTTATTCATGATATTTTAAAATTCATATGTACATAACAAACTATTTTTAAAAAAGTATATATTATCAATTAAGAAATTGTGATACTCAAGAGCTTCAAAATGGATTTTAAGACTACTCTCATCGAGAGCCAAAATAGGGTTTTACAATTAAGATAATAATTGTATCAAGATAACGCTTTTGTAATATAATTATACAAATAGTTTTTTATAGTTGCACTCTGTAGCACATCCTCAATCATGCTAACATGGCAGATGACCCAAGGAGTCTAAGCTTCAAGTGTACACATAGAAGAAAAAAAATGTATTTGTGGATAGTGAAGAAGAGGATGCCTCGTCTACCTTCTCAAAGAAAGGCACATCGACTAATAGTGATGGTGTAACAATGATTATGAGGAACCATATCTATGTCATAAGCTATATGTTTAGAAAATGGCTTCTTTTACAGTTGTATCATTTTTTTAATGGATTGAAGATGGAAATAATAAACATTGTCTCTATTTTGGCATGTTTTTTGAAAACTTATTGTTAGATTTTTAATATATAATCTCAAAAAGTAAGCAAAACAAAGCCTTTTTTGAAAAGATGCAGGGGAGAAGAGAGCTTGAGCTCTTGCAAGCACACACACACTCACAAAACCATAATAGAATACACACAAGGTGAGAGGCTGAAAATCTTCTTCTTCTTTACTCAACACTCAACACACCATATACAAGATAAGAGTACACACATATGAAAAGGTACTCAACCAAATACATACAAGGGTTCTCTATAGTGTGAACCCAACTAAAATGAGCTGGCGCTATAACTATGCCAGTCTCTAGAATGGATGTCACACAGCCTGTCATCCCACTGGCCGCATATCACCCATGATCTCACCAACCATGCTAGTGGTGTAAGTGTGGGACCTATCCCCCAGGCGGGTCATCAGTGTCCACCGCCTCACTAGACGAGCTCGATATCTCAACACTCCCCCTTGAGCTCAACTCCATCTCATGTACACCAAGCGAAGCCCTGAATCTGTGGAGCTTCTCTGTACCCAATGCTTTGGTGAAGATGTCAGCTACCTGATCCTGTGTGTGCTGACATAAACAAGGTCAAGGTCTCCTGCCAAGACCTTCTCTCTGACAAAATGGTAGTGGACCTCGCTAATGTTGTCATAGAAAATGACAACTTGTCTATCCCACTGATAGACCCAAATCTGCAGTAGCTTTCTCAACCAAACTACCTCACATGCTGCCATAGCAGCTCCTATGTACTCGGCCTCTGTGCTAGATAGAGCAATCGTAGGCTGCTTCTTGCTGCTCCAAGTCACAGCAGCACTCCCCAAAGAAAACATGAATGCACTAGTAGATCTTCTATCTGAGATATTACCAGCCCAATCAGCATCTGTGTACCCATGTACACATATCTCTGTCCTAGTTTCATAATAAAATAGTCCACAATGCAAAGTAGACCTCACATACCTCAGTATGCGTCTCAATGCATCCAAATGTAGCTTCCGAGGAACCTGCATAAACTGACTCACCAACCCAACAGCATAGCTCAAATCTGGCCTGGTGATTGTCATCCTGTAGATCAAGCTTCCTACTATGCACCTATACATAGTAGGATCCTCCAAAATCTCTCCTGAATCTACACTCAACTTGCCATTCTGATCCAATGGCACTGAGATAGGCTTACAGCATGTCATACCATACTTGGACAACATGTCCAAGCCATACTGTCTCTGTAGTAATTCAATACCATGTGGTGACCTAATCACCTCAATGCCCAAGAAATATTTGAGCTCCCCCAGATCCTTCATCTCAAACTTCTGTCTAAGCAAGATCTTTACATCAAAGATCTCTGCATCATGGTCCCCCGTAATGATCAAGTCATCTACATAGATGACAACAAGCACAACCCCTCTATCACTGTGTCTTACATACACCGAGAAATCTGCATTGGCTACATGAAAGCCAATAGTGACAAGATATTCAGAAATCTTGTCAAACCATGCTCTTGGTGCTTGTTTTAAGCCATACAAGGCTTTCTTCAACCTGCAAACATGCTCGGGATGACTCCCATCCTCATAACCAGGTGGCTGCAACATATACACCTCTTCCTGCAAATCCCCATGCAAGAATGCATTCTTTATATCCATGTGATGTAAAGACCATTGCTTTGACGCAGCCACTGCTATCACAACTCTCACTATTGCCATCTTGGCAACTGGGCTGAAAGTTTCCTCATAATCAATGCCATATGTCTGCGCATACCCTTTGGCTACCAATCTAGCCTTATACCTGTTTATGCTTCCATCACTGTTATGTTTTACTTTGTACACCCACTTGCATCCAATGGCTTTCTTGCCTTCAGGCAATTGCACTAAATCCCAAGTCTTATTTACATATAGTGCATCCATCTCCTCATCCATAGCTTTCTCCCAACACACATTTCCAATAGCCTCATCAATGCATGTGGGCTCTACAACCTGCACAACCTTTGCCATATATGCATAGTGATGTGCCACATAACCATCATATGTAAACCTTTGCATAGGATTCTTCACTCTCCCAGATCTTCGCAGCTTTGCATTCATGGCTTCCATAGCCTTCTTTACACCAGGTGTTCTCATAACTGGTATCCCAAGCTCCTCATCAAGGCTCATCTCTGACTAGACTCTCCATCAACATGAGAATGCCCTGCAGAAATTTCAAGCATACCAAGGGGCTCAACCACTTTCTCTTTTCCTTTATGTGATGTACTAATCACATTTGCAGGACTGGTATTATGACGCAGCCTGCCACTCCATGGTCTATCAACAACAACTGAACCACTAGACGAGGACTCTCCTGGTCCACTCAAAGACTATGATTGCTGACTTGCATTCTGTGCAACCATATTTCCACTCACATCAGTCCCAACAGCTTCTTTTTCAGCAGCATACCAGCTGCTCATCTCATCAAAAACAATATTCCTGCTTACCCTCAACTCACGTGTAGCAGGCTTATAACACCTGTATCCCTTTTGCTCAAGGGAATATCCAATAAACACACATTTTTCAGCTTTTGGATCCAGCTTAGTTCTCAGCTCATCTGGCACATGCACATATGCAATGCATCCAAAGACTTTCAGATGAGACAAATCAGGTTTTCTGCCAGTAAACCTCTCCTCTAGAGTTACATCATGTATGGTTGCAGTTGGAGTCCTGTTCATGATGTAAACTGCTGTAGAAACAGCCTCAGCCCAATAGCTATGCGACATATTCTTCTCTTCCATCAATGCTCACGCAATCTTAGCAATGTGCCTGTTTTTTCCCTCAGCGACTCCATTTTGCTGCTGCGGAGTGTATCTGCATGTAAACTGTCTTCAAATACCATTCTTCTTCAAAAATTCAGAAACTCATTGGAGAAGTACTCTCCCCCTCCATCTGACCTTAGGCACTTTACATATTTCCCTGTTTGCTTTTCAACCATAACTCTGAAATTCTGAAAGTGAGTGAATACCTCATCC
Source organism: Cibotium barometz (assembly GCF_041138505.1). Taxonomy (NCBI): domain Eukaryota; kingdom Viridiplantae; phylum Streptophyta; class Polypodiopsida; order Cyatheales; family Cibotiaceae; genus Cibotium; species Cibotium barometz. The sequence continues at coordinate 2,777,143 of NC_141108.1, read as the reverse complement.
TTCTCCTTCATGAAGTATACCCACACTTTCCTTGTGTGGTCATCAATAAATGTCACGTAATACCTGCAGCCTCCCATAGACATGGTCTTCGTAGGACCCCATACATTTGAATGCACAACATCTAGTGCATTTCTGCTCACATATCTGTTACGTGAAAATACATGCTTTGTTTGCTTTCCAAATTGGCATGCTTCACATATTCTCTGCATACCTTCAACTTTAAATTTTGGCAGCCCTGTCACAATTCCTTAGTCTGCATAGACTTCAATCTCTGCACATTCACATGTCTAATTCTTTTATGCCAAATGTCTATGTCTGCAACAATTCCTGAACCATTTGCAAACATCGCAGCACTCACTTCAGGCATGTTTACATTCAACGTAAACATTCTGCCCACTCTGTTGCCTTTTGCAACCAACTTGCACTTGCCTTTGAAGTCTTCAACATAACAACCATCAGGGTTAAACCAAACCTGCAAACCTTGCTCAATCATCTGGCCTACTGAAACCAGATTCTTTGTTATGTTTGGAACATGAAGTACATCTGCAAGGTACTTCACTCTGCTATCCTGCATAGACAATGGCACATCTCCAATATGGGCAATTGGATGTGAACAGTGTCATCCCCTGTTTCCACAAAACCTAGTCTTTCAAGGTTTTTCATCTCCTTGAACCACTCCCCATGACTTGTCATGTGGTTCGAAGCACTTGAATCAACGTACCATACATCATCTCAATCTTTCATTATCCTCATTGTTTCTGCTTGAGGATGCATAGTTGTTTTGCTACAATTTTCCATTTTGCATATCAGCTTGCTTCTTATAACACTCTACCTGCACATGTCTAGGCTTACCACAATAAAAGCATCCACGTGTGTCATTATACTGCCTTTGCCAATTTCCACGACCTCTTTGACTCCCCCTGCCTCTGAATTGGCCGCTTCCACCTATGTGTTGTTGTTGTTGTTGTTCTGAAATCTGGGACTGTTGTTGTTGCTGCTGCTGGCCATAATTCTGATTACCTGTTCGGCCACCTCCTTGACCGCGTCCACGGCCTCCTCTACCTCGTCCTCTTCCTGAACTTATGTAGAAGGCATGTTGCTCCGAACTATTTTTGTTTTATGAAGACTGTTGGTCTTCACCCAAGCTCTTCTCTTCTATAATCAGCATAGACACCAAATCTATAAAATTGGGAATGTTTTCCCGAGTCTGAATAGACGTCTTGAACGCCTTGTATTGTGGCCCGAGACCACGTAGACAGACTTCCACCTTATCATCATCATCTACTGAGACACCAATAGATGCAAGGGATTCCACAATACCCTTTATCTTCAATGCATAGTCATTCACAAACATACTCTTTTTCTCCACAGTATGAAGTTCATTCTTCAACTTTCGTGCCTTGGTATTTGTTTCATAGAGCTTTACCAAGGTGTCCCATGCCTCCTTGGGGGACTTGGCATCCTATATGTGTCCAATCATGGTGTCCTGTATACTGATAAAGAGCCAATACATAACCTTTCTGGCTCCTTGGTTCCAATCCTTGAACTCTTTCACATCTGCAGCAGTCAGATTGATATCCGGTATCTCCGGTGTCTCTTCATGCTCACCTTCTATATAGTCCCAGTAGCCCTTTCCCATCAGGAAATTCGTCAACCTGAATCTCCAAGCATGGAAGTCGTTCTTATCAAGCTTCTCAGCAATAATCTGGGTTATGCCATCATTTGACATCTTGCCAGATACACAAATTTACCAGAAACAGCACTATGGTTTGTCCTGCACAAACTGCTGTATTTTCTGCAACGGTACTGTAGTACACTCAAATGTCACAACCAGTGACCTCAATGTGAATACATACACCCAATGGCAACTGTTGACCTCTTGCATCACACACAATGTCTGCACAGCCAATCTGTCTTCCTGCAGTTCTTAAAAGAGAGTTCTGCAGAGAATCGATGACTTACCCCGCAGTTCTTGAAATCACCTGCTTTCTGAAAAACGGAGGTCCAGACGCGCCCAAAACGCGTTTTCGGCCCTGAAAATTTCGTCCGATAGGACAAAATAATTACCCTATAGCTTTACTCCTGCGAAGAAAGCTCCTCAATCAGAGATCGTTTGTTGCCGGTGCCTCCCGTAGAGCTCTCGACAAGGGTGTAGTCTCACCAACTCAAATAGGGAAGAGTAGTTGAAGCTCTTACCCTCGTACCGCTTCCTGTGGTTCTCTTGCTTGCAGCTCAGCCCTTAGCATGAACCAGGCTCTGATACCATGAACAGATGCAGGGGAGAAGAGAGCTTGAGCTCTTGCAAGCACACACACACTCACAAAACCCTAATAGAATACACACAAGAAGAGAGGCTGAAAATCTTCTTCTTCTTTACTCAACACTCAACACACCATATACAAGATAAGAGTACATACATATGAAACGGTACTCAACCAAATACATACAAGGGTTCTCTATAGTGTGAACCCAACTAAAATGAGCTGGCGCTATAACTATGCCAATCTCTAGAATGGCTGTCACACAACCTATCATCTCACTGGCCGCATATCACCCATGATCTCACCAACCATGCCAATGGTGTAAGTGTGGGGCCTATCCCCAAGCGGGTCATCAGTGTCCACCGCCTCACTAGACGAGCTCGATATCTCAACATTTTTTTCATGTCAATTTTTATAAGAAACATGTAAAGTGCCCAAAATATTATCGTTTTTTGGCAGTGTTGTACGCATGCGTAGATCACTTTTTAAAAAGAGGTAAAAAAAACTAAACTTTTTTGATGGAATCTTTGAAAGATGCCAAATGTTTCTCGTTTTTAGGAAATATTACCTATTTTGTCCGCAATAGTGTTAGATGATAAAGACGTTAGAGAAGATGATGGAGAATATTAAGATAAAAATGAAAAAGAAGATGATGAGGAGGAGGATTAATGAAGATGATGCTGATGAAGCTGATGATGATGAAAACATGGAAGAAGGAAGATGATCATGGTCATGAGATGAGGAGGATGAAGGCGAAAATGAAGATGATGATCATCATAAATAAGAAGACAATGATGAAGAAAATGATGGCAAAATGAACAAAAGTTGATGACTGTGAGAAAGGTAAAGGAGGAAACAAAGAAGGAGGAAACAAAGGAGAAGAAAAAGAAAGGACGAGGATGAGGATAAGGAGAGAAATTAGGGGGAGGATAAGGAGAAGGCTTTTTTTGTCTTCTTATCAATCATAATAATACTAATATTATAAGATAAAATGATCATTATATAATTTAACTTCTACTTTAATAACTATTATTATTACTCTTATTCATTACTTCTACTTTTATCTATCTTCTTGTCCTTAAAATAGGAGAGAAGAAGAAACAGAAAGAGAGATTCTCGTTTTCTTCCTCATGAACTACTTCTGATTAATCATGCTAAGGAAAAGAAGAAGATCTTCAAGATCATAATATTGATTATCATTAATAGTAATAGTAAAACACTTGTAAAGTTGTATACATTTTGTATGCATCTCCACCTTAGAACCAAAACTTAGGAGATTTGGGAGTTTCGCACAATCTTTTTCTGTAGAAATTGTAGTTTTATAGTATTTTGCAGTATCGTAGTTGGAGAGCAGGCAGTCGCCAGCTTGTAAACTCACGTAGCATGCGCACGATTGTAATTGGAAATTTCAGTCAATTAATGCAATGGTCAAAGGCGCAGGCACAGAAAAACTTGAAAAGACTCGTAAACTTCCACATTACAAACTCGCGAAAATCGAAAGATCTGAGTACTGGGAAAACATAATTTTGTGGCAAAAGCCAGATATTCTGCAGTCAAGTCCACACTACAAGGGCAGAAGGGTTAAGGGGACGAGTGATTTTTTTTTTTTTTTTGCTTTTTCTATATTAATATATGATTAGATACAGTGGAACAAAAAGAGATGCGTGCGCCGCGACCTCGTTACAAAAATGGGCGCTTGAGGGAGGCCAAAACAGAAGAAGAAGTGGCGGATTAAAGCCAAAGCGCGCCAGCCTCCTTGAGGAGAGGCACAAGAGCGCCGCTGATGTGGGCGGCCATTACGTGGTCCAGGCCTCCCACGAGCTTGCCACCGATGAAGACGGCCGGGACAGGCTGGGCGTCGCCCACCACCCTCGCCAGGGCTTCCTTCAGCTGCTGGCCACCCATCTCCTCGTCCAGCTCGTAGACGGTCAAGTTCACACCCAGACCGCAGAAGAGGCGTTTCACAACGTGGCACATGCAGCACGAGCTGAGGCTGAAAACCACCACAGCGTTCTCGCTGGCGAGCCTCTCGATGGTGTCCATGGGCGCCTCCTCGGACTCTTGCGACAAGTTCAGCGATGCTCTTCGGCCGGACCTCACGTAGCACTGCATTCTGAGTGTGGGTACTCTTAGTATTACTGTCTATATATGCACCAATACACCCCTTCCTACGTGGCTCTCTGCAACCTCCTCCGAACCCTAGCTAAGCACCAATACACGTACTCAAAAACCCTCTATATTGGCTTGTTTCAACAGACTTAAACAGCATATATCTAGCCCTGCGTTGTACCCTGCTATGATGTAATGAAACGCTAGCCAACTACCCCTGTGGATCAGTGCGAAGGCTCACACAAGCTCAAATAGTATCTGCAGTGTATGGTGATGGCTCACACCAAGCTAAAGACAGCTGCGTTAGCCTCTCTAGTGTATGTAGACATGCCTCCAGCTACCAAGCACAGATACAATGCACACAGACAAAACGTCCTCCTCCTCCTCCTCCTCCTCCTCCTCCTCCTCTACTGTGTATGTTGATAGCCCACACACAACACCAGCCAATCAGACTTATACAAAGAGGCTTTGCTGCTTGCTTTGATCGGCCGCTCTCAACCTCTCTGCTATTTATATGTGAGAAGGTGTACGACTGCACGGCAGACCTTTGTCTCCGCTCCGAATTCGAAGGACTAGCAATAGAATGGGAGAAGAAAAATCCGGAATTTCAAAAGCACGCGGAGGTGCGCACAGCTCGAGGACACTCCTCACTGCTCAGCCTGTCTCTCTTCTCTCTCACGTTTCCCAGCACGCTGCGAGAGATGGAAATATGTATGTATGTACGCACACACATTACATACATATATATATCTTGCCCTAAGCCAAATTTCGTTAAAAATAGTAGTATACCTTTCCAAATCTGCTGTCCAAACCTGCAAATAAGCCCTTCAAATTCAAGGGTTTTATATTTGTATGTATATATATCTTGATGTATATGTATGTATATATCGTATACCTTTCCAAACCTACTGTCCAAACTTGCAAATGAGCCCTTCAAATTCAAGGGTATATATATATATATATATTACACTATACGTCTGTCTAGTACTTGATAATATAATATAGGTGTCTGGACACTCAACTCTGCAGACCACTAGGCAAACTAACTAGGCCGTCACAACTACTACATCACCTGACAATTCTTCTAATATTGTCTCTCACCAGGTACCACTACGGTCTACGCTTTTCCCGCCTCGTGACTTGTAGCCTTACCTCACTTCAAGAAATGCATTAAATTGTAGAAGCTCTACGTACCACTAACCCTTCACTTAAGTAGCTTAATAACCCTTCATAAAACTCTAAGTAAACCAACGATTAATCTAAACTCCTCTCTAAAATAAGCTCAAATTGGATCAATGCTTACAGCGGTGTACCTCCCCTCAAAGGCGGCTCCAGCCAGCCTCCGTAGGCCAACCCGCACTCGGCGCACTGTCCTTCAAGGTTTATAAATGGAATTAATAATCTAATCTTTGATCAAAAGATTGCGTTACACGGAGATGAATAATAAATAGACTTGATTAGCAGGCCGGGTTGTCTATGTCAGCATTGTCAGTGGCGAGAGCACGAGCACGGTTTTTTTCAGCGGATTAATAATAAGTTTTTTTCCTTGTCTTACCGTTTGAAAACGAAAAGGATGATGCAAGGGTAACGGTAACGCCCGTCATGTGACGGCCCTCCGCCTCCCACTTCGGGCTTCACGTCACGCCGCCCAACCGCCGTCTAGCCGCGTCCGGCCGCGCCTGACAGAAGTGTCCGGCTGGTCGCCTCGGACGGCCGACTCGTGCCCCGCCCGAACTTCGAAGCTGGCGGACGGTGGGCACTGGGAGTCGCCAGTGGGCGCAGTCACGCCGACCCGACCGGCGTGCGACCTCGTGCCTGCGCACTCTGTCAGTCAACACCTCGCAGGCACGCTATCAGCGGGAGGGGAGGTGGCAGCTGCCGGTTATCCTCTGTGCGGCGGTGGGCGACTGACCGGCTGCAGGGCGCACTAAGAAGCACTTGCATTCCCACCTAGCAGAGGGCCGTGCGGGCGGCCGGACAAGTGGAGCGGCGCGTGGCCGCCCAAGGAGAGGAAAGCGACGTGTTCAAAGGAGAGTGGGATGCTGTGCTGGGCGCACCGGCGGGGAGGGGCGGTACGCGAGCTGGCGTCAGTCCACATTCCTCTAGCGGCGCGCTCTGCATGCGCATCATCAGCACCCCCCATGTATCCTCATCATGATCTCACGAGACACCACCAGTCCACCCGCCACCTCACCCTCCTTTTCTAACTCCCCACTCTTCCGCTGCCTTCCTCCACCTCACCCTTCGTCATGGTCCCATGTGGTTTTGCAAAGAAAACCTTCCACGCTCCTGCCCACACAAAACAAAGCTGTAAAAGATTCCTACCATACTTTAGCACCCCCTCCTTCCCTCCTTCCATGCTCATTGCTCATTTCTTTTTTCCTTTCCCCAACATGCCTCCTTTTTCCTTAAAACTTTAATTAGCCTCAAAGAAAAAGTTGTATTTTTTGAGACCTTTTTTTAAAAATTTTCACCCATCAAATGAACTATTAGATCTTGGTCGAAACTCTAAATGAATACAAAGCATCAAACCAACAAGCAAGGACCATGCAATGCTTACCCTACAAACAAGAGAAAACCATCATGATCGCAACATTGTCACATAGTGAAATAAACTAAAGTGTCATTTTGAAGGGTTTCCACGGAGCTCACATCAACAAACTTAAGCAATAGGAAAGAGAGTTAGTATGAGCAATAGTCTCTGCAAGTCGGGTAATTGGGCAATCTACCATGAGGGAGTCGTGAAGAACCATCATCCAGAAGTTCCATACCCCCAAGCCAAGAAAAGACCATGTTTAATTTCTTAGATATGACCCTAACATTTTCATAAGCACAAATTCAGTTAGCTTTTCTTTTATACATCATTATATTTTGGTTACATTGATCATATTTGGCCCTTGTGAGCATTAATCTAATCTTCTAAATCTTCTTCTTCTTCTTCTTCTTCTTCTTCCTCTCTCTCTCTCTCTCTCTCTCTCTCTCTCTCTCTCTCTCCACACACACACACACACAATCCACTTAAGAGATATGAACCACACTTGGTGGCTATTATCACATAGCACAAGAACTAAAATAGTCGATTTTGCTTAGCATATATGTAGTCTTAGCCCATTGTTAGCTTGAGAACACTAGAAATAGTTCTCAACTATAGCATTATATGGTAGTGATGTGTGTGAACACACTTAGGACCGTCGGGGTACTTTTTCCCTCACTAGGAGGTTTTTTCCACGTGCGTATGTACACCCTCTTATCTACTCATTTTGGGGTGTGTACTTATCTTTTGTATCTGGCACACATTTGTTCATTCTATTCTAGTGAGTTTGTGTGCTCTCAAGCTTCTCTATCTTGTGTGTGTGCATTGTTAAAACCCTAACCCTAATTCTAATAATTGGTATCAGAGCTAGCTTCCTTAACACTTGATCTAGTAGTCTGCCTCCCTCCTCACGACCCTATTTTTTCTATCTCCGATTGAGATCCCCTCTTAGGAGAAGAAGGTGTATACTACTGTAGTGTGTTGTATACAAAGTATACATAATGTTTTTAGGGTCTACGATGCGATTCGAGCGCGTTTTAGGGTGCAATTTAGGCACCACAAGGTTTCTATAGACGTTCTGGAGAGGCGTCATTTTTTATTGGTTCTGCTCAATTTTGGGTATTTGGGCTATGTAGCGGCAAAGATTTGGTGTGCAGCAGCATCTACAGTGTCTTCAACAACATCGACCCTCATACTTTTGCCAGTAACACTCTATTCTCTACTCTGCGTTATTTTTCATACACTTTGCAGGTGATTCAGTCAGTTGGCAACCATCCAGGGTTGCATTCAGTGAATATTGAGTACTTGCAGTGTGTTGAAAGATTTTGCATTTGGTAGAAAGTCATGGTGGCTGGTAGTAGTGATGTATTCAACATGTTGTCTCCTGTGAGGACAAACTTGATGGGACTAACTACCCATTGTGGTCCTATATGATGAGGCATGTATTGGTTGCTAAAGACCTTTGGAATGTGGTCAGTGGTAGTGAAACTCATCCTATTTCACAACTACCAGTGCAACCAGGTGCTGCAGGTACATCTGAAGTAGAATCTGATGATACAGATGTGGCTCCTCCACATGCACCACCAGTACCTCCCACTACTGCTCAAATGAGATGGAATGGAAGAGATGCACAGGCACATGCATTGCTTGCACTTTCTATGCAGCGAAGCGATCATCTCTTCATTGTCACCTGAAATGTTTAAGTCATCTACATATAAGACAACCAAAATAATCTTACCATGACTTTTTAGAACATACAAGTTAGTATCAAAAGCACTTCTTATAAACCCAATATTTTTGAAAAATTGGTCTATCTTGTGATACCATGCCCTTGGGACCTATTTCAGCCTGTACAATGCCTTCTTCACAGCCTGCAAACTTTGTTTTCTAATCTGGGCATCTCAAAACCTGGTGGTTGAGCTAATATACCTCCTCCTTAAGATGGCCATTCAAAAATGCTGATTTGACATCCATGTGAAAGACTAGCCACTTTTTGTGAGCATCCAAGGCAAGCACCGCCCTAATAGTTGCATATCTGCGCAAACAGTTGGAGTCTAAGCACATGAATGAGGGATAGCTTCTTGACCAAGATCAAAGATTTTAAGGAGCAACTTGCTAGTGTGGATGAGATATATCATGATAGTACATTGGTGCCCACAATTCTCAATGCATTGCTGGATTCTTATCAGAGTTTTGCCTCTACCCTTAGACTCATGATGAAGGGAAATCCAAATGCCCTTACATTTGATGAGTTGGTTTCAATACTCTTGCAGAAGAGCAGTAGTCTAGGCAAAACAGATCTAATATGTGAGTTGGTGACCAAGCTTTTGTTGCCAATCAGAAAGGCAAAGGTAAAGCTTCTTCGCATAGTGGCTATAAGCCAAAATTAGAATCCTCGATAAGGATGCAGAGAAAGCAGGTGATAAGCCTAAAAAGAAGGACAAGTGTCACTATTGCAGGAAACCAGGGCACTACATACATGAGTGTAAGAAAAGGCTAGAGAAGGAGAAAAAGAAAGAATCGGGCATGGCTGTGGTTGATGCATCTGCACCAAGTGCAAAGAAGAAGGAATCTGCAAGTTTTGCTCAAGATGATTGGGCATGGACTGTACATTGCAGTTATGACCCTTTTGTTCATGATGTATGCATGATGTCAATGGCAGAATCGGATGCTTGGTACTTTGAGAGTGGTGCTAGTAAGCATATTACTTCACAAAAAGATTTGTTCTTATCTCTGAAATCTATCCCAAGTGCAGGAACCGTCACATGTGCAAATGGTTCCTCATATTCTGTCAAAGGAGTTAGTAGAGTTGTACTCACTACTGCAAATGGAGGCGTATTTACTCTTTCGAAAGTTTTATATGTGCCAGGCATTAAGAAGAACTTGCTGTTAGTTTCAGCCTTAGCCTTGTCAGGCTTGACGGCAGTGAAATTTATGGATGACAGATGTACAGTTCAGGATAGAAATGATAGTTATTCTATCGTTGCCTCAAGTACCTTGTTTCATGGCCTATATAAGATGGATGTATTTGAGAAGTTGCAGCATGATGTTTGCTTAGTCTCGACTAGTGCTATGAGTGATGCAAAATTATTGCATGCATGATTTGGCCATCTGAATTATGGCAGTTTGTTATGCCTTCAAAGGCATGATATGATGTCTGAGTTGCTAACTCTTGAGACCCCTACTAGACATGTATGTGAGGGGTGTATTCTTGGTAAAATGTATCGGGCATCATTTCCAAAGGATGGATCTGTGAGAGCTGTTAAGAAATTACAGCTTATACATAGTGATGTATGTGGTCCTATGAGGACACCATCTATTAGGAGATATCTCTATGTCGTCACTGTTATTGATGATTACTCCAGATATAGCTGGGTGTATCCATTAAAGTAGAAGTCAGAGGTTTTTATGTGCTTTAAGCACTTCATATCCATGGCTAAAAATGCATGTGAATGTAAAGTTGGCACCCTTCGTTTCAGATTGAGGGGGGGAGTATATGTCCAAGGAATTTCATGCATATATGGCTGAAAAAGGCATAAGGCATCAATGTACAGTGCCATACACACCTCAACAAAATGGTGTGGCTGAGAGGAAGAACATGTCTCTCATGGAAATGGCACGATGTATGGTGAAAGCCCAAGATTTATCTCATAGTTTTTCGTTAGAGAGGTAACTATGTGCACAAACTATGTGTTAAACAAATGCCCTACCAAGGCCTTGCAGTCTAAAACTCCTTATGAATCTTGGCATGGCAGCAGCGCAGGAAGCCTTCTGTGGCTCATTTGCGTGTTTTTGGTTGTCTTGCTTATGCTCTGGTGCCTGAGAAACAACGTAGTAATCTTGATGATAAGGCAATTAAATGCATATTTGTGGGATGATACAGTTTAGAAAGCAAGGGATATAGGCTCTACCATCCAGCCTCAAAGCGGATTTTGGTAAGTAGAGATGTTGTTTTTGTCAAAAACTTAGTTCAGCCTATGCTTTCATGCAAAAAATAGCAGAATGTATGCTTACAAGGCATGTTTGATTTGCTCCTACCTTTTGTTGCCATATACATAGGCAGTGATGTGTGTGAACACACTTAGGACCGCCGGGGCACTTTTTCCCTCTTTAGGAGGTTTTTTCCCCCGGCTTGTATATACGCCCATCATTCTAGGGCTAACTTATCTTTTGTACATTGACACAATCTAATACACTTTGTGTTGTGTGCATTCTTGCTTCTTCTTCTCCAAGCTTTGTGTGCTTTCCTGTAACCCTAATTCCAACAATTGGTATCAGAGCAGGCATCGGCTCTCAGGGCTACGCCGCCAGCACCCTCCGACTCACGTTCTCCGATTGAGGTGAGCTTTCACGAGCGCTTGCAGGTCCCTATACTTCGCAAATAAGCCCGTAGGGCTTGGCGTTCTCAAAAATCGCATCTCAGGTCATTTCGGGCTCTGTTTTTGCATTTCAAGTTCTGCACAGGTATTTTCGTCATTTTCTGTAGAAATTTTGACAGTGCAGTTTTCTGCAAAACAGGCATACGTACTCTATTGTGGACTGTGCTACATAGCACAGTTGTTTTCTGTTCAGTCTTTGCTTCATTACAGGTAGCTTTTGCATCAGTTTCAGTCAGTGGCCATGGCTGATAACAGCAATGATGTATTTCGCATGTTATCTGCTGATGACAAATTGGATGGAGACAGCAACTACCCACTTTGGGCATACATGATGCAGCATGTTTTGGTTGCAAAAGGAGTATGAAACATTGTGCAGGGTATGGATGTACGTCCAGGTTCTGTGGATGTAGGATCTGTTGAGGATGTTTTGCAGGTTCTAGCAGCTCTACTGTTGCTGCTGTTTTACCCACTGCTGAACAAGCTCGTTGTGATGGTAAAGATGCGTAGGCTCATGCCTTGATTGCACTTTCTGTCAAACGTAACATCACCCCACATACTCGTTTAGCTAAAATAGCAAAACAGGCTTGGGATATTCTAGCTGGTTTGTATGCAGGTCGTAACGAGGTAAAAATCGCTTACCTACGTAAAGAGCTAGAATTGAAGATTATGCAGGAAGATGATGACATGAATGTTTTTCTTGCTGAGATTAAAGATCTCAAAGAACAGTTGATTTCTGCAGGTGAGATTATTCCTGATCATTCTCTTGTGCAGACTGTTCTTGATGCTTTACCTGAGATATCAGACTTTTGCTTCCACATGGAGACTCAGGCAGCGTGCAGTTGATCAAGCATTTATTGTTGCCTAGCAGCAGAGAAGAAGTGGTAAGGCAGCCCCTTCCACTGTTTCTTCTCCTATTAGTAGGTCTGCAACTTCTTCTCCTTCCACAGGTAGCAACAATAAGTCTGAGAAGGCTCTTGATAAAGGCAAGAAAAAGATCAGTTGCAACTATTGTAAGGCAAATGATCATGTCATTAAGAATTGCCCTAAGCTAAAGGCTAAAGAGGCAAAGAAGAAAGAGTCAAATGCAGCCACAATAGCGGATGCTTCTACAAATGCAGATTCTGCAAATGTTGTGCAGGATATAGAATGGGAATTTAGCGTATATTGCCAGTATGACCCATCTGTACATGATGCATGTTTGGCAGTTTCTATTGACTCTCATGTTTGGTATTTTGACAGTGGTACTACAAAGCACATTACCTCGCATCGTGATATGTTCACTTCTCTTGAGGCTGTCCCTAATGAGAATACTGTCACATGTGCCAATAATGCTTCTTACCCAGTGAAGGGCGTTGGTAAAATTATGCTTACGGCTGCAAATGGTAGCGCTTTCACACTTTCAGATGCTTTGTATGTGCCAGGAATAAAGAAGAATCTATTGTCTGTCTCTGCGCTTGCTAGACTTGGACTTGTAGTCAAATTTGTGGATGACAGATGTACTGTTCATGATTTGACTTCTGGTGATACGATTATTGTATCTGGCACCTTGTTTCGTGGGCTGTATAGGCTCAATTCTTATGACAAGTGTGTGGAAGATTCAGCAAATGCAGTTTCTGATGAAAAGGCAGTTTCAGATGCAAAACTATGGCATGCTCGTTTTGGTCATCTGAACTTTGCTAGTTTGCTGCGTTTGCAGAAATTTGATATGGTTGCTTCATTGCCCCCTCTTGAGGCACCATTGAAACATGTTTGTGAAGGCTGTATTTTGGGCAAAATGCAACGTTCTACATTTCCAAAGGATGGTTCTGTGCGGGCCACTCGCAAATTGCAACTTCTACATAATGATGTATGTGGGCCTATGCAAACTCCGTCATTTGGTAAACACTTGTACTTCGTGACTTTCATTGATGATTACTCAAGGCATACATGGGTATATCCACTGAAGGCAAAGTCCGAAGTGTTTTTGTGCTTCAAACAGTTTTTGCTTATGGTTGAAAATGTATCCAATTGTAATGTGGGCACCCTCCGTTCTGATCGAGGGGGGGAGTACATGTCTAAAGAGTTTGATGCATTTCTGGCTAGTCGTGGGATAAAACACCAATGTACAGTGCCGTATACCCCTCAGCAAAATGGTGTTGCTGAGAGAAAAAACAGGTCACTTATGGAGATGGCACGATGTATGGTCAAGAGCCAAGCTTTGCCACATGCATTTTGGCTTGAGGCTGTCATGTGTGCTGCATATGTACTCAACAGGTATCCCACTAAGGCCTTGCAGTCTATTACTTCATATGAAGCTTGGCATGGCAGGAAACCTTCTATTGGTCACTTGCGTGTCTTTGGTTGCTTGGCCTATGCTTTAGTGCCTGTGCAACAACGCAGAAAATTGGATGATAAGGCTATCAAATGCATTTTTGTTGGTGACAGTGCTGAGAGCAAGGGTTACAGATTGTATCATCTGCAGTCAAAGCATATCTTGATTAGTCAAGATGTTGTTTTTGTGGAAGATGCTGTGCAGCCTTTGTTATCATGTACCAAAGAGACAAGTGTGAGCTCACGGGATGTATTTGATACGTTGTTGCCTCTATTTACAGGTGGGAATTCAAATGTAAGTCCTAATGAGGCAAATATTCAGCCTATGCAGATTTCAAACGACATCATAGATCAGCCTATTTCTGATGCAAATTTACAGGATATAATTCATGAGGATAGGGCTGAAAATGAGCAGGCTAGAGGTATGCCTAAATGGCTGGTGCAAACCTTGCGTGATAGTAAAATTGATGCACCTATATCTAGTCGTACTCGTTCAGGTTTTCAGCATGCCTCTTATGCATCAGATTGTTATGCTTTGGCTGTGTCTAGTATGTGTGAAGAGGAAGAACCTCTTTCATTTGATGAGGCACGAAATTCAAAAAATTGGTTGGCTGCAATGCAAAGTGAATATGATGCTATAATGAAGAATGGTACATGGTCTTTGTGTGATTTGCCTATTGGTAAAAAGTCCATTAGATGTAAGTGGGTTTTTAAGTTGAAACGAAAGCCAGATGGCAGTGTTGATCGCTATAAGGCTAGGCTTGTTGCAAAGGGTTATGCTCAAGAAAAGGGCATTGATTTTGATGAGACCTTTGCTCCCACTTGTCGTATGACTACCATTCGTAGCATGTGTGCAGTGGCAGCTCATAATGGTTGGAATGTACATCAGTTGGATATAAAGACTGCGTTCTTGAATGGAGATTTGCATGAGGAGGTGTATGTATCGCAGCCTCGTGGTTTTGTTCAAAGAGGGCAGGAAAACAAAGTGTGCAGGTTGAAAAAGGCTTTATATGGTTTAAAGCAAGCTCCACGAGCTTGGTATGAAAAGATACAGGCATATTTGACTGCACATGGTTTTCAGAATAGTCCAACAGAAAGCACTTTGTATGTTAAACGTGTGGATGATGTACATCTAATCATTGCTCTCTATGTCGATGACATGCTGCTCACAGGACCAAATGAGAGTCATATTGCTGATTTTAAGGCTGATTTGAATGCCTCTTTTGAGATGTCAGATTTGGGGCATTTGCATCATTATTTGGGGATACAATTTAAGCAGTGTGATGGAGGTATTGCTTTGTGTCAGACAAAGTATATTGAGACATTGTTGCGGAGATTTGGCCTTGAAGACTGCAAGCCTATTGCTACTCCAATGGAGACAGGTTTGAAGTTGAGTCTTCATGATGCTGGAGATCACTTTGATGTCACACTCTATCAGACAGCTGTTGGTTGCCTCATTTATGTATGCATTACGAGTCCAGACATTCAGTTTGCAGTCTCACAGGTGAGCAGGTTTATGCATAGCCTAGGGTCTCAGCATTGGAAGGCAGTTAAACGCATCTTTCGCTAACTTGAGTGGCACCATACATCTTGGGTTGTTTTATCCCAAGGGGGGATCATTGCTGCTAGATTTACATGCCTTTTCGGACTCAGATTGGGCTGGTTGCTATGACACAAGAGTGTCCACAAGTGGTTTTTGTTTCATGCTCGGTAGCTCATGCATATCTTGGTTGAGTAAGAAGCAACCTCCTGTGTCCACTTCTAGTTGTGAAGCTGAGTACAGGGCAGCTTTCACAGCTACGGTTGAGTGTGTGTGGCTCAGACGGCTTATGGCTGATTTGGGTGTTGGACAGGAGTCTGCCACCTCTATCTACACTGATAGTCAGAGCGCATTGGCAGTTGCGAGAAACCCAGTTTTTCATGCTCGCACAAAGCACATTGAGGTGCATTATCACTATGTCAGGGAGAGACTCTCAGCAGGAGAGATCAGCTTGGCCTATGTGCCAACACAGGACAACCTCGCCGATCTTTTCACAAAGGCGCTTCCTCGTGAGAAGTTCAAAGCTTTCCAGAAAGCTTTGGGCTTGCTCCCCTTTGTGGATTGATCTACTTCGGGCATGGCATTCCCCTATACATGAGTGCCAGCTCTCGTTCACACCATCACTCCCAGGGGGGATTTGTTGCCATGCAGTGATGTGTGTGAACACACTTAGGACCGCCGGGGCACTTTTTCCCTCTTTAGGAGGTTTTTTCCCCCGGCTTGTATATACGCCCATCATTCTAGGGCTAACTTATCTTTTGTACATTGACACAATCTAATACACTTTGTGTTGTGTGCATTCTTGCTTCTTCTTCTCCAAGCTTTGTGTGCTTTCCTGCAACCCTAATTCCAACACCTTTGTTTAATGGAGGGCAACCATATGTAGAGCAATTGAATGCTCAACCAAGTGCTGAAATTCAGCATTTGCAGGTGCAAAATCAGCCTTTTGATGAGGCAATTATTGAGGATGTAGTGGATGAGGAGAGAGCAGCCATAGAAGAATCTAGGCGTATGCCAAAATGGCTTGTGCAGACATTGAGGGATAGCAATTTGGTAGCTCCTTTACCTAGCAAAACTCATGTGTAGGTTCTCATCATGCAGATTATTCTCATGTGGATCATGTTCTCATTTCTACTTTATGTAATGAGGAGGAACCTGTTTCCTTTGAGGAAGCATAGGATAATGATCATTGGATGCATACTATGCAGGATGAGTATAACTCTATACTCAAGAATGACACCTGGTATTTGACAAATCTACCTCATGGTGGCAAGAAGGCCATTGGTACTAAGTGGGTTTACAAGTTAAAACGTAAAGCAGATGGTAGCATTGATCGCTACAAGGCCAAACTTGTTTGCAAAGGGGTATGTGTGTGAACACACTTAGGACCGCTGGGGCACTTTTTCCCTCACTAGGAGGTTTTTTCCCCCGTGCATATGTACACCCTCTTATCTACTCATTTTGGGGTGTGTACTTATCTTTTGTATCTGGCACACATTTTTTCATTCTATTCTAGTGAGTTTGTGTGCTCTCAAGCTTCTCTATCTTTTGTGTGTGTGCATTGTTGAAAGCCTAACCCTAATTCCAACATCAACAAGCACCTAGCCCATCATTTTAACATGAGCTACATGAATAATCACAAACTTGGGCTCACCAACAATCACAAACTTGAGCTACACTAAAAAATTACAGTGCCATAGCCTATTACTAGAGCTACATTGATTTTCGTTAAAACCATGCGCATCAAGCTACCAACGATGAAGTAAGTTGGGTCATCCATCTTGAGAGCTAGCAAAGCAATGAGATAATGTTAATTTCTCTTCTTCTTTTTTAACATCTTACATAGCTATAATTTAACTAGCTTTCATGGCCTAAAAGAAACATGATTCTTAGGCACTAGGCCCATGTTCAAGATAAGAGCTTACCTTAGTCTATGCTAAAAATAAGTGTCATTTGGCACTTCTCTCATAGAGCGCCAAGGTTCCCTTTTGTAAGACGTTGGCTACTAGCTGTGAGCAACAAACTTTCGCTTGCTAAGTTTGCATGTTGCTAAGCAACGAAATAATGCTACTAATTTCGCACGCTGCTAATTTTGTTGCAGTGCAGTGTTTGAACTTCGCTACTATTATTACTATGCATTTCTAACCTTTTTGTCCTTTTGTACTAACATACATGTTTTTTTGTAACCACCTCTCTTTTTTTTATCTACTACTCTAGATGTTTTTTTTAACTACCTATTTTTTTGTATATATATATGACATGTTTAACTCAAATGTAATTTTCATTTACTCTTTGGATTTTTTCCCAGAGTATACCAATGTTTTTTTGCTATAATTACTGCTTCTCAAGAACAGTGGCACATGTATGGTTGCTTATTAAGGAGTAATTGACAGCATCAAACAACATGGCAACAATAGAGGGATTACGTGGGCCAACACCCTCATTGAACCCAATGGCTGACATCTTGAAGCCATTGAGATCTATGCCCCAAATGCACCTCCCAATACCATTTGCCATGCTAACAACAAGAGTGTCATCGAGTTTTTCACCCCCTGTCACTTCAAACCCAACGGGCTTTGGTCCTTTACCTAGCATTTCCACAATTCCTATAGGTTCCAACCCTTGGGACGCCCACACCTTGGACATACTACTAGTCTAGGAAGGGGGGTTTCCCACAAGGACTGAGTGAGTCCCTACCCACAAGAGCACTCACATACAGCCTCAATGGCTCATACAGAAATACTGCCATACAGATTTCAAGAGTTATGGGCAAATACGACAGAACGACAGATCTTGTTCAATTCATTCAAATGTTTGAACAGAGACATGAAGCCTTCAGAAACCCAAACTGCCCCACCAAGGTACATGCGTTAAACTTATGCTTAGAGGGAAAATCGATGGTTCATCACATTGATGCTGATGATCAAAACCAACTTCAGAACCTTGAAAATAGCCTTTATCCACACTTTTTCAAGACAAGGTGATCAGTGGAGTGTAGCAAAAGAACTCTATTCAATTGAGCATAAACCAAACGAAACCATTAGAGACTTTATCCTATGGATAAAACTCTTGGACTCACGATGTGAGTCTTGGGAAAAATTAAATGATTCTCAATTGAGGAGATGTTTCATGATGGGCTGAAAGAATAACAGCTTACACAACTTGATCATTGTATCCAACCCGAAAACATTTGATCAATGTTGTAAAGAAGCAGTACGTTTAGATGACAACATGCTGGAAGATGATCATGCCGAGATGTTCCTCACAACTAAACCAAGTGAAGCAAAGGCTAAAGAATGATCAATCTCAGAATTGGCATTCCTTGAATTCTATGCAGCCTGCTTAAAAACTTTCAATTGACATCTCTAAGAGAGGATGAAATCCTTCATAGCCAAATATCCTTAATGTCTCTACAAGTGCGGAGCAAAATGCCTTGTGTTCAGTGCAATCACTATGGCCATCCCAATCCCCATTGTACATACAAGGCACCTGTTTTTCTGTACTGTATATATTGTAAATCCTTTGATCATGATACTACAAAGTGTCCTAATTCATCAACAAATAACTCAAAACCTCCACCTCCCGTGCACCAAACTGAAACAGTCCAAAGGGGGTAGAAATCGCTAAAGAGCCAGTTAATCAAACACTTCAGTGTTTCTATTGTCGTGGACCTCACAAAGTGGTAGACTGCATAGTTTGGAATACTTCCATGCCTATAGTCACTAACACTTTGTAACCCATGTGTGAACAATGTGGCATTGATCACATGTTCCAAGATTTTCCAAGACAAGTTTCCTCAATTCAACTTGTCTCACAAAATACAATTCTTAACATCTTAAGTGTACAAAACGGGCAATTGTCCACAGTACCCTTGAATGTGCTTACACGCTTACAAGACAAGACACGAGAAATGGTCAAAAAGAACGCAAAAGACAATGCCTCAAAATGGGTAGAAGAACATGTTTTAAGGTAGAACCCAAAAGAGAAAACAAAACCTTCTAAAACCAAGAAAAACAAGGGACAACAAACTATCAAAACCAAGGTTGAAAAAGAGGACAGGGAAAAGGGGCCTGTGGAGGACAGGGAAAAGGAGCCTGTGGAGGACATAAATCCAAAAGAGCCAAAAGCTACACATGATGCAGAAGCATCCACGTCAAAAGCCGCCACACAAACCACAAAACCCATATGTGCAACACAGGATACAAAAGCCCAAAAGAAAATCCTAATTGTACTAACTCAATTGTCTCAGCTGAATCAAAATTCTTCTCCTCTACGTCCTCTAACACTTTTAGACCCTCAAAACGCTCAAACCTCGCAAGGATCCAACACTATGAACTCTCACCTGGTTACACCTGACTCTGAATCACCATTCAGCCCACTAACCAATCTATTTGACTATTGACAGTCCCTCTCCTCTACGTCCTCTAACACTTTTAGACCCTCAAAGCACTCAAACCTCGCAAGGATCCAACACTATGAACTCTCACCTAATTACGACTAACTCACAACTAACTCTGAATCACCATTCAACCCACTAACCAGTCTATCTGACTACTGAATGACAATCCCCTGACTATTAGACCTTACTCAAAACCACTTCCCTTCAACCTGCATAAACCAATCCTAGTCCTCTACACCTTCAGCTAGTTACATTTGATGCTCAATCAACCTTATCTGACTTTGTATCTTCTCAAGAGTCAGCTCCTCTGAATTAGCATCAACTCTCGAGACATCAGATTAACACTCACAGGTGTTCCATTTCCATGAACTCAATCAAAGCAACACATTCACTACAACTAAAACATCAAATCAAAAAACTTTGCATCCTGTTCATAACATATTTAATCCAAACTCTTTAACTTCTGTAAATAGATTTTAAACAATATAACAAGACAAACCTGAAGAATCCACACTAGCATCCTCTGATGAAGCAATCCCCAACTCAGATACCTGTGATATCTCCAACACACTAGGGACCACCTTCCCCTCCATAGTAAACTCACCAACCTCTGATCAATCCTCCATCACTTTGCCAGCATCTACTACCTCCAACTCTTGGTCCATAGCCATACAACCTGCACTTTCTGTAATTTCACAAACACACCGATCTAATGCCTTTGCATCAACTAACAAATCACTCACATAGTGATCCATAACATGCACATTACTACTAGCATGACACACATCAAGAAAATCAAATGTATTAACTTTACCTGGTATAGTGGGTGGCATACACAAACCAGATGTCCATTTCATCTTCCTCTCTTGATACATGGCAATCTTCATAGCTTTTGCAAATGTGTGTGGGTCTTTCACCTCCACCTTCTCCTTGATCCTCTCATGTAGCACTTCAATCAACTTGTCCTTCTTCAAAAAGTCAGGAGGGACCTGGTTCTCTCCTAAGGTCTTGAGTATCTTCCTCCATGCAGCTTCAAACCTACTAACAAAATCTGACATTTCTTCATCCTCTCCTTGATTCAGCCTGCCCAGCTCTCTCCACAAGTTATCTCGACTATCTACTTTCCCATATCTTTTCCTTATGGCTTCACTCAATACATCCCGGCTTCTTCTCTCAGCATCTGTGGCCTCATCCTCAAACCACTCCTTAGCTACATCTTTTAACAACAAACTCACCTATTTCAACTTGTAGGCATCCTCGTCTCTATTGTTCCTCAAAATAGCCAACTCAACTCTCCTCAGGGACACAGTGACATCCTCTCCCTTCTCACCTCTGAACACGTCATATCCAAATCCAACCATTGGTCCTGATTTGATTAGCAACAAGTGGGTTCTAACCTGTAAATCAAAGCCTTGAACAATAGCTTTCCAATCCTCAGTGAAGGCACCAAAACATGTGAGGATGCAAGGGACACAATGACATCCTCTCCCTTCTCACCTCTGAACACGTCATATCAAATCCAACCATTGGTCCTGATTTGATTAGCAACAAGTGGGTTCTAACCTGTAAATCAAAGCCTTGAACAATAGCTTTCCAATCCTCAGTGAAGGCACCAAAACATGTGAGGATGCTGGATGATGACCTCTACAACAACACGAGACACCACACAAGTAAAATATGTTAAGGGATCAAACTACGAGACACTAAAATTTCAGCTCCAAGGGCACCAATCAACTCTGTGCTTATCCTCAATGCTTCAACCGACACCTTTGGACAACTATACACACCCTAATCTGACTCAGTTGATTCCTCTAGATGTCCTCCCAAGTCAGATCTAACTTCCAACACCTCTAATTTTCAACCTATACACCCCATCTGACTTTCTCTGACAATCAGCTGACCTGAATCCTTCACAGCTAAAAAACGGCTTACTGTAAACTAATTTAGAAGGCTGGCATGCTAACCCTAGTTCAATATGAGTCCTCTTGGCTCCTTTATTATCCTCTAGCATCAGCTAGAGTATAATAAACCTACAACCCCACAATCTTACTGAACACTTTACTGATCTTCTGTGCTGACACTTGTCAAACTGAACTTGACATAAACTGACTCAACTTTGTGAAATCTATCTTTAAACCTACAACCCCACAATCTTAATAAACACTTTATTGATCTTCTCTACTGACACCTGTTAGATTGAATTTGACTGAAACTGACTCAATTGTGTGAAACATACCTAGCCGATTCAGCTACCTCAATTGAATCATAAATTTCCACTTATGTGTCCTCTGGCACTCCCTAACTCTTAGGCTACTCTAATTTCATAAAGATATAACATTATAGACTCTCAACAATTGACTACAACATACTCAAATCTGACTGTATTGACTCAATTGTCTCAGTTGATTCACCTAAATCAGACTTCCTCTCCTCTGCATCCTCTGACACTTTTAGACCCTCAAAACACTCAAACCTCCCAAGGATCCAACACTATGGACTCTCAACTAATTACAACTGACTCTCAATCAATTCAATCCACTAACTAATCTATCTGACTACTTACATTCCCTTGACGGTCAGACCTAACTCAAAACCACTTCCCTTCAACCCGGATAAAACAATCCTAGTTCTCTACACCTCTAGTTGATTACATTTTATGGTCAATCGACCTTATTTGACCTGTATCTTCTCATCTGATGTTGACTGAGTCAGCTCTGACCACTCAGCATCAGCTCCCAAGACATCAAATTAACACTCATAAGTGTTCCATTTCCATGAACTCAATCAAAGCAACACATTCTCTACAACTAGAACATCAAATCAAAAACTTTACATCCGTTCATCATAGATTCAATCCAAACTCTCTGACTTCTTCAAATAGATTAAAAAAACACATCACTGTCTCAACATCCCTAAGACATGGGCTCAAACATATGAGAAGAAAACACCAAAAACCTTAGGGAGCCTCCACAAGTAGACCCTAGCAACAACTTTTCATTCAACCATCTTCACACCCACAACTTCTAACCTCACTGAATCCATTGCCATAAACAGCATGTCTTTCTCAAATACATACAAACCGGCCTTCATCTGATAGATGGCAGCTCTATAGTTGAGCAAGTATTAGACCGAGCCAAGTCTATAACAGAGATGCCACACATAGAGATCCTAGGGCAACCACATCCTAGCTGATTCTCTGGTCCTCAGCATACCTTGTACTCTAACTCAAACAAATCTACTCACAATGTACTGATCTTCTCTCTACCACCTTTTTTTATATGTAAAACCTTCATCTTGTAGGCAACCCCTCCTTTGTAGTCCCTCTGCTCACTCATCCTTTGAAAACTTCTAAAACTCTCCCCTCCTCTTCAAACCATCATTGCCTTGTTTCTTCTAGAATGTTGCATTGCCCAACTCTATTGATTGCCCATACTCGTTCCTTTCTCCTTCACACTTGCACATATCCACCAGGTTGCCACGTGTCACTTTTTCCACCAAGGATCCACTTCACACTATCTTATATACATTACATCTATCTTTACAACATGTTTGAAATAAGATCTCGATTCCTCTCACAACGTGTATACAACACAGGCAATTACATGGCATAGAGACGATCACAACGCCCTCAAAACATGGCATAGACACGATGACAACGCCCTCAAAACATAGACATGATCACAATGCCCTCAAAACGTGGATAACCATCGTGTATTAATAAGAATCCATACTATCATGCTGGGGGGATCTTGCCCCCCCTAGATCCCTACCAGGGGGGCCTAGTTGGCCCCCCTTGGAACTATCGCTCAAACCCCTAACCATCAATGGTCATAATAATGACCCCATCAGTGTCTAAACTAGGGTTCCCACCAAAGACATATGCACCAATGGCTTCTCCTCATAATGTGGGTCTTTAAAAATGTGCACCAAACATAGATGTGAGATACATGCTAAGAGACAAGCATCGAGTGGATACTAACACCCCCCCTCAATGTCTTCTTGAAGATAGATTATGTTCTTATGGGATCCTTTACAAATGTGCACCAAAGATAGATGTAAGATACATGCTAAGAGGCGAGCATTGATTATATACTAACACCCCCCCTCAAAGATAGATTATGTTCTTAGGCCAACACCAAGTCGTCGTCGTTTAGCATTCGGATCACCCATTTTAAGTTTAGGTTGTTGACCAGAGTTGAAAGTGAGTTATGGTGGTAAATATCTTCCCACACACTTGAGCTGTATAAAGGGGGTTGTCAAGGTTACTAATTAGATTTTATCTTGTAAGAGGGTATAAAATTGTGTAAAGACCATTGGTGTACTTGGAAAGTACATAGAGAATGATGCCAACTATTGTCTTAAATGCACTTTTGGATTGTCGATCCTAATTTTGGACTGTTGATCCCTAGCCATTTTTTTATCGTTGATCTGACTTTCAAATCATTCATTTTTAGATCATACAATCCCATGTCCTAATGGTTATCAAATTCAATTCATCAATCGAACTCTCAAATTCATTCAGGATCCAAACCGTTGTCCCATCTTTTGGATCGTGAAAGTTAAGATCATCTCAGCTTTTATCTTACCGATTCGAGATCCAAATCGTCAACCTAATTTACCCATATTTGGATCATCAATCCACTGGACTTCCAGAAAGCAAAAACTTAAAAAAAATATCTTTAAAAAAATCACGTTTACATTGTTTCTATGCACCTTGCACATTTTTATTCCTTTTGTAAGTTTGTTTACTATAAAAGACTTGAAAATTAAAAAAACCCATCAAAAACCCTTAAAACCTATAAAAATACCAAAAATCACAAAATACTCATTAAAATAACCGTACCAAGCAATTATGGCATTGAATCAGGTGCCTATCCATTTGTGATTAAGTAGAATCATCACTTAGTCCTATTCTAGCCTGATGTGTGAATACCATACTTCATCTCATGCATCGGCATTAGGCAGTGGAATTGGACCACACGTAGAGTTGACCCCCTTAATTGTGCCAGACTCAAGCAATAGACTAGATCAGTGTTATAGGATATAAACCCTATTAAGCTTTCGTTAATAATTAGAATTGAGTCTAGTAAGCACCAAGTATTGATTGGTGAATCATCAAGAAGGGATAAAAGGACTGGAGCTCACCAAACTGGAGACAAGAAAATAGTCTGAATGCAAAGGAACGAGCTTAAACGCAATCAACTGGTGAAGACTATGTGTTATAATGCTACGATTATCACGAGACTACAAAATTCCTAGTCTATAATGACCATAATAGGGTGCTCCTAGAGCAATCGTCACTTTGTTCTCTAAAATGGGTATCAAGCAGAGCTCTATATCACAATTGTATCAATTCAAGTGGCTTAAACTTAAATCTATGTGAGAGATTACACCAATCATCTCAATAACTTGAATGATAGGTGTTCTATTAAGGAAACATTGAGCTAAACTTGTTCTTAGACCAAAATTATGTTCATGCTTAAAAATATGTGAACTTGCTATATTTGGGTTTTTAAAATATAAATAGTTTCTTTTCCAAAATGATTTTTTTCAATATAAAAAACCAAGGTCACTTATAATCTCTTATTTCTTTCACCTACTCAATGAGCCCTCTTCCTAGCTTCATAGCCCTCCCAACTTCACACCCTTTAGAGCCACCACCCACTATGGACACATGCCACATTTAACGAGTCTATTGGTAGGACCAATTATAGCAAATATGTGACGAGATATTCTAATTCTTTTCCCAAAATGTTGATGTGGTTTGGATGTCTGAGAGAGGAATAGAGATATGCTAGCTAACCTAATTGAATACTTGAATACACATGTTAGCCCCATAAGTTGTTCATTTTGATGGTTCTGGGAAGAGATGGATTCCATTTGACTTCTTAGTTTATCTTCATAGAAACGATGTTGCCTTTGGAAATCACTTTAGGTATTTTATCAAGCATTTTGACTTGGATAGCTACTCTGAGATGGAGAGCTAGTTCTTAGAGACCAAAGGGGTTAAAGATATGTGGTTTAAATTTAAGGCAACTTCATCCTATTTCTACAAGAGGAAGAAGACAAGGATGCCACTGGAAGTGCAACAATGTCAAGTGATAAACATTACCATTACTTGCATTCAAGAAAATGGGTGTATTCAAACTAGAGGACACAAAAGAGGAGGCGAGACATGGATCCTTATCACTAATAAGTACTTTCCTTTAACTATAAGCTCAAGAGGAAGAGACAGGGGAATAGGCAGAGCTAGAGGCAAAGAAACTCAAGAGAAAGTACAATACCTCCACTCAATGGTTGTTTATGGAACTATGATTTCCTCATCCACAGTAAAGAATTGTTCAACTTGAAGGAGGATAAAGCTCTAGGTGCAGTGGCCAATTTCCTTGACATATCTCTGCCTATGGACTTTAAGATGCAAGATGTATAGGCACCACCAAAAGAAAAAAAGTCATTGCTACCATATATCAAGGGCTTGATAAAATACATACTAAGAATTAGGAAAAAAATGGACTCTCATTTTCACCCCATTAGGATTCCACATGGTAACACCTCCTGTGAGCCCAGCATATCCTACTTTTGTAGTATCACCCAGCTATACCATGGACCAACCCACATCTTCTAACCTACAAGGCCATGCTATAGGGACTCAAGAGAGCATACTAGCATGAGTTTCACCTTCTTAGAGCCTAGAGCTACCCCCGCCCAAGACAATACTAGTACACTGCCTCATCTAGTGGGGCAAGCACCACACCACCAACTATGGCACCTATGTGACTGACATAGAAATCTCAAGTGGAGATCATAGGACATGACAACCCATAAAGACTATAGGAAGTACCTCCTGGACCTTGGAGGAGCTCATGGATTAGCCATTTTTAATGACCTAGCCTGGTGGCCTGGCCCTAGCGCCTTCACTTGCTACCCCTTTGGACATGGAGCTAGTATAGTGGACTACTTGGTGGGCTCTCCATCCTTGATACCCCTCATCTTAGATTTTACCATTTCGCCACACCCCATTGATGTTGCAGATGATCATGCATACTTAGCTTTCTCCCTCACATGCTAGTACATATCATCCAACACAGGCCCTACCACCACACCACTGCCACTCAAGATACCACTTCAATAGGGATACCTCTTTTGTCTACTCTGACCACATTTTCTGCACCCTTTCTGACCTTGACCCACATATCCAACACTTGATGAGCTTACCACACCGCTTGCAGCCACCCTTCACACATCCACCCCCGAACCACTTTCCCTCACACTAGAGCCACCCCGATCCACGTAGAGGGACTGTTCCACATAATAGTTGGTATGATGAGGAGTGTTGCAAGACCCATGTTCGCCTACAGTGGGAGATCACACGGGCTCCACCACTCACCAGCAAGCACGACAGATCTTTGTAGTGAAAAAGAATTCTTACAATGGACCCAGATGAGAAAGGTACTTTCTTTTGTAGTGAATGAAAAAACCAAAAATATTGATAGCCCCCAAACGCGATTTAGGGGCCTGGAATGCATATGAGGTCCCTGAATCTCGTTTGGGGGCCCCCAAATGTAATTCAGGGACCTCATATGCATTCCACGCCCCCAAATCGCATTTGGGAGCCATCAATATTATGAGAATGTTCTATGGTCTTCATGCATTGTGTATTAGATTATGATTATCAGTATCACGCAAGCCCTAGATTTCTTTAACAAAAGGAGGATGGGGCTCAAAAGAAAAGTCTCCCTTGCTGGTGAGGTTCAATGCATATTATGGTGTAGAGACATCACCAAAAATGTTTGGTTTTTCTTATACAAGATATATCTTTCTTGCTCAAAAGGGTAATTTATATTCAGATTTATTGTACTTTACTTTCTATTGTTTATCTACCCAACGATGGTTTGCAAACACTTCAGTTTATCTCCACTCTGCATGCTTTTATGTAGCTATAGAACTATTGAATGTTTCTCTTCTTCATTGTTTTTAAGCAGTTCCGAATGCCAACAGTACTTTTGTGAGCTTGCAATAGTTCGTTTTCTATTAAGTCATTGTATTATGCTTCTATAAAACCATTGAAAAACATCTTTCATACTATTTGCCTTCTTTATTCCTCTGAAATGTTGTGTGTGCTGAAAGAATGCATTACGTGCTATATAATGGGACTTTTCCATGCCTTGCATTGACCAGATTGCATGACATCCATACCTCTTTACAAAGTAAGGTAGATGATTGTGAATTATATGTTGCATTAATAAAACAAAGGTTTAAACATTCATAATGTAATCGATATAGTAGGGCTAGGTTAACATTATTACAATGTAATGTGTTATGTTGCAATCTATCCAAGCCTCCTTCATGCTCTTTCCAATGTTCTTCAAATGCCTTATGATTAATTTTGTTCCAAGTTTGTCTGTCATAGAATATAAATACTTAATCAAGAGATTGCCATACTTCAAACTTTACGTTCCTTGTTGTTGCGAGACCATCCGCTTCATGATCTTTCACAGTATTATGGAACCCCTTCCACAAGTTGTACTTGATTGTAGAGATATAATGTATTCATTTTTTAAGCTCTCTTAACATGTGGCCTTGACAAAAACCTTCTTACCTTAATACCCCCAATGGATAGTTTGATTGGAACTTCTTTACCATCTATCGACCTTTTCAAATCTTTAGTAATTTTAACATCACCACCATGAAGTCCGATGTTTGAAAGTACTTTTCCAATGCCTTTTCTTGCTTTCTTTGCTTTTTTGGAAGAAGTTTCCAATAAAATCCAATGTACAAGAATACAATTTTTTCAATGCTTCGACATAAAGCATGCAATGTGTATATGTGTACATTAGATAAAGGGATGTCAAGCATAGGCTTGTACTTTGGATCAACCTTATTTTTGTTGGGTGCTTTCTTCCAGCACTTTTGGCTCAACCTTGATGCTGGCTTGTTACAATATATGTATGGGGACTTTGAGCTACCTCCTTTGCTAATGTTATACATACACTTGAGTATTTTGAGGTCCCCAACAAGATGCCATTAAACTTGAAAATCACATCTCCCTTCTACATGAAACATTTCACCTTTGAACTTGACTTTTTATGATAGATGGTATTTTAGTTTGATGAAACACCCAATTTAGTGTCTCGTGATCCTTTGTCTTAACCTGCAAACATACAAGTAACATAAGTAGATCTTCAATAGTGGTCCTAATAATACAGATGGCATAAGTAGATATATGTTTCAAAATTTTACTTACCTTAAATGATCCTAACCACCATATATTTTTATCTGATTGCACACTGGAATACTTTGGGTTATCTTTTATCATGGATGGATCAAGTGCCCTATTCGCCGATGTGATTTTCATGCGTTCCACCTTCTTTTCCTTTACTATCTCACATTCATCCAATTTGATCACAAACTTAAGAAGACCTTTACATTCCTCAAACATGATACCATAGAATTTGACCATTCTTTTTTGAAGTTGTTGTAAGTCAAGGAAAATATTATTCCATGCATTATAGATTATACTGCCTTTTATGCCTTCAAAAGAACCTTCGATATGGAAACATTGTCCAATATATTCATCCACCTACTAATTTAAGAGGCTTCTTTGTCTCCATACTTATGCATGTGTTGGCAAAAGCACGCATTTGATTCTTTGGTCTCAAATTTTTCTGGATATCGTTTTGAAGATAGAAGTGTACCTTTTTCTACTAACATTGATCTCATCTAATGCTTCTTGAATCGCATAAACATCAACTTTGTTACTATCAACAAATTGCTGCACAACATTCCTTTTTATATAGGGTGTATTTTTTGGCAAGAATTTTTGAGCGAGAGCTTTTTTGGTGTTTAGGAGGCAGGTGGCAACTGAATCAGCTCTAAGAGAATCCTCCTTTGCCTTTTCCATCTACTCTAACTGGCGAATGAAGGTGGCAACTTCAGTCTAAGAGAATCCTCCTTTGCCTCTCAAAAGCTCTCCATATCCCAATGATTGTTGTTGCTTTCACCTCTAGTAGCGTGTGTTCTTGTCTACAAGGTCTACCGCTTGGCATGTTTTGAGCTTCTTGTAGAGCTCATGCACTTTAGACGTTGTTGTCCATGCTTCTATAATGGCATCCGATCTAGGTTCCTTTTCTTTGAGGTGCATGAAATATTGAAGAACTTTACTTAATATGGTTGCAAACATAGTAGTATTAGAGGGGATTGCTACAGTGAAGCCATGACAAAGAATTTTACATTGCAATATGAAGATATAAGGGGAGGATGCTGTGGGATGTGTCTAGAAGAAGAGTATTGGAACATGGCAATCTCTATTGTATTTATAACTTTTCAAAGGAATAGAAAAAACTTTTTTGAGCACTAGAATTCTTACTTTAAGCATAAGAATAGCTAGTTTAACCTTAAATGTTATTATTTTAATGTCTAGGCTATCAAAGGCGTCCATGCTTCCCCACCTCATCAAAGACCCCATGAATCATTGCAATACGTCAAGATTCCTGGAACAACAAAGCATGTAAGGGGACTGCACTATAATGACGATGAATGGAGAGAGTCACTAGCATGCCTGAGAGTTCGTACCTATGTTTTCACGTTCCCAAAAGCGCTAGACGGAGGTGATCAATGTTGGAGCTCAAAACTAAGCGCAGGGGGTCCCCACAACAAGACGGTACACTTCATTTAGACAATACCAAATACATATTATTATTGTTAATGAATAAATGAACTAATGAATGTTCAAACATGTTAAGTTCACTTACTAGATCCCAAGATGTCTGCCTCGTCATCTTTTAAACTCTCCAACCCCTACCCTTTCCTCTCACCATGTAAAGGGGTCACCTCCTCTTCACCCTGTGCATGGGACTGTTGCTCATCATCATACTCTTCATCCTGAATGGCTGTCCTTAGATTCCTCATCAATGGCATCCCCTTCCCACTCTGGCCGATACCTTTTTTGGGACAATGGGGGCTCCTCATTTTTTGTGGACTTCTTACATTTTTTCTTCTCGGGGGGCGACTGCTGGTTGGTGGTAGGCTTCTCACCCTTTTTGGCTACTGCATTCAACCAACATTAGAACTTTAAATTCCCAAAATACAAGCTTCACACTTCATACAAATTAAATACTATACACAAGGAAATGTACTCTGAAACAGTTTTGCCTCCTCTGGAGGAAACTCCCCCTCTGGGTAGTATAACTACCATGGGCAAAGTATCCATGTGTCCTTGCCCCGAAGCTCGTCGATCCACTCTTCAGGGTACAATCATGTCTCCTCTGTCTCAAGTAGCACCCATGCATCTGAAGGGTGCTCGAGAATGTATACCTAATCACATACACTACTTCTCCACCACCTAATACATAAACATTAAAGAAGTCTAAGAAACCAATATAACACGAATGACAACTTCTCCACAATGTAAGGTGAAAAACAAAGAGTTTTGCTACTTCATACCTGTACAAGAGGCGTTGTGTTGTGCACGACAAGTGTGGTTGCTGGTCAAGATCTAAGGTGGCATGCATTTGTCCTTTCCACCTTACGAATGCCTTCTCAAAATAAGACTTCATGTACGATTTCAGAGCATCCTTCATACCTACTCCATAGTCCATTGTGGCTCTCTCGTGCATGCCGGCTACTACTGCAGGTGAGCCCGCCTCCTCTAACATCGTGTACAATTGTAGCGTGTACTTAGTCAATTGGAACCAGTACACATAACGATGGATCCACATGAAGAACGCTCTATTAGATGGTGGAATCTATCCATCTCCCTCATAGCGAACTCGCCACCAGCCAATATGTCAAGGAGCCTATATTTCTTGCATTGTGAATAAGCATTATGTTTCTACTTACTTTAAAAAAAGAATGTAATGCATCAAGAGAGTTAGAGATCTTACTCTTCATTTGAAATATGTGCTCGAGCAATCTCTTTGCTAGCTTCAGAGTAGTGAATTTGCTAGCCTTTTCACCACAGCCCTAGTACAAGATCACTTTTAGAAAAAAAAAATCTTTTTCACAGTCAGGGTTGGCAATTTGTGCCAACTCATGTCCCCACTTAGTGAAAAGTGCTTCTCTCTCCTTGAGGGCATCCCTATAGTTCTTGTCGAACATTTCTACATTCATCATGTATTCTATACTCCCTTGCTCATGCAAGCCACTGATCTTAGCTTGGTACGTGGTATTGAACTCCGGCTGCAATGCATTCATATTTAAGTAACCTATTTCGAAATCAAAACATGCTTTGAGAAAGAGGCATGCACACACCCTAAAAACTAATTATGACAAGAGTGCCATGGGAAGCTTCAGCCACTTGGATCTGTAGGTCCTAGATGAGTAAGCGCTTTCTGGGCCCATGCATAATCAGCATCATTGAACTTTGACAACAATGATTGTGGATCGACTGGACCGAGACTTTGCATCATAAATATATAATGTGTCATTGTGCTTGTGAGCACATGAATGGTAGTGACCCTAAAAATTTTGCATGCATTTTAAACAAGGTAAATGAACACTATATTCGTGAGTTTGGGAATTTCCCAACTCCCATTTTTTGAATACTAAAAAGGTGGGATCTGGATAACATGCCTATAAGTTTCTCAAAACCATATCATGTGACCTATTGTTGGAAAGCGCTTGGAAAATGGAATCTAGTGAGCTATAGAGCGCTCAATTTGGAGTAACAGTGTTCAAGTTATGATTAATCCAAAGATTTGACTACGTGTCCCAAACTACTGGGAAATTCCCATATTCCCCAATATGGTGTTAATGATGACATATACAATGTTTGTTCATTTCATACACCAAAAAATAATGTACAATCCACTTACTTCATGCACAGCACCAACAAGGACTCTGCCTCCTCCTCCTCAAGGAATCGGACCACTCTGCAATTCACCTTGGGAATCCTCTCTTTTTTTACTCGATTGGTATTCACCCATTCTTGCCAAGCTTTGAGTCGATGGTTGCCATCCCAAACAACAAACATCTTCCCAACCATGTGTTGCCATCCTTCGATCTCCTCTAGTATAATGTCAAACTCACCTAACAATGGTAGGCCGTGACTGGTTGCTCTTCAATGGTTGAATGGAACGGGTGCTTTGCCAGGGAATCCCTCAGAGATAATGAATGCGGCCATTGTCAAACTGGTATGTGCTCTCCTCAATGCTTCTGATTAACCCCTCAATGGAATCCTCATTCATGTGGATTGCCCGATTTGCAAGGAGGCAACAAAGTGGCACTCTAGGAAGGCAGTTTTGGTTGTCGACCAAGTGGTCCTCCACCCAATTCGTGGAGATGTGTCGATCAACCATTTGGCCGAAACTCTCTTTTACAAATTTCTCTTCTTCTACAATCGTGGCACTACTACTGGCCACACGGATGTCAATGGGCATTGAAGAATTAGCTCCCATAGTCAACTGCAATTGAGAGGTGTTCGTTACCTCACTTGATGTGGCTACTTATGATATGCCCACGTCTTACAATAGTGCGATCTCATCTTGCGATTTGGTGAACCCTTCAATTGCAAACGAGTGCATGGAGGCATTTTGTCTTGAATAGTTCTAAAATTGATATCAACCATATTTAAGAAATCGTTCTTAAATTAATCTTGAATCATGATTAATTATTGATCCAATACATCCATTCTTTCAAATAAGATGTGATGCAACTATCTAAATTAGCATTGTGTTAAATATGCACATAATCTCTTAATATTTAGAAATTATTATGCCATTTATATTAATCAAAAGAAGATTACCTCGAGAATTTGGATGATTGAGGGCTCTTGGGCATTGAGGGCGCTTAAGGGCATGTGAGGGGGGCCGCATGAACTTGAGGGCGTTGAGGGTGCTTGTTGAGGGAGGGTGTTGAGGGCACTTGAGGGAAGGGCGTTGAGGGCGCTTGAGGGAAGGCGAGAGAGCGCTTGAGGGCTAGAGAGCTTGCGAGAGGGCGAGAGAAGGCAAGAGGGCAAGAGGGCAAGAGAGGGCGAGAGAGCTTGCATTGAGGGCTCACAAAGTGTGAGCCCTCAACGTTGGCTGTGTAACGGCTTTAAAGCCGTTGCACGGCCATGTGGCCTGCATGGTGGATAACCTTGCACACCATGCTGTGTGGCCTATGTCGCGTGCGTGGCACGTGGTATAGGCCATGCGGCACGCCACGTGTAATGCCCGTGTGCGGGCATTACACGTGGTGTTGCCATGTGGACTACGCAGTCCACGCGGCCGGTGCCATGTGTAATGCTTGCACGTGGGCACACGTGGCATGCCACGTCCAGCCACATGGACTACACATGGTGCCACATGTAATGCACATGGCGCCCATGTGGACTATGCAATGAATGCACTGTGCGCACTCCACATGGGTGCCACATGTAATGCCCGCACTCGGGCATTACACGTTCCTACCACATGTAATGCCCAAGTGCCTACGTGTAATGCCCGAGTGCGGGCATCACACGACGTTGCTAGTCACGTGTGGCGCGTGCCGCGTGCATGTGGCATGCGGCACACACCAGGTCGACGTGGCGTTGTGCCATGCATGGCTGTGTGGCCTCCATGCCACCGGCCACTCGACATGGCCGGTGGCATGCAGGCCACGCTACTAGCCTATGGTGGAGGGCCCACAAAAGTACCCCCTCCCCTCCCTATCCTCTATCAAGGCTTTGTGCCCCACCTCTCCTCTATCAAAGCCTCACGCCCCACCTCACTTCCACCAACTCGCCCCTTATTCTCCATCAACGTGCAGACGCCCACCTCTCTTCCATCAACACGCCCTCCTTTTTTCCTTCTACGCGTCATGGACAAGCCATTATTACATGAGCTAACCATGGAGTATATCATCTTACAAGGATACATGACTTGATGAGATGTACAAGAAGGACTCAAACAATCCAAACTTATACCAAGCTAGAGAGATTTCAGGGAGCTTATTATGGAAATTAAAGCAAATAATCAATGCAAAAAGGAGAAAGACCTTGCAATGATAGATATGTTCGAGCTCAGAATATCAAGTGCAATTGCTTTATTGGAGGACAAACAAAGTCATCAACGATGAGAATGAGCAACTTATTAAGAATTCGGCCCAGTCAATGGTTGCGCGTCGTCGTAGAGCCTAATGAGTGTATTTCCTAAGTATTGAACGTAGTAATAACGCTGACACTACTTCATAATGCCCACTTATTTAATGTATTTGTCAAATTTTTTAAGCTTAATGATGATTATGTTTTTTGATATTCATCTTGTGAACCATGATGAGAGAGAGAGAGAGAGAGAGAGAGAGAGAGAGAGAGAGAGAGAGAGAGAGAGAAGAGGCCCGAGAGATGATGGAGAGAGAAGAG
Source organism: Cibotium barometz (assembly GCF_041138505.1). Classification (NCBI taxonomy): domain Eukaryota; kingdom Viridiplantae; phylum Streptophyta; class Polypodiopsida; order Cyatheales; family Cibotiaceae; genus Cibotium; species Cibotium barometz. Next base: position 2,742,293 of record NC_141108.1, on the reverse strand, counting down.
GGGAGAGAGAGATAGAGGAGTGATGGAGAGAGAAGAGGAGAGAGAATGTAGGGATGCTAATTTTTAGAAATATATATATATATATATTACATTATATTTATATTACATGATAATTTTTCTTTGAAATTAACTTTTTTAATTATTATTTTTTAAAAAATAATAATTAATTTAAAACATTCGAATTAAAACGGCCAACTTATTAAGGCTGTTAATCACCATTCAATACTTCTATACTCCCTACCTATTGTACCATTCTTTCTTATTCTTGTGTACTTCTTTTTTGTTCCTCTTTACAATGAGTTGTACAATCACATTCCCATCTTCTAAGAAGAATCTAATTTTCAACAATGGACGAGTTTTGGTGAGTGTAAAGTTTTTACATGAACAAGTAGCTCCCCACTCATTTTATGGATTACAAAGCCATAGTAAATATTGGGTCCCGAGAGTTGCATATCCCTCTCGAGGCAACCTCTAATCATGAGGGGGATGAGTTCTATATACTTGAGGACTCTCTTTTAGCCAATTACTCAGCACCAATAGTTGATACTTCATTGAACTCAAACCCACAACCAATAGCCATCTTAGACAGCCCGTCGCCCAGAGGTCTTCCAACTCTGAAGAATGTGATAGAACTTGGTTTTATTTTCAATTTGAAGCAATAACCTCAATGTAGAGAATGTGATGTTGACATGTTTTTATGTGTTCACTCCCTTTGGCTCACTACCGTCCTCTCCATCTCAAATAATTATGTCATGTTGCTCTCTCCAACTTGGTTTGTCCCTCTCTCTTCATGGAGGGGGGGTATCGTTTTGGAATCCGCTCGCCCGATGCCCAAAAAGCGCTCGCTTGAAAATGCTCGCCAAAAAAAACCCTGTTTGTACACATCTACAACTGTCAAGAGTGACCTGATATATACCCGAGCAGACCTGTGTAACCATCCCCTACAAATCTTAAGAGTGATGTTGGATTGAAAAAAGAGGGAGTGGAGTTTGTGATTGGGCATTTGGGATAAATTGAGCCATCACACCATAGATCAATATGGTGCAATCCTGATGAACTCATGTTCTCTCTCTCCATCGCACCAATGTGTGGACCCTTTCTCCTTTTCTAAATTGGAGCATAATGTGCTTCAAGATCTATATGAAGATGATAAAACCTCTTCCACGTCTTCCAGTTTAAAATCCTTCTATTTGTTTAGTTGTCTACTGATACAAACAAGACCTTTAGAACTAATGGCGCAAAACTTGTTTGTTGCTCTCCAAAATTTAAAAATTCAATGAATTTAATGTTTGATATTAAATATAAAATACCTTTAGTATGGTGTGTACAGTAGTTAGTATTCGTTAATATGATGTGTAATGTAGTTAGTGTCATATATTCCATCTTAAATGCACGAGAATCTAAATAGATTCATCTTTTCATTACATGGGGATATTATAATGTTTCCTTTGGATCATGTTTTTCCTTTTTGCACATTCTTGACATTAAATAAATAGGAAAATGAAGAATTTCTTAGAGGGCCCCAAAATGAGTTTCGATTTCCCTTAATGTCTGGATTCCAAGTCTATATATAACCTTTCTTCTCATAGTTGCTTTATCAATGAGCTTGGGTAATCTTGGTAATATACACACCACAATCTTTACATAAATATGAAGACTTGGCTTTTTGCTAAGTAAGATGTATGCTTGTACCGTCTATGTGACCACATTAGTGAGTGTTGGACAGCAAACCTGGGAGACTATTCTTGGGTTGTTATTGTTGGAAGGCCCATTTAAGAGTCTAAATGGTCTCAGCAAATGGTCGTGGGAGCTATCCTAAATTTCTACGTGACTTGGTTGTAGTCTAATATGGTCTTAATTAGATGATATGGTCGGTTGGTCATTTTTGACCGTCGTGGGTTAGTTGACATGGCATGCCAACAGTGAATACTATATATAGACCAATTTAGTAGCCTTAGTTTATCATCGAGTTCATTGTATTCAAGCACTCTTGTAAGCAAGACATCCTCTGTATCAAGGCTGTCTGGATCGCCATCAAAGCTCCTTATTCTCGAAGCACATGGGTGGGCAAACGCCATCAATTTATAATCAAGATTACAAGGAGTAATATTAGTTACTCTCCACTTCTTTCTGCAATTCAATGCTTTGTATTGTGTTGTTCTAGTGTTTCATGCTCACACAAAGCACATTGAGATATAGAATCATTATATACATGAGCTTATCATGGATGGAGAGATGAAGCTTGTCTATTATGCCCGACAAGAGAGAATTGTGCAAACATTTTCACAAAGGCTTTAATGAGAGATTTTCTAGAGTGTCGCCTTCATCAACTCAATGTATGACCCAAGAGGTAGTTCACCTATACGTGAACATTGAGGGGGGAGTTGGAAAATGCATTTTCTCAATGCTTTACTCTCACGTTGTTTCTATGGATGACGGGTGTACTCTATTATGTAAGGCTCCCCTTATGAGCAATAGTCATAGTCATTGTGGCGAGCAGCCGAGCACCCGACAGTTTCCCTGTTTAGACACTGGATAGCCATGTGGCCAGATGGTTAGGAGACGGCTCATCCTACTTGGCACTCTGCCAAGTAGGATGCATGCTTGTGCCACCTATGTGATTATATTAGTGAGTGTTGAACAACAAACTAAGGAGACATTCCCTTCGGATCCTAGTTATAGTCTAACATGGTCAGTTGGCCATTTTTTAACCAGTCATGGGTTGACCACATGGTCGACCTACGTCCATGTTGACCCTCGATAGTGTATATTGACTAGTTTAGCAACCTTAGTTCATCAGCGAGTTCATTGTGTTTAAGCATTCTTGGAAGAAAGACATCCTCTGTCCAAAAAGTCTGTCTAGATCGCCATCAAAGCTCACTCGAAGTACACAGGTGGATGGTTGCCATCAATTTGTAATCAAGTTTGCAAAGAGTAATATTGTTTACTCTTCACTTCTTTCTCCAATTTAGTGCTCTGTATTATGTTGGTCCTGCTTCCACTATCGTGTATCCTACATGGCTTTAACTTGTGTTAAGAAATCTTGAGTTAATAAGTAAGCATGTTTTATAAAAGATCTCTAGGTTTATGGTTAGGATCATTATTTAAAAGCAAAGATTGAATAAATGCTTGTAAAAAATCTAAGATTTTAAATTATAAAATCTTGGATTTAAGGATTATTCAAATTATGAGTTGATTCTTAATCTATAAAATTATAAAAGTATTATTTATAAAAAGATTGTAGAACGAATAATGTGGGACTTAGTTATAAAGCCAAATAGTTTCTTAAGAATTTGAATTTATGATTAAGCATTGAAATTAAAATTAGTTAGTTTTAGAGACTGTCTCAAGGCTCAAATGGGTATCGGTCCTGCTAGGGAATGCACCTGGTTGTAAATGGGAAACTCAATGAATCAATTGATAGTAAGGTATCTATCTCACGTGCGAGATTTTGACTAAGATGAGTTAATTTTAAAAAGAATACTCGACTTGTTTGTCATCTGGTTTTTTTCTAATGTACATAAAATCCAATGACATTTTTTTTAAATTCAAGAAAAGATATGATTCTTTAAAAAAAAAATCTCGAAAAGAATATGTTTAAAATTCAAGGAATGATTTTATTTTATTTTTTATACTTTAAACCATACACGAGATGAAGCGGTCTGCAAACAGTTGGTTGGACCATTGCACGCACTTATGCACACGCACGTGCACTACACTCCCATTTTCTCACTCGCACAGGCTGGCTGTGTCAGGCACACACAATCCTACACATTTACCCACTTATTTATAGCCGCACATGCATACACACATTCGTGCACGTGTGCACATCCACATTCACTTACATCTTTGCATTGCACCCACGCACGTGCACACCCACCTGCATAAACGTGCACCCTTGACTTATATTCGCATGTGCACTATTCCCATTTCCACATTCACACTCACCCACCCGCACACTTACACGTGTGTGCTCCCCACTCACGTGCATGCACACAACACATTTGTGTGTGTGCACGTGCATGTGAATGGTGAGCACACGTGCGAGGCGTGCACGCATGCATATGCAACTGTAAATGTGGGTGCACATGCATGAAGGTGGGTGTGCATGTGTGAGCGTGGGGTTGCGAGTGAGTGTGGTACGTGTGCACTTGTGTGCGCAAATGGACAACGTTAAAAGGAGAGATGTAAGACTTCTAGGCCCTCAATCGAAGGTCTATATACTCGCTCTTCTTGGGCTTTACATTACTAAGGTGGATGATTAGTTTTTGAAGAAAATCTTGAGGAATCAATTCTCTTTTGTGGCATACACTTCTAGCTGTACTATTGAATGCAAATGAAACTATGCCCATTCACTGTGTAAAAGGGTTTACTAGACTTACGGCGATGAAATAGTGAAAAAAATGAACATGAAAAAAAGGAACATAAGTGAGCACATGTGAAACATAAAAGACAAACAATGTAAGATGCACATGTTAGACTTGATCTCCAAGGATTCAAGCCATTACAGTACCACCATTTTAGTATGACCATGATGCCCACAACCTTTTCGGCATACAAGAGCTGAACCAAATTGCCCAAAAGTACATTTTCTTCATTTAGATATTTCGAGGTACCTCATTTTCAAACAAGAAGCAATCAGACAAACACCATTCTGTAGGAATAACCACCAGTTATGGTTTCGTCGGCATTAGTAGAGGCATTTGCCATAGTAATGAGAGCTTCCATTGGTCTACACATTGCACAACATGTGAGACAAGGCTATATGGGACTCCATAGGCACACACAGCTTGGTACACACTCAGGCTTTGCAAAGTTCGGGAGACCACAATCAATTCTTTTTAGATGCATTGTACCATGACATAGGGAGATATCAGTGGCTACTCTTGGAGGAATATGGTTGATACCCTGAGTCTACATGGGGGCATCTTCCTCCTCAAGGTGAAGCTCCTCTGAGAACAAAGGATAAACTAGAGACCATCTATCAGATGTAGACACTCACTGCCCCCTTTTCAACTATGGAAGACAACTAGAAGGGAGCTAAGGACTGCACTTCCCGGCAACATGTCAAACTAGGGGCCTCATAAGATACCTTGCATGTGTGCCCCCTAGAGGTTTTCTTTATAGTAGGTGTCACACCACATACTGAAGGATAGATCATGCAGATGTTACCACATACTCCAATACATTATAGCCTCGATCCAGAACCAACATCAAGTTGTTATGTAGTCTGTCAAGAACACAATTCTTTTTTCTTTTCTTTTTTTCAAAAGTCCCCTTTTCAAGGGGATGTAGCCGAGCTAGAAGCTACACCACTCTCTGTCAGGGCTCGAACCCACAACCTCTTGATTCTCAGTCTCATGACCCAAGAATCCACACGTCCAAAGAGGGACCCAAAGTCTCCAGTGGTTATGTGTTCATCCCATATACTTGACACTGAGACTAACCTGTTACATTTTTCATAACTAATTTACATCTATGAGAAATATCGTGTGCAACAAATCAAAAGGCCAATTGGCCAGCACAAATCAGCCTCTTCATACAGATCTCCAGACAGCTGTGTTCCTCTACATGTCTTCATCTGGCTCTCATGAAAACGCTTGGGCTGGACAGAATGTGTGAATAATGGTTGGAAAAGTTCAGGTGTCCTCTGAAAAAGAAGTTAATGAGGCCATAGTCTTGATCCTCGGAAACCTCTTTTCCACTCAGTGACCCGTATATCCTCAGAATCATGCCAAACAAACTCCATCTGGAAATATCCACACAAGTATTACCTTACACTCAGAGATGAGCATTCAAGGTTTGCACACGAAATTGGAACTGCCAGATTTAATTAAACCATAATCACCTCTCCAACAATCACTGCATCACCCTCGCAGACTCCACGTTGCCTTAAAGCCTTGTTTACTCCACTCACATTTAGAACATGTTGAAACCGCTTAAGAGCTTCAAAATACCTGCAAAAAAATAAAATAAAAAATAAAAAAATCCAAAGTTTGGCAACCAGCAAACAATCTATGTAAATGTATGTATACATACATATACATATACAAACACAAGCATATCTGTCCAAAACAAACAAAAGATACTGGGGAGGGGCTTCGGATACTAACTCCCAGTTCGTCATCTGTGTAAAACGTTCCAAACCGACCCCCTGGACTCGCCATGTTTTGGATCCTGTATCACCAAATATCTCAAACTCCTCAATCGAAGCACTGCGCTGCCTCCTTATCATCTCTCCAATTGCCAACCCTTCACCTTCGGCTTGTGATTCCTTACCTGCAGGTGTATATGTGTGTTGCCTAAGAGGCTGAAACAAGACCAGTTGACACAAAACTGTGACGAAGCAGCACAAACTGACCTGTATCGTCTTCATCTAGAGTCCTGGGAAGAGATTGTAGTAGGGAGTATGCTTTGTTGATCAACTCAGTAGTGCCCATCTTTGAGGCTGCACTTATGCAGATAGGTTCAATTCCCTTTTCTTTCAGATAAGCCTGAAAATTCTGCCAACGCTCCGCTGCCTCAGGAATGTCCATCTTATTGAAGGCTACAATATAGGGCTTCTCAGAGAGCGCAGGGTTGAAGAGCTGAAGCTCAAGCCTCACTGCCTCATACTCCTGTTCTGGCTGTTGACTCGTGCCATCCACCATATGCACCTGCATAAACAAATCCATTATGGTATAATTTCTGATGCATGACACATTCGGCATTCTCCTAGAGTTGAACTCGCCCGCACCTGGTGTGTAAAACCGCCTACTTCTATTGACACGTTGCTTGCTGCACCAACCTGGGCTGATGGACTGCAATTTTGGGCAGCTGAATGAATACTGGACAACACAGTGCCCAAGGATACAGTCCCAGTGGGAACAGCTTTTGAAAACATTGTATCTAGTCATGCACAGTTGGCCAACCAGCCAACCAGCCAACCAGCCCTTTAGCCCCTATACAAGGGCAAGTGAGGATCATTGTAGGGGATCCTAGAAGCACTGTTGGCAGCTAAGTGTAAATGCAACATCAGGGGTCATCAGATTTGCAGCTTTCTTTGCTTTTTACATTAATGCACGGCCGGAGGATAGCACGACTTGCATTGCATTGTAGATAAGCACAGATAGTCACATGCATCCCGCACTTGGATGCATGTGGACATACCTGTATGCCACGTGGACATACCTGTACATCAGGTACAAGACTTAAGAGGGGTAATTGGCCCTTTGTGAGCCCTTGTCTGGGACTAGTCAACTAGGGATCCATTGTAGAGCGTCATGGTCAGGTGTACAAATCCCATACATGGTCATGATCAGGTGTGCATGCCCCACACGTCTTTGTAAACCTCTGGAATGATGTAGAGATGGACTGGGCATTGGTAGGTTTCCAGCCTTATAGCCTTGCACATGGCAGCCCATGGCCCACCAAAGGGGCAGCCAAAGGTTTAGGACCCAATTGGCCAGCCCCAAGAGCTACACCGAGAGCCACCATGGGCATGGGGGCTAGCCCATCACCCAGTCGGCCAGCCCGACAGCTTGTCAGCAAGTAGCGATGGCAGCCCAGCAGCACACGTGTGAAAAGCGATGACATATGGGCTAATTTCTGCAAGTCGTGAGCATGTAAAACTGGCTGACCGGAAGCATATGGAGAAATATATATTCAGCCCTTCAGTCCAGCCCATCTCATCTCATAATTCTGCAAGTGCCAAGGATTTAAAGGCATAGACAGCCAGTAGGAGCCAAGGGCAAGGTGGACGGTGAAGATCAAGGGTCATCTTCAAGCTGAGAGTTACCTCAACCAAGTGAAGGTCTCTAGAGTCAGTTCAGTCCTGGTTATTGACAGCTAGCAAGTAGTCATTCTACTCATTCAATAAAGCAAAATACACCATATGAGGTGGGGGGCCTTCAGAGCGTATTTGGGATCCAACACTGTGTATTGTCTCTCTTCTCCCTCAGCACTCTTAGTCTCATTACATCATGCTATACATCGTCAAGAAGAAAGGTGCGGAAAGCTATTTATCAAACTATAATCCTCCTATATAAGCTTCCGCATGTTACAATGGTATCAAAGCTTTGCTTGTTGGTGAAGAGATTGAGCCAAAGAAAAAAAAAATCGCTTGTGTGGTTGGTTTATAGATGCCGGAAGCACTCCCCATTCCGGTGTGACTCCTCAACAATTGGTTCTCAGCCTCCAGAATGCAACCAGAAACATCTCTGACACACACAGTGGATGGTTTGTTTGCGGTCAGGAAGAACATTGACCACTCCCACTATGGCAACCTCCGACGATGAGAGAACAACCAACCTGGGAAGAGACTGTCACTTCTATAGCAACGGTATCAAGGAGCACTTATCTTAGTGAGGACCAGATGACATTGATGCTCCAGAATTTCATGCACCTCATGAAATCATTGCTTGAGCAAAAAGCTATGATTCGGGCCTTGGAGAAGCGGTTACCTCTTCCAGCCTCTTCTTCCCCCCTCGCCAGTTCTCACCCAAGTTCCTACCTCTACTAACTCTGATGAGGGGAACACAGCAAGCCCGTTCTCCACTTGATTGCAGATATGAAGGATGAGCTTCAGATGAAGGCGGACCTCGAAGCAGCAGCTCGCGCTGTTGAGAAAGAAGCCCAAAGACGACACATGAAACACGAGTGATTCCTTGTAGCTCTAGATGCAAGGGTGATACCTCAACTCATCTTCACAAGAAGGTAAACTTCAATAAGTATAATGGTAAACTCGATTCCATCGCTTTGTATTCTTAGATTCATCAATTTGAAGCTTGTTTTGCTGCGGAGAGAAAGTCAGTTCATCCCCAATTTCTGCCCATTTCTGGTGTCCTTTTGGTCCCTTTTGCATGGCCCTTGATTGTGGACAGGCCACCCCTTTTTTCCATATTTTTTGGGATTTTTCCCAGCCCTTTTGGTATTTTACCAGTCGGCCAGCTCATCTACTCCAGTCGGCCAGCATATGCAGCTCCAGTCGGCCATCTCTCCTCACCTATAAATAGGTGGGGATGGCCTCTCACTTTTCATTCAGTCTTGTACATATTTTGCTCCCTCACTTATGAGACTATCTGTGTCTCTTGCTTGGGACTATTTTGCTTCAGTATATTCAGCATAGTTGCTCCATCTCTCTCTCTCTCTCTCTCTCTCTCTCTCTCTCTCTCTCTCTCTCTCGCACTCTCTATTCAACACACTCTAGTGCCCCTTTGCTTCCGCTCTATGCACTCTTTCAATAATCACCAACCCAATCCAAATCACTGTAAGCATGGAGCTGAAAATCACCCCGAGCATAGAACAAACCAAGAGATTGGGTGCCCTATAAGTAACTGAACACACGCTTAACAGCTTGCCAATGCTTTGTCCCTACACTATGCATAAATTTTCTCAAATGGCACACTCCAAACTGTACGTCTGACCTGTGTTACACAAGTATATGAGGCAGCCAACAGCCTTGCTATAAAGAGTGGCATCACAAGGCTCTTCTACATCACACATACTCAGCCCAAGTCCGGCTTCTATTGGAGTAGAAAAAGGCTTACAATCCTGAAATTTGAACCTTTGTAGCAGCCCCTTTATGTACTTGGACTACAGCAAAACAATGCCCTCTTGTAACCATACAACCCGTATGCCCAAATAATAGTGTTTAACAACCCGAGATCTGACATCTCAAATGCTGCAATGTTATACTCATTGGTCCCTATTAGCAACATATCATCCACATATAGGATGATGATAATCAAATCCTTTGTCTACCTTGACGTAGAGGATACTCTCCGTATTGGTGGTGGATCAAATAAGTATGTATCTTTTCATACCAAGCTCGAGGAGCTTGTTTGGGGCAATACATTGCCTTGCGTATCTACATACTTTCCCTTCTTGACCATGTGCCACAAAACCCATGGATTGACTCACATAAACATTCTACAGCAAGTCCCCATTAAGGAAGGCTGTTTTGATATCCCACTGATGTACATTCCATCCATGATGGGCAGCCAATGCAATAACACTTCTGATGGTGGTCATCTTGGAAGTAGGTGCAAAAGTATCATCATAATCGATGCCCTTTTGCAAAGCATATCCCTTTTCCACAAGTCTTGCTTTGTAATTGTCAATAGTAGAATCAGCAATGATCTAACCTTCAACATGGAAAGGCAACTTGTAGAAAAGGAAAGATTGATAAATTTCAGCAAAAAGCTTACAAAATTTCTGTACATGAATTTACCAAGCAAAGCAAAGGCTCTTTCTTCACACACTCAGACCTGCTCAGTGTGATGTAATCAGCCTCTAAGGACATCAAGCTGAAATTCATAGCCAAAGTAGCTATAATGCCAAAGTAGCATAGGCCAAAATAGCCTAGCACAAGGAAAGAGGGAGGAAGAGTGAAAGCCTAAAAATTGTACCCAATCTAGTATCAAGGGGGAGTGTTGAAATGAGTGATGCTAGAGTGCTATGTCACCTAGTCAAAGTTATCCACCATGAGCTATCAAAGCTTTGTTGTATCTCCCTCATATAAAAGGGGTCATTTTCAGTCAATAAAATCAAGCAAGCTCTCAAACCTCTTTATGAGTATAAGTCTTAATCTTGTAACCTAATAGTGCTCGAGTCTAAATCTTCATTAGTTTAGTTCATTCATCATGATTGTTCTTAGGTATCACCCATCCTAGCTTAGCTAAGTACTAATCACATCTAATGAGTATAGGATTGATTCACTTTCACCATCACTATCTCCCTGGGAGCTTGGATCCTCAAGTTCTAACATAATTTAGCAGACATTCGGTAGAAGCAAGTCAATCATTCATCCATCATTATAGAAAGTCAGTAGAAGTCATGTAGGGGCCAGAGATCACCCCTTTGGGACTGACCAAGGACCTATATTATGTACAAGCATTCCGCAACCTTTTTGTACCATATTAAATACAAGAAAACCTGACACCAACCATCTCTCTCTTCTACTCTCACCTCTATCTTAATCATGTTAATTCAGCATCTTGTTCCTAATCACGCTTAGGATTGTGGATCAATACAGTAAGGCTTCCGCGCATGCAACATTGGTATCAAAGCATTTAGGTTCAGCCACTAAGCATAAGTCCCAAGGAGGTGCACAGATCCATCAACAGAATGCAGCAAGGTAGCAGATGGAGTGATCTACAACAAGCGAAGCTAGAGGAAAGCAATCTCTGAGGGTATGTACTCAAAACCAGTACATCATTAAGCTCTCAGATCAGTTCCAAAGGCCTAGCAACAGGCATGATCAGTTCTAGCAAGTGACCCACCGTTGTGTTAAGGGTAAGGGATAGCAAGCATGGGGACAGCAGTGGAACAAATGCTCAGTTCTTCAATAAGGCTTGGAAGTGGAGATCAGAAGTGGAAGGTGTTCAGACAAAAATATTAAGTCAAAGTCAGAGTCAAAAGTAGTAGGTCAAAGTTAGAAGTCCAAGGAGAAAGGATGACAGTGTCCACCCCATCATCAAGTTTAGCAAGAGGGGATGTCACATGCATGCCCGTGCCATGGCTAATCTTCGGCATGAACAGCATAATCCTTGATTAGGATAAGCAATTAGGACAGCACTTAGGCCATCTTCAGTGTCATCATCATCAATAGTATTATCATCAGCATAGCATGAGTACCATCATCATCAGTAGCAACATCAGAACCATCATCATCATCACCATTAGCATGGAGTGCATAGGATCCCTGTCGGCTGCCTGTAGACAGCTTGTCGGTAGCCAGCAGGAGCCCTAGCAGTAGGTGGGGCAGCACCTAGTTGAAGGCCAGTCACATGGGACAACAGGAAAGGCAGCACAGCTATTTAAAGAATATTTTAATCGTTTTTCATGTCCAGGACCTGGCCGACCAGCATCTCCAACTCATATATAAGCATGAAGTCATGATTCAGCAGACATTCAGTAGAAGCAAGTCATTTATTCATCCATCATTGTAGAAAGTCAGTAGAAGTCATGTAGGGGCCAGAGGTCACCCCTTTGGGACTGACCAAGGGCCTACATTATGTAAAAGCATTCAGCAACCTTTTTGTACCATATTAAATACAAGAAAACCTGACACCAACCATCTCTCTCTTCTTCTCTCTCCTATGTCTTAATCATGTTAATTCAGCATCTTGCTCTTAATCAGACTTAGGGCTGTCAATCAGCGCAGCAAGGCTTCCATGCATGCAACAGTTGATAAATCCCTTGAAACTAACTCTTCACACACCATGCTTCCGCCATAATTCCTTCCATTTTTCTGCCTTCATGAAAGCCTTTTAATGTCAGGCCACAGTAGCTGGGGTGCATCCTACACTCCAACACCCCCAGAAAATATACACAGCAACTGGCACAGACCACCCCTCTACAATTCTCATCCCATGCAATCTACACTTTGCATCTCATGCAGATCCTTAGCAGACACCTCATGCAATGTGGCATGTCATCAGACAACCCAGATTCTAGAACTTCAACTCATCTTTTGAGATCAATCCAACTCTGCTTATTCTTTGCTGAGTATTATTCACTAACCTCATACCAATTTCACTTTTGTTTTGTGAACTGGAATAATAGCAGATTTTGGCAAGAAAGGACAAGTTTCTTGCACACCAAACAAGATTAGAATGCAAACCATTACCAATGAGTATCCAATAAACGTACGACTTGAAAACCTCTAGATGTTGCTTGTCACAGTGGTGCACACAGTAGATCCACTAGATCCACATCCAAATGGTGCTTTGGGGGCTCTAGCATGTTCAAGTGAAATAAGAGGGGCTGCCACATGCTTCCCTGGCCAGCAACTAGACTCATTGGACTAGGGCTAGAACGCTGAAGATCTGGGCTACCCTTGATTAATCCCAAATCAAAGTAAGAGAGAAAAACAGTGGGAGGTTTAAACAGAGCTTTTCCTCGCATTTGCAGGCATAGTAGTATTGGATGCTGTCCCCGGTGAGTTGGCCTAGCAGTAAGCACTCATGCTTGTAGCCCAAGGCCATGTGTTCAAATCCCACCACAGGCAAAAGGACGTTGTCTAAAGACTCAAGAAAAACACTAACAGTTTTACCCATGGGTGTGGCTAGCCACGGTCACACCATGGCTTGCGAACTAGCAAGGAAAGGAGTACTCCATACCTACTGAAAAGGATTGCTACTAATTTCTTGTGACTTAAACTAAACCGTATGCCGCATGGACAGAACCGAGTGCAAGCCTCAGGTCTTTGATGGACTAGATACTCCTCGCTTATGGCCAAATGGGAAGCTATGAAAAAACATGCAATAAAAAGTGGTCAGCCACTATAAAACCATTAAATGTCTGATCCATTGGCAAGCAACATGTTAATCATAAGCAGGATGTTGACAAGAAATCATTTAAAAGGGAAAAAAAAATTTACCAAGACACGACAACGCTCTGTGTGTCGTAAGAACTCGTGGCCCAGGCCAAAGCCACGATGTGCACCTTCTAGTAGTCCGGGTAAATCAGCTACTACCATCGATGATTCAAATCCTATTGGTACCACCCCCAAATTGGGCAGAAGCGTAGTGAATGGATAGGCTCCGATTGCAGGTTGAGCTGCACTAATGACGCTTAAGAGTGTGCTTTTTCCAGCATTAGGAACTCCAATTATCCCAACATCTGCAACAAGCTTCAACTCCAGTTCTAGCCACCTAGCATAAGTAGGAAAGGAAACAGTAAGTCTTTTAAATGACATAATTAGTATAATTTAATGGTTTTGTCAACCATCGCTTCATAATAAGTCAGAATTTTCCAAGTTAACATGAGCAAAACAAAAGCCCTCTTGCAGCTAATGAACTGTGGAGCTTGTCACCCTATTCCTAAGGACACCTTTCAAATCATGTCGTAAACAATGGGTACTTTTGAGCTTAATTTAGCACTTACTTGTCCAAAGATCACTCTGGTCACCAAATACATGGACACCTTGCCAACCTTTAGAGTTCCACCATAAAATAAGGACTCCAAGTGACTTAACTAGCATGAGATTCAGACACCAAGTGCTCACTTACATGATATTACTTCACTCTTAACTCAAGGTGTGTTGCTTGGATCAGCAAGAAAAAAAATCACGATGGCACTCCCTTTGGCAAACATTGGGCACAAGGCTACGTGTTTTGCATCCTGCAAACAATATGGTTGAGGTGGATTTTGCTAGACAGTGGAACTCTGCAAAAGCAGCCAACAAGGTTGCAATGCCACAACTAATGCCGAGTGGCAATCGCAAGAAACTCAATTTTCCATGCTCGCACAAAGCATCGTGAGGTCTATAATCACTTCATGCACAGGCTCATCATCAAAAAGAAATCGGCACCATCTATTGCCTTATGGCAAGAAAATTGCACCATCACCTTCATCACCAAGGCTTTCAGCAAAGATCTAATGGAGTATTGTCTTCATCGACTAGGGATTAAACTATGAAGGTAGTTCACTCAAGGGTGGACATTGAGGTGGGGTGTTAGAAATCAATGCTCTCGTCTCATGTTGGATCAGACATCTTCTAACTCATAAATGTGAGGCCCCCCCTTTTGAGGAGAACAGGGTGGACAGAAAAGTTGGGTATGGTACGTTTTTGAGAGTGTTATGTACAAGTACCGAAAGTAAGCATTAAGATAAATATAGAGAAAATTGGGATTACTAGAAATAGGAAAATTGGGAAAATTAGCAAAATTAAGAGTTGGAGGAGACTAACATGACATAGCGGAAGCCTTCATGCCTTAATCGCAGCCCTTAAGCACCTTGTAGGAACATTAACGCAAAACGCGGGAGAAAGAGAGAAAGAGAGAGAGAGAGAGAGAGAGAGAGAGATTTTCCAATATAATGTATTATGTAGATAGGAAAAGGTTACATACGCCATAGGCCTTCCCAAAGGGCTACTGACTACTTCTACTGCCTATACATGATCCAACTCCAAGATGGAGAGAGATAAAATGATGCAAAAGATGCTACTTCTATTTATATGATGTTTGGATGCTGGTCGGCTAGCTTCAACTGCTGTCAACCATGAAGGTGCTGAACAGTTAGGGTTAGGGTTTTGAGGTTCTGCAAAACAGAAAACGTGGGAAGCAGAGAGAGAGTGAACACGACTCTTGTATTCAGTATATTAAAGTGAAGTACAATGCCACATAATGAAGTGACCTAAAAGATGTGTTCACATGTCCGGCCATAAGTGTGCCAGGTGGACCAAATCACTTATAAACAATTATAAGTGAAACTAAGCTAAACTGGGGAAAAAAACCTCCACTAACTGAAGTAAAAAGTGCCCCAGTAATCTACTGATGATCACTAGCACTCCTCTGGGTGCATACACAGCATAAAACCCAACAAACCCCCCTGGAGTGATATGTGATCACTGTACATCATCCACCAAAAGGAAACAAATTCAAAGCAGTGCGGAATGCTTTGAATTTCGGACGTGGTAATGCCTTAGTGAAGATGTCTGCCACATTCTCATCTGTAGGACAGTAGATCAGACTAATATCACCTGCCTGGAGTCTCTCCCGAACAAAATGACAGTGAATCTCAATGTGTTTCGCGCGAGCATGAAACACAGGATTCCTGGCCACAGCAATGGCACTCTGACTATCAGTATAGATAGGTGTAGGCTCCTCCACTGAAATATCCATATCAGTCATGAGACAACGCAGCCAAACACACTCAACAGTAGTAGTGTAGGCTACTCTGTACTCTGCCTCACAAGACGAAGTGGCCACTGTGGTCTGTTTCTTGCTTAGCCAAGAAATACATGAAGAGCCAAGAAAGAAACAATTTCCACTAGTGGAATGTCTGGTATCAAAATCACCAACCCAATCTGAATCGCTGTAAGCATATAACTGCATGTCACCCCCCTCAGGATAAAGCAATCCAAGAGACAAGGTACCCTGCAAATACCGGAATACACGCTTCACAGCTTGCCAATGTGACAATCGCGGGCTGTGCATGAATCTGCTCAACTGAGATACGGCATACTGAATATCTGGCCGTGTAGTACACAGGTAAATAAGGCACCCAACAGCCTGAGCATATGTAGTGGCATCAAAGGAAATATTGTCATCTTGTAGTGACAGTTTCATCCCAGGCTCCATAGGAGTGCTAATAGGCTTGCAATCCTGAAATTTAAACTTCTCCAGAAGTTTAGCAACATATCGAGATTGCAACAACCCAATGCCTCTGTTATCCTACACAAACTGTATGCCCAAATAGTAGTGTACGAGCCCCAAATCAGACATGTCAAATGTCTGTTGCAGTATCTCTTTAAAAGCTGCAATTTTGTCATCATTTGATCCCATGAGCAAAAGATCATCTACATAAAGACTGATGACCAGCAGATCTTTCTCTTCTTTCTTTACATACAAAGTGGCTTCTGATGGACTGTTCACAAAGCCTTGAGTGAGTAGGAAAGCATCTATCTTTGCATACCAAGCTCGTGGAGCTTGTTTCAAACCATACAAGGCTTTTTTCAGCCTGCATACTTTCCCTTCATGACCATGTTCTGCAAAACCTATGGGCTGATATACATAAACTTCCTCCTCGAGGTCCCCATGTAGAAAAGCAGTCTTGATGTCCAACTGGTGAACAACCCAACCACGATGTGCAGCCAATGCAATGACACACCTAAGTGTCGACATACGGGATGTAGGAGCAAATGTCTCCTCATAATCAATGCCCTTCTTCTGTGCATAGCCCTTTGCAACTAGACGGGCTTTGTACCTGTCAATGGATCCATCTGCATGTCTTTTCAACTTATAGACCCACTTAGTACCAATGGCTTTCTTGCCTTTGGGCAGATCAACCAAATCCCATGTTTGATTCCTTTTAATAGAATCAAGCTCATCCTGCATGGCTTTATTCCAATGCACATTGTCTCGTGCATCCACAAATGAATCAGGCTCATCATCATCCTGTAAACTGGCTGCCATAACCATATTCAAATCCATGATGTGTGCATGCTCATTGGTCCTCGTCTCCCTACGAGTACGACCAGCAAGAGGACCCTCTAGATGGCTGTCCTATAATGTCCTCAAATACCATCTAGGTATGTGTCTGACCTGTGGTGCCTGCTGCCCCATATTTGGTTCAGCTTCTGGCTCACTTTGCTGCAGAATTTCTGCACCACCTTCATGATTTGCTGGCTGTCCTGTACCCTTCAAAGTGGACTTGCATACCACAGTGTGCTAAAGAAGAAATGGACAACAAATTCTTCTTTATCCCTGGTACATATAAGGCATCTGTAAGGCGAAGAATAGAGCCATCAATGGCTGTGAGCTGAATCTCCCCAATGCCACGAACTGGATATGAAGCATTATTGGCACACTGAACAGTTTTGCCAACAGGGGCAGGGCCTACATGACAAAACAAATCCCTGCGAGATGTGATATGCTTTGAAGCACCACTATCAAAATACCAAGTACATGCATGCTCTGTCATACTGAGTGCCTGTGAAGACCAAGAGGCATCATAGCTGCATGTATAGAAACAATAATCCCTGTCCTCAACAAAAGAAGCAGTCTCTGGAGGAGCTTTAGAGGCATCATTTACAGACATCCCAGATTCCTTTGCCTTCTCTTTGGCAATCCTTTTTCTACACTCTGTGATGTAGTGACCTCGCTTCTTACAGTAATGGCATTTGCCCTTCTTCTTGGGCTGTCCATCACCTTTCTTGGTATCCTGAGATGAACCACCATCACCTGAATTCTGATTTGAACTCTTTGGCTGAGATTTGCCTTTCCCTTTTTGACCTGTAGTAAATGCTTGTTCAGCACTTGTGTTCATATTCATATTCTTCCTGATTTGCTCTTCTTGTAGCAAGAGAGCAACAAGTTCCTGATACTTAAGGGGTTCAACAACATTCCTCATGCTGAGGTTCAAAGAGGTATGAAAGGCCAAGTAAGATCTTGGCAAAGAGTTCAAGATGGTGGACACAAGCTGTGTCTCAGGAATAATCTCATCCACATTGATGAGTTGCTCTCTCAAATCCTGCAGCTTGTTCAAGTGGCTAGACATATCATCTCCTTCATGCATTTTCTGATTTTCCAGCTCTCTTTTCAAAAACGAGATTCGAGCCTCATTACGAGCAGCATACATCTGCTCCAAAGTCACCCATGCATTCCGTGAAGAGCCAGCTGAACGAATATGAGGTATAATAGACCTCTGTACTGACAATGCAATGAGTGACAAGGCTTGTGCATCTCTGGCATCCCATGTCTTCTGAGCATTTGTTCTTTGAACAGGCAAAGGCTGACCTGGTGCCTGTACCTGTTGTCCTCGTCCACGAGCACCCCCTTGGGGAGGAGTCTCTGGAGCCAATGGACATGGACGTGGTTCATCACCACTAACAAAATCCCAAAGACCTTTTGCCACGAGCACATTTCTCAACATAAAACTCCACAAGGAGTAGTTCATGCCGTCCAACTTGTCTTCCTTGGACAAATACGTGAATACATCACTCTGCTGTTGATTTGCCATTATGCCAATGCACAATGTTGTACCTGTGTATCAAGAAACCCAATAGCAAGAACCCTGAAAACAACTGTACTCCACTGAATACAGCTAACACAAATATGCCTGCACTCTCAATCCTCTGAATGTGCAACACAATGCACCACTGACTGAATAGAGCAGCACAAATGGCTTACAAAATGCCCAAAAATGCCCAAAATTACTGCACCTAAAACCTTGCAACAAAAAACCTGTAGAGATTTCTTCGCAAGAAAATCTGCCTGTATCTGCCAGAAAATTTTCACAGAGAAAAATGCCCAAATTTCAAAACTTGTAAAGCTTACCACAACTGTGATTTTTGCATGTATAAGTCGACTTGTTGGCTTCAGATATGCACAGCAGGTACAGGACTGTTGTACTGTGCAGGTATGGATGACTGGACTGTTGTACTATGCAGGTACGATGACTGTACGGAGCAGACTGCAGGTTTGGTCGATTGTACGACTGATGTACAGAGCTGCAGTCGTGGTACTGTACTGAGCAGGGCCAGCAGGTACACAGCAAGAGTAGGTCGCCTGTACGAAGCAGAGCGACTGTACCTGCAGCAGCTGACGAGTTACACGTAGCAGGTACAATACGGAAGCAGGTACTGTACTCAGTCGACTGTATGCAGTTGACTGGTACTCTACGGAGCAGAGTACGGAACAGGACAGGTGCCCGTACTGAATGTACGACTGAAGGCGGCGCTGTCTGTACGGAAACAGTCGTCTGGCTGCGTAGGAGTGTACAGACAGTTGACGGCGAGGGCAGGGTAGGGCAGACCAACTTGGAGGCTCCGATACCAAATGAAGGTGCTGAACAGTTAGGGTTAGGGTTTTGAGGTACTGCAAAACAGAAAACGTGGGAAGCAGAGAGAGAGAGTGAACACGACTCTAGTATTCAGTATATTAAAGTGAAGTACAATAGCCACATAATGAAGTGACCTAAAAGATGTGTTCACATGTCCGGCCATAAGTGTGCCAGGTGGACCAAATCACTTATAAACAATTATAAGTGAAACTAAGCTAAACTGGGGGAAAAACCCTCCACTAACTGAAGTAAAAAGTGCCCCAGTAATCTACTGATGATCACTAGCACTCCTCTGGGTGCATACACAGCATAAAACCCAACAAACCACCTGATTTTTCCTCCAACATGACATGTGTGACATAAAATGCCAAACTCTTCACCATAATTACTGATAAATGTTGCCGACTCTCACACAATGCTGTTGACTGATATTCTACTGCTACCAACCTGATATATGTGTACTGAATTGCTGCCGACCTGATGCATGCTGATGAAGATGTCCTAAATGCATCTAATATTGCTGCCTAATGAGGGATATGATCAGGGATTAGACATGGCACTGCCTTGTGCACACAACATCCCCTCCTGTTAAGCTTCATTGACGGGAATTCAACTTTTTCTGTCTTGTGACTTTGGATGACTATCATCATCCCTTGACTGCTCTGGGATTTCAACTTTGTCATACTTCTTCCATGGCAACTTAGCTGAATCTCCATGATTGTGCATATGTTCCAATGTTGTCCCCCTGCATGCATACCCTTGTTCCTGAACGCACTGACTTATGATTGATGACTGAGGTTGATCAAGGCACCGAACTGAGATGCAACTCCCGTTCCCGGGAAGCCACTAAGGTACTCCTTTGAGGACCCTAACTTCCATGGGCTAAATGCTGAGGATTCACCTAATGCATGCCTGACCTTTCTGAAGCTTCTTAACTGCTTGCATTTACCTTGCTTGGACCTGTACACCCCTTAGGACAATGCCCTTGAGAACTACGACAATGCCCTTGTGGTACAAGTATGACACCCTTGGGGTGGAGGTTGGTCCTGGCGTGATGAAGATAGGGTGGGTGTGGCTACTAGTCAAGGAATGCCTACTAGTCCAGGCATGGGAACTTTACATATTCTGATGTGAAGCTGTGGGACCTGCAGTGCTTGGTGATGTGGCTACACCTGATGCTCTGATACCAATGTGACATGTGAAAGCCTTCATGCCTTAATTGCAGCCCTTAAGCACCCTGTAGGATCATAATGCAAAACGCATGAGAAGAGAGAGAGAGAGAGAGAGAGAGAGAGAGAGAAGTTTTCCAGAATAATTTATTATGTACGTAAGAAAAGGTTACATAGACCATAGGCATCCCCAAAAGGGCTACTAACTACTTCTACTGCCTATACATGATCCAACTCCATGATGGAGAGAGATAAAATGATACAAAAGATGCTACTTCTATTTATATGATGTTTGGATGCTAGTTGGCCAGCTTCAACTACTGTCGGCCAGCTAATTTGTCCTCTCTTTTTTTTCCCGGGAAAAAGATCCTTCTATTAGTTAATGAAAAAACAGCCACAAAGGGCTAGATACAACCACCATAGTCACATGGGACGCGAAATGGGGATGGGGAACGGGGACGGAAAAGATTAAGAATGGCCATTCCCTGTGACTATAGAGTGACATGGGACAGGAATGGGAACGGGAAGATGTTGCCATCCCCAACATTCCCGAGTCTAAAAATTCCCATTCCCTATGACTATGATGTCAACCACGAAGGGCTAGATACAAAAGCACCTCATTTAAGGGCAGGAACCAAATGATCAAGAGGGGGAGAGACGCTTCTCCTCTAGCTGGCCGCTCTGTGAGGAGAAGGCTATCTCATAACAAGGGGGGGGGGGGGGGGGGGGAGGGACAGCCACACAGTTGGTCTGTGTAATGCCAAGTGGGGTCACCACCTCTATCTGTGAGAAATGGGCGAGGGCTCCAAAGCCTCAAGAAAGCTTCCTACTGCATCCGCATGCAGTTAGAACCTCCTTGAAGCTTCCCCCACTGACCGCAGAGGGTGTGAATGATATCGAGCCATATGCTCTTGATGGACTCAACCGGCGGAGTGTGGGTACCCTCAATGGCCTCGCTACATCTAGCTCGCCAAATGTGCTAGGCGGCTATGCTACTGCAAATCTCCCATCTCTGGCATGAGTCCGGCCGCCAGTCGCCTGTAGGTGGGGCTATGACTGGTACTGCTGCAATACGATGGTGAGAGACCTTAAGGGCTAGCCCTCCCCCATCCTCCGCATAAGCCCTAACCACTCCAGCCTTTGTGGGCCCAAGCAACAGTGCCCCATGTAATGATCCGGGTCGATGCCCTGTCCATAGTGAAGATGCGGAGAATCCGCTGCCAAATCTCCTGCGCCTTCGGGCAATCCCAAAGACAATGTCACTGAGACTCCTGAGGGTGGCCACACCGTGCTGGCCAACCTCCGACTACTAGCCAAGTGTCGATGGCCAAACTCCTATGTGCCGTCAGCCAAAGAAAAGAGGGTGATCTTTCTAGGCCGAAAGCTGTCCCAAAGCCTCTTCCAGAAATCTAAAGGAAGCACTGTGACAAGCCCTATGAGATTGCCAATGTGCTGCTACTACCGGTGTGCCATCTATCTCTAGCATCTGGATCCTGCAGACTAGCCGCGCTATGTATGCAAAGAAGGGGGCATCCAGAGTCTCCTCCCCATCCGCGGAGTCATGCCACGTCCACTCTCCCAGGTCCCACTGTAGGCGTGTGAGAGGTCGGCACTCCTATATCCATAGCCGTCGGAATCTGGTGCTGGGTCTATGTGCCACTCTTGTGCCCGAAAACCGATCACCCTCACCCTCTGCAAGGTGCAGCCACTGAAATCCTCTAAGGGAAGCTCGGATCTCTCTAGTCTGCCTTGGGATCCAATAGAAAAAGTGAGCAAACCATTGCCCTCATCTGCTCCGTGGACCGCCACGAGAATATCGTGTCTAGTAAACAAGCCTAGCCATATTAGGGAGGTCGGGTCTGTTGGATAGGTGTCATCTCCAGATGGTGTCACGCTAGTGGCACACTCTTTAGCCTCTAGGCATTTTTGGGATTTATAACATTCATTTCCATTTTTTCCTATTTACACACATTTTTGGGTGGAGGAACTTTCCTATATATATGAGGCATTGTAGTTCATTTCTAATGAAGTTGGCTAGTGGTTCATTGATGAGTTCTTGAGTACATTGTCTCTTCTCTCATCTCTTCTTTCTCACATGGTATCAGAGCAAGGTGGTGGCGCACATAGAGCCTTCTTATCCTTCTTCCTCTCTACCTCTAGTCCTCTTCAACAACCCCGCTTTCAATTGCGTTTTTTCATTCTTGATTATCTGCTAAACGGATGCGTTTTTGAGGATTTTGCCCGCGTGACCTACTGGAATCATCGTGGTCTACAACTTTGCAGAAGAAAGTTTTCGCAAATTCCTCACCGTTTTTGAGTTATTCTTCGCAGACTTCCTGCATGCAGACTTCCTGCATGCAGAATTTCTGCTTGCGTTTTTTGCAGAAGCCCTTACATTCTTGATTATCTGCTAAACGGATGCGTTTTTGAGGATTGTGTCCGCGTGACCTACTGGAATCATCGTGGTCTACAACTTTGCAGAAGAAAGTTTTCGCAAATTCCTCACCGTTTTTGAGTTATTCTTCGCAGACTGCCTGCATGCAGAATTTCTGCTTGCATTTTTTGCAGAAGCCCTTACTCATCATCCTTGCACTCATTCAATGATGCAAGAGGCTTCAAACCAGCCCCTTACCATCCTCTACAAGTGTGTTTTTAAAGCACTTCAATCCGAGTCCTACAACTCTACTTGCGGTGAAAACATTGCCAACTAGTTTTCCCTACATGCGGTAGCCTTTTTTTGGAGGCTTCTTGTGGAGAGATTTCTTGGCTGTGTTTTCATCATCAACTTCAGCCCTCTTCATGGTGTTTTGAGGTACATATTCATCCTCTTTTCTACACCTTTCTACCGGCTGAAAATTCCACTTTGCTACACACTTTGTGTTTGCATTTTTGTGGACAATCAACTCCTCTATACTCCTTCTACCTAAGGCTACATTCTCAGCCCTCTTTTGGTGGTTTCTACGGAGTCTATTGGTTCATATATCGGCTGCGTTTTGTGGCTGCGTTTTTGCACTATCTTTGTGCATATTTTGGAGATACTTTCTTGGTGGACAGCCCATCTATTGGCTGCGTTTTTGGAGGTACGACACTTCTTGCCTTGTGTTTTCCCACCCTCCACTCCCTATGGGATCTCGGAAGTCCTCTACTCCAAAAGACAAAGGCAAACTTGAAGATACTATGGATCCTACATCTCCTACGACGGTTGGACCGACAACTACTACAACGGAAGTTGGTGCAATTCCTTCTTCGGTAGGTGCTTCTACTTTCTCTTTTCCGTCGTGTCCATTACCTTCTACGGATCCATACACTCTTTCTTCTTTGTCCTTTATGCCTTCCTATCCACATACTTCTATGCCCTCTATGGTATATCCCCCTACATCATCTATGCCTTTTATGGCAACTTCATCTACTATGATTCCTTCTTCTACTACTTCCACTACTACTCCTCTCCCGACTCAAATCATATCAGCCTTTAACCCATTCACTCAATCTTTGAGCTTTCCAAGTCTTTCCGATTCACAAAAGCTTACCCCAAACAACTACCACACTTGGTTCTTGTTTATGCAACTTCTTTTGGAAAGCGCCGGGATGTGGTCTATAATCACTTCTCCTCATATGGTGCCTTCTCAATATCAAACCTATATGGATGCACGGGCCAAAGCTTTACTTGTGCATGGCATGTCTACATCGGTTGTGTCTCAATTTCTCTCTACAAGGAGTACGGCTCAATAATTATGGCACGCTATACAAATGCAATATGGAAGACTTTCAACGGTTAAGATGGCTAAGTTGGAAGAAGATTTGGATACGCTTTCTATCTCCGAATCCGACAACATAGTGGAGAATCTTGGAGAATTCAATCGAATCAAGCGGCAACTTGAAGAGTTTGGTACATTGGTAAGCAATCCGGTCCACAAGCTACTTGGTAAATTGCCGCCTTCTTTTGAATCGTTCAAAGATAACATCTTTCTTCGAGTTCCTTTCCCTTCCTTTGAAGAGACTATGGGTCTTCTTCATGATAAGTGCCTTACTCGCAAGCAAAACAAAAAGGACTCGGCTTTTGTAAGCCAAGGCAAGGGCAAAGGCAAAGGCAAGGGGAATGATCAACGCAAAGGCTCTAATTCCAATGCTAAAGATACTTCAACCAAAGGCGACAAGGACAAATCAAAGGATTCTTCCAAGGAGTGCACTTTCTGTGGTCGTAGTGGCCATACGGAGGATCGTTGTTTTGCTAAGAAGGCGGCATCCAAGAAGGTAAAAGCTGAACTTGAATCCAAATCTAAGGGTTCTTCTACATCAACATCTTCTCACGACAAAGACAAAGACAAGAAGGAAGACGGTAACGCCAAGGTTGCATATGTTGCTATGTCTTCTACTTCTTCATGTGACACATCACTTGTGGTAATCAAAGATCTTGATACGCATACTACGCATGAGTGGATTGCCGACAGTGGTGCTATCTCTCACATGACGAATAGTTCTTCCTTATTGGAAAACTATAAGTCTATCTCTTCATCAGTACACATTGGTGATGCTTCGTCTCTCCCTGTGATTGGTATTGGTGATGTTTCTTTTGGAGATGCTATCTTACATGATGTTTTGCATGTGCCTAAGATGTCTGCCAACTTATTTTCTATCTTTAAGGCTACTTCTAAAGGTCTTGGGGTTTACTTTGATGATGAAGTGATTGAAATCATTGATA
The DNA here is from genome assembly GCF_041138505.1 of Cibotium barometz. Classification (NCBI taxonomy): domain Eukaryota; kingdom Viridiplantae; phylum Streptophyta; class Polypodiopsida; order Cyatheales; family Cibotiaceae; genus Cibotium; species Cibotium barometz. The sequence goes on along the minus strand of NC_141108.1, from coordinate 2,717,153 downwards.
GACAAACACTTTCTTGTGTGGCACATGGTTATCAAAATGCTGGGCTTTATCATATAAGCTCTTTTACAGCACAGTTGCCACCACATGAGTCTCATCTTCATCAATTATTTGCTTCTCCTAAAGCACTTGTTTCTAATGAAGATAGTGATATATGGCATTTCCACTTTGGCCATGTTCCTCTTGCTACTTTGCAACATCTTGTCTCACATGGCATGGTTACAGGTCTACCAAAGCTTCAGAAACCTCGCCATCATATTTGTTCTTCTTGTGCTCAAGGAAAGCAACATCGGGCTTCTTTTCCAGAGGAGGCTACTCATAGGGCCACACGCATACTTGAGCTTATTCATGCTGATCTTGCAGAACCTATGAAAGTACAATCGCTTGGTGGATCCAAGTATTATATGCTTCTTGTGGATGACTTCTCTCGCAAATCATGGGTTTATTTCTTACCTAAGAAGTCTGATGCTGTTTCTCAAATTCTGAATCACCTTGGATGTTCATCTACTCCGACACTCATCTACTCAGATTCACAGAAAATCCAGTTATTCGAGGACGATCCAAACACAGTGATATTCATTTTCATTTTGTTCGTGATTGGATTTCTGAAGGTCGCATTCAGCTTGAGTATTGTCCTACCAAAGATAATGTTGCTGATTTGTGTACTAAGCCTCTTCCTCGACCTACCTTGGATTATCTTCTTCAGCGCGTTGGCGTTGGTCCTCCCATCTAGACATGAAGAGGAGGTGTTGGATAGGTGTCATCTCCAGATGGTGTCACGCTAGTGGCACACTCTTTAAGCTCTAGGCATTTTTGGGATTTATAGCATTCATTTCCATTTTTTCCTATTTACACACATTTTTGGGTGGAGGAAAGGGTGGAGGAACTTTCCTATATATATGAGGCATTGTAGTTCATTTCTAATGAAGTTGGCTAGTGGTTCATTGATGAGTTCTTGAGTACATTGTCTCTTCTCTCATCTCTTCTTTCTCACAGGGTCTGGGATAGGAGTCAGCCACTCTTGAGGGATAGCTGCGTCGATGTCGATGCTGAGCCTATCTCTACCCCGAACCCCTATCAGACCTCTCTGCACCTCCAGGGGTAACTACCTATGTGCAATCCAATCTCCAAGAGACGTGGCTGGTCCCATGCTCAAGGCACCCCATGATACATGCGGTCGGGCCCCCAACATGTGGCCACTGGGTAGATGGATCAGGGGGTTCCATACCAAAGTCTGCCGAAGCCGCTCCTCTGAGGCAACTGGAGCTAACTATCTAAAAGCCGGCCTGAGATGATCCCAAGCTCGAAGTAAGATGGCTGCAAATCTGTCCTCAAAAGCTAGACTAAATCCGCAGGCTCGCATCCCTATAAAGATCCATTTGGTACTATGAGGCCAAGGGCCCCCAAGACTCGGAGTGCGGGCTGAAATCCGGGCCAGTAGGAAATCCTTCTAGGGCTCACCATCAGGAAGGAGTCCTCTAACAATCAGCTAGCCCAGCACGGCATAGCTCTGAATAGCAGGGTCAATGAGGCCTAGCCCCCCTCTACGAAGTGGCTGGATGATCACTCTCCATGCCACCTTGGCCCTGGCTGGCCTCACATCGCTGCCAGCCCATAAGAAGTTTTGGATCAATCACTGTACCTAGCCAATACATGCCCGAGAGAAGGCCCAGCACGAAGTGATGTACCACATGGTGGCAAGAAGTACCTGGTTCGCCACCACCACTCTGCCTACTAGGGAGACCCTCGCCAAACTCCAATATAAAAGCTTCTTCCGAATACTTAGAAGAAGCGGGGGCGAGCTGCTACTCTGGAGAGAGATCAATGCCAACCTGGCAACCAAGATAACGAACTGGGGTGCCCCTCGGAATCCACTGGAAAGCCTCAACTGGCTGCCAAGTCGGGGTGGGTGCTAAGCCTACCCAAAAACCACACGACTTGTGCCACTTGATCTGTGCTCCTAATGCGCGGCAAAAAATCTCTATCGCCTCCGCGAATCTCTAGAGATTCCCCACATCTCCTGAAAGGAAAGCTGTTGTGTCGTCTGTAAACTCAGAGTCAGGCAGCTCCTCCTGCGTGCGGAGGGGAAGAGGCAATCCCTAAAGCCCGATCTCCAAGGCTGAGAGAAAGCTGCTCATGGCCTCAGCGACAAATAAGAAGAGGTATGGTGCCAAAGGACAAACCTGTCGAACCAAGCCCGAAAGGGGAAATCTGTCACCACGGGCTCCCTAAATGCGAACCTGGCTGTGTGAGGCTAAGTAGAGTCCTGAGACTCCACGAATCCACTCCATGGGAAATCCCATCCAACCCTTCAGAAAGCTCCAATCCACCCTATCATAAGCTTTCTCAAAGTCTAGAAGAAGCTCAATGAGGTCCTGCTACCACATCTTGGCCGAGGCTGTCACCTCCCAGAAGGTAAAGATGTTGTCTAAGATGCTCTGATCCTACGTCTAAGTATCGTGGATCAAGTCTGGGAGGAAAGTCTAAAGTCTCCTACTGATGGCCTTGGCCAAGATCTTATAGGCTGTCCCTAGAAGAGTGATGGGTCTCCCCTGCCAGATCTCCAATCTGTCACCACCCTCCTAGGGAATCAAGTGAACCAAGCCCTCTGAGAGCCTCTCTAGCATGGCACCTGTAACCATAATCTCATTGAAGGCAGCTCGAAGGCCGCCTTCCATGATGTCCCAATGACGAAGAAAGAAAGAGACTGGAAGCCCGTCCGCCCCCAGGCGTTTGCCCCTGGGAAGTGCCGTCAGTGCCTGGGCCAACTCCTCAGCAATGAATGGTGTCAATAAGGACCTGAGAGGGGAACCACCTCCCTCGTGTGCCACCAGACCCTCTTCCATGCATCCACCGCCTGTGGAGATAATGGGGCACCTGTGAGAAGAGACCGAAAGAAGTCCGTGGCGATGGCTCACACATGGGGGGGATCTGAAACAATAGCTCCATCCTGGCCACACAACCTGCGAATGCCGTCTCTCCTCCTGTGGGAGCCAGCTATATCAAAGAAATCTCCTATGACTCTATCACCGGCCTGAGTTCAGAATAAGGCCTTGGCATGATATCTGTACTCCACCCTCCTCTCCTTGATGGATCTAATCTTTGTACGGGCGGTAGCAAGCTGACTCTTGATCCACTGGCTATCGAGGGACCTCTCCTCTAGCCACTGTAGAGAGGCTAAACTCCTCCTCAGACTCCTCCTCTCCTACTCCCGGAAGCCCTCCAATCGGCTCTGGGCTACCTCCTGCAAGAAACTGCTGATCTCCCCTAGGCTCACATCCATTGTGCACGCAGCAGAGCCTGAGGTAAAATCCAATCCCGTCCATATCTGCTCTATCCTACTACAAATCTCGCGGTCCTGAATGAGGCTGTCCGGAATCCTAGCTCTCGCATGCTTGTCATGCCTCCAGGGGTCCTCTAAGGACAGAATAACCGGGGCGTGATCAGAAAAGGCAGTGCCTGCCAGGATACTAATCATGCCCCCTCAGTTGCAAGCCCACTCATCAACATAAAACCTGTTTAGGATAGAGAGGTTGGGGCCGGTGCTCCTCCTATCCAATCTCGAGAGGAGCATAAACATTGAGGAAGCCAACACTATCCTCTCCAATCAAAACGGTAATCCATTGTGCCCGCCTCGGGACTACGACTCTAGAGCCAGTCACTGCCAACAAAACCTGCTCATTGACAGAAATACACACACCTCCCTACGTTCCTGAGGGGCCGAAGGATGGGGACCAGAAAGTGTGACTCTTGCCTGGAAGAATCTTCCCGCATCGGGTTGGGTGCGCCCCTCTGAAAGGTGATACTCCTGGAGGAATAAAATGTCTATGGGTCCCCCAACTATGGCTCTCTGAAGCTCGCCTCTAAGGACACCTCGTCTCTGAAAGCACTGAGACCCCCCTAAACCCTAATCTTCCATGAAACAATCCGCATATCAAACTCTGTGTGATGCGGCACTAGCGGAACTGCCCTCCACTCCAATAGTCTTGGGCGAGGGTTTAGACAAGGAGTAGTCACAATCCGTACGAGGACGAAGGCACGCCATGTGGGCACTGATCCTGTCCTCCATGTGACACCACTCTGTCGGAGCGCGAGCGTATGCATACTCCAGACTCCATCGATCACAGTGGAGGTATCTATAAGGAGGAGGAAGAGGTACCGCAGCAGAAGTATGCATGAATACAAAGAGCAACACCTCCAGTCTGGAGGCCACCATCTCCCCGTCCTAGCCTCGATGGGCTAAACCTCCAAGCTCCATCCTAGCCAAAGGCCAAAAATGGGTGAGAATGTCGGTGATGCGAAGATCATGGAGATGGTGGGAGAGCTCAACTGCCTGTCCCTCGATGGTGGCTACCATCAACTCAAGATCCCACTCTGTCCCCGGCACTGAGGGGGAAAGAAGATCATCGCGCCATTATTTGGCGTGGAGGGTCTGGAGTGGTGAAAAACCCCACATACCCGTATAGGGGCTTGCAAACAACACAGCTTTCCACTCTCTAACTCCTATTTACTCAAGTATATAAGTATTGAGATCTTTAATTATGTTTAATAATGTTTAATTAAGCTAAAAGCTTAACATATACTTTTGCTTATGTAGCTAGTTCCACATAGTTTTTTCTTTTCCATGGTTCAATATTCAGCATGGATACATTTACTACCTTTTTGGTCGCATAGACCCTCAAGGTCTTTTGAAGACATTAATATCTATTTCTTTCTCTCTCTCATGACTCTTGCACATAAGCACAAGTATACCACAATTCTTATTAGAGCCTAGGAAGCCTTTAAACCCAATGAAACCCACCGTGACCCAACTGTTTTGCCCAAAGAACTACTAGCCATGTAGATCCACTAATTATGTGATGCAGATCCACTAATTATGTGTTGAAGTTGCCCAACCTCTTGCAAGTGCCCATAATATTCACATTTTGCAACCTGTCTTTGGGAAACTATACAACAAGCCTACTTGGGGAACCACTACATACTATAGCACCACCCCTTTACACAAACTATATCCAAACATGAACCATATGAACTAGTAGATACATCCCTCATCGTTACACATTTTCTCTCAAAGCTTCAAGCATAAAGAAAGGAGGCATAAATCCCTCCTAGGGGCAAACCAAAACATGAAAAAATCCACAAGTGCCTTGAATGAAGTTAACACCATATGAACCTAAGCAGTAAAATATGGCATTTTGTGGCTTAGCTTTGATCCTCCCCTCCTTCTCTTCCCTCTTTCCATGCTCTGAAGATTGCCACAAGGCCATGTTGAAACAGTTCGTTCCTATGGATTACCACGACAGCTTAAAGAAGCAATGAGAGCACTTTGCACACAAGCATGATGAATCAATAACAGACTGTTTGGCCCATTTTCAGAAGTGTTTGCTCATGCTCTTGAGGATTGTTTGACGATCAAGGCAAGGAAAGAGGTTTGTGGATGGCTTGAGGTTGTCCTTGCATACTCATGTGCATGCACTTCGACCTTGTGATCTCTCTAACAAAGTGCGTATAGCTACGACCCTAAAGACATGCGAGAGTTCCAAGTTTGGGACTCACAGAAGGGCAAAGACATAGAGAACGGGGGTGTCACGTGCATCCCGCACTTGGATGCCACGTAAACATATCTGTACAGAAGGTGCAGGACCTGGGATGGTAAACTGGTCCCATGTGAGCCTAGTCCGAGACGAGTCAGTCACGGTTCCATCCCAGTCGTCCGAGGTCAGGTGTGCATTGTCCTGCACATGAAACAGTGCTAGTCCACGCTGTGAGTCTCCCTCTGGAATGATGTCAATGACTCTGTATATCTAGTATGATACCGGATGCCAAAACACTGTGGAGACAGATAGGGTTGCAGTTAGGAAATGGGGCCAGCCCATAGGGCTACCCCAGAACTCATGTGGGCATGGGGAAAGTACAAGACAATTCCCATAAGGGCCAGGAAGGCCCTAGCTATACCCACCAGCCTTGGGAGGGCCATAGGAGGGCTTTAGGACAGTCCCAGGGCTCTTGCAAGGGTAACCAACTGGTTATCCAGCCCTAGGGGACTGTAGGGCATGTGTGGGGCAGCCCATACAGGCTGCCCAGCATCCCTTATGTCATGCGCACAGTGCCCAGCAACCAATTCACCATGCACCTAGTGCCCAGCCCAATTGAAAGTCGCGGCGGATGCCCGGGGGACTAGGGCCTTTGACACACTTGTTGATACCATCAATGCATATTAAAACATTTAAACATGGCCACAGCCTTAACATACATCCATTATCACTTTGCATGAAACATAAAAGCTCGACAAAACATCCACAAATGCTGAAAATGGAGCTTGCACATGTGACACCACATAGAGGCCGGAATGGGCCGAGCCCCCCCTTGGAGTATTTTATTACCCAAGGAGAATAATATCATGTACAAGCTTTGAGAGCCTTACTCTCCCCACGGGAGATGCCGGATTATCCATATACAAATGCCATAACACAGCCCAACACGAGGCAACCGAGCCGGAACACAAGCTGCAGAAATGCCGAGCCACAATATAATCCATATACCTCCGTGTGGGTACTGATTCTTTCCCAGAAACCACGGGTCTTCATGCAATAGAGCTGGTACAGCAAGTACAACTCTCCATTCAGCCGGTACAACAGGTACAATGGTTGATACAGCCGGGGTTGATACAGCCGGTACAGTGGCTGGTATAGCCGGTACGATGGCTAGTACAGCAAGTACAAATGTTGGTACAGCATGTACAGTGACTAGTATAGCAGGTACAGTGGCTGGTACAGCAAGTACAAAAGCTAGTACAGCCGATACAAAGATTGGTACAACAAGTACAATGGCTAGAAATCATAATAAATGATTAAATACCCTTGCCTTCAGTATTTCTTCACGATGGAAGCCTCCAAAACAGTCCCCAACAGCCGGTATTCTTCATGGGCAGCCTTCAAGAGAGAGAGAAAGAAAGTAGCCATCATTAGGGCAACCAGTAACAGTGGTAGAGGCTAGTGTGCAACAAAAGAGCCTCTTTTAATGAAGAGAGAGGGCTCCAATTTATAGATTTGGGCCTCCCATGAGCTAAAATGGCAAGAGAAGGCTGCAATGACAAGTGGAGAGCCACACAATAGCTGGAGTGACAAGTGTGAGGCCACTTGTCTCACTTTGATCCACTTTCTGACAAGTGTGAGGCCACTTATCTCACTTTGATCCACTTTCTTGCCACATGTCCCAATCTAAGAGATGGGTCCTTCCATAATCTTTACCTCTAAAAATATCCCAACTAGTAGACATTCTGTCATAGGCACTTTGCCAACTCTTGGCATCTGCCCAATTCCAGATGTAATGACGCGAACAGAATTTCCATCGGAGTCGGGCCAAAAATAGCAACTCTCCTAAATTTTAGGAATGCGGTCCTTTGTATTCTAGCATAATCCCCCATTCCCAAAGCTTGTACTTTCCAAATATTTAGACATCTTGGAGTCCACCAGACCCCTTTCATACTGGGAAATGTCCAGGCTGGTGACACCAGCATGAAAGCATGCGCAGCATTTAACAGCCTTTTTTGCTGTATTTATTCAGTCGTGGAGGACCGACTGCTTATTAGCCAGCCGACTGCTGTCCTAGAGGAATATAAATACCCATGCCTCAGTTCAGTCCATTCATCTCATCATTTGCCAAGTGCTGAAGCTAAAGCAAGGGCCAGGACAGCCCAGATCAAGCTAACGCAAAAGGGGTGAAGGATTGCAGGTCAAGGGCAGAAATTCCTCTCAGCCAAGAAAGGTTCAGTCGGTCTTTTATTTCAGTATTTTACATCATTCTAATAAAAGCAAATACACCATTCGTGGTGGGGGCCCTACAGAGGGTATTCGGGACCCAATACTGTGTCCTTTTCTCCCTCTCTCTCTCTATATTTTTCTACACATCTATATTCAGTTTTATGCGTTAATTCCGTCGCGACAAGTGTGCTGTTTTTTTGAGCATTGAAGTTATCGATCTCCCCCGAAGCTTCCGCATGTTACAGTGGTATTAGAGCCTACTTCAAGTGTAAAGATTCAGCAAAGAAACCAGAATTTTTTCACTCTCGTGTGGTTGGTTTTCAGACTCTGGTGGACTACCCCTTTCGAAGTGACTCCTGTCCCTCGAAGGACGGTTGGTTTTCGGCCTCCGGAAGTCTCCCACACACAAAGTGGATGGTCAGATTGCGCTCCGGAAAGGAAGTGCGTTTTCCTGCTATGGCGAGCTTCGACAACGAGAGAGACCAAGAACCTTGGGACCAGAGTGCACCGGGCAACCCAGCTAGGGCACCAAGCTTGCGTGTTATAGAGATGTTCCAGCAGATGATGCGAGCAATCACAGACCATACGACCAAGTTGGAAGAGCAGAAGGCGCAGATCCTGGCTCTGGAAGAGTGTACCCGTTCTCCAGCGTCGCGTTTTCCATCTCCTCCTCCCTCTCCTTCCGTATCCCAGATTCTAGATCCTCAACACAGGGACCCTCTCGTGGGGTCACGACCGCAACCGAGCTCTTTGCTTGAGTTGCAGATGCGTGCATTGGAGATCCGACAACGTGAAGACGAAGCCATGCGATGCGTGGAACATGAGCGTTACCTTGCAGCTTTGGACGCCAGATTGACACCAGCGGTGCCCTCGAATCATTTTCCCGAGAAAATGAACTTCAGTAAGTATAATGGTAAACTCGACCCCACAACTCTTTATTCATGGCTGCATCAGTTTGAAGCTTACTTTGCCGCAGTTAGAAGGACAGATACTGACAGAGTGATCTTAGCCAATTGGTACTTGGAAGGTGAGGCCATTCCTTAGTGGACTCAGTGAGCTCATGCCCACACCAAATCAGGTATGGCAGCTTATGTGTGGGACGAGTTTGTCCGCGATCTTAAGCAGCGGTTTCTACCGCCCCACTACCTTGAGCGACTCAAAGACGAGTTCAGGGGAGCGCGTCAGAATGCGCAACCAGTCCTTCAGTTTGCCAATAGAATTTCGACTTTATGTTTGCAATTAGGCTTATCTGATTCGGACAAGAAAGGGCAGTTTTTGTATAGCCTTGACACGCAAATCCAGTGGGAGGTACGTATGTTTAGGCCAGCCACCTTCGAAGACGAACTCTCGCTTGCGCAGAGTGCAGAAATGAAGCATAATGGTGGCAAGCCCAAGACTTCCCAACTGGCTACTCCCAAGGCTACCGCCTCGGGGGGAAAAGGCCAGAACTAGATGGGGTCTTCCCCAGGACAGAGCACGGGAGCCTCTGGCTCCAAGAACTCGAACAATGCGTCTAAGCTTAATGCAGACCAGAAAGCAGAGGCAAGTAAGACAGGTGGCAAGTTGAGTGCTCAGGAGATTTCTCAATACAAGGAGGAGGGTAGGTGTTTCTTTTGTCATACAAAAGGCCACACTTCTTAGGAGTGTCCTAAGAAGACTACCGCTCTAAAGACTGTCGCCGCAGCCTCCACAGCTTCCGTGGTGAGCCCAGCTCCCACACAGACCCCAGTGGCTGCTCGTAGTTCTTCAAATCGCAATGCTTCAGTTGGAGCAATTATTAGCCGAGAGCTCGAAGATAAGCAAAAGGGCGCCCATGACCAGGAGTATGAGCTCAATGAATTGCTCAAGACCTTTGGCTACATAGGTGGCCAGAGAGTCGTTGTCTCTTGTTTGACAGCGACAACACGGAGGACATGGTCACGGAACAGGCCACTCGGTGTGCCCGTTTCGTCTTGACTTTGGTGGACAAACAAGTTGAGCATTTTAGCACAAGCATGACAACGAGCGTCAAGTATGAAGCTCTAGGTGCTAAATTAGTTATTCCTGGCATCGAATTTGTGCATGATTTTATGGTTGCCCCTCATGTGGGAGCAAACATAATTTTGGGCATTCAGTGGTTTCACAAGTTTCTTCCTCATGTTCAGTGGGATAAGCACACGTTCCAGATTAATCAGAATGTGTCAAACGCCCCAGTGACCATTAAGTGTGAGCCAGGAATTTCGAACTTTTCGCTCATAAGCCACTTGCAGGCTAAGCGAGCAATTAGGAAAGGCGCACATTGTGCGATGATATACATCCAGACAGCCCAGGCGGTGGCCAGTGCTTCCGAGAAGTACTTGGCTCTCCATGAAAAGTTCCAGAAGATTTTTCTTCGGGACAATCTCCCTCCCCAGCTCCTCCCGTCCAGACCGAAGGACCACAAGATTGACCTCTTCCCAGGCTCGGAACCCCCAAACAAGTTTCCGTATCACCTTTCCAATTCCAAGGCAATGGAATCGGAGTTGGACCGCCAACTCCAAGAATTGTTGCAATCTGGCTTCATCCGCCCCAGCGTGTCGCCATTTGCAACGCCGATCTTGTTTGTCAAGAAGAAAGATGGGTCTTCTCGTTTGTGTGTTGATTATCGTGCACTCAATAAGCTAACTATCAAGAGTAGATTCCCGATGCCTCGAATAGATTATATTCTCGAGAGGCTGAATGGAGCGAAGGTGTTCTCGAAACTCGATTTAAAGAGTGGCTACCACCAGGTGAGGATTGTGGAGGGAGACATCCCCAAGACAGCCTTCCATGCACGGGCCCACTATGAAATTCTGGTCATGCCATTTGGCTTGACGAACGCCCCAGCTACATTCAACCGCATGATGATGCGTGTTTTCCGGGATTTGATTAAAAAGTGTGTGTTCATATTTCTGGACGACATACTGGTATTTTCAGCTACGGTTGAACAGCATGACATTGATGTGGAGAAAGTCCTTAAGTTGCTGGAAAGCAACGAGCTCTACGTCAATGAGAAGAAGTCGGAATTTTATTTGTTCCAGGTGCATTATCTGGGATACATAATTAGTGCAGAAGGCATTCGACTTGATCTGGCTAAAGTGGCCGAGATTGTCAATTGGGAAGTACCTTAGACAACATATGACATCAGATCCTTTGTGGGTATATGCCAGGCATACTCCACCCACATAGACAAGTTTTCTGACCTCTCAACAGATCTCACCGATCTGCTAAAGGGTGTTAAGACAAGAAGGCAACGGATTCGAATGACTCCACGAGCGTTGGAGGCATTCAAGAACCTCAAGGTGGCTTTATCAGAAGCGCTTTGTTTAGCACTTGCCTCGTGGGACGAGCCATTTCAGGTGATCACCGATGCGAGTAACATCGCAATTGGCGGTGTGTTACAACAAAATGGTCATCCAGTAGCTTACATGTCTCGTAAGTTACTACCCGCAAAGAAAAATTACTCAATCTACGATCTACGATCGTGAACTCCTTGCAGTTATATAGGCCTTGAAACATTGAAAATATTTTCTTTATGGCCGTGACTTTGAGGTTCGCACTGACCATCGGGTATTACGCTGGATTCAGACAATGCTAAGTGCACAATGGAGTGACCGACAAGACCGTTGGAGACAAATATTCCAGCAATTTGGTGGTACGATTGAGTACCTTCCAAGAAAGGCCAATCCAGTGGGGCTGATACTTTGAGCAGGAAGGGATAAGTGACTTTGATTCAGACCACTAGTCTCGACCTTGTTGGTACAGGACTAGATGACATTAAGCACATGTACACAGATTCCGAGGAATTTGGTACACAGTGGGAACATATATTGGATGCCACAGGACCATGCCACTTTCTGATACGCGATGGTTGGCTTTTCTACAACGACCGATTGTGTCATGAAGTCGTTCAGGGCAACTCTTCTCCATGATGCACATAATGCCATTAATGGTGGTCATAGGGGGCATAAATTCGACTCTGGAGAAATTGGAACGGCAATATTATTGGCCAAAGATGAGGCGAGATGTGTTTACATGTGTACAACGCTGTGATATTTGTCAAAAGGTAAAAGCTCCTCGTGGAAAGAAGATAGGGTTATTACAACCCTTGCCAATTCCTAAGGGCCCTTTCCAAGATATTTCAATGGACTTTGTCACGAATCTGCCTCCCAATCCGAGTAAGCGTAATACTCAGTGCTTAACTATAGTTGATAGATTTAGCAAATTTGTTATGCTTATTCCATGCAGGGCCGATGTGACCACCGAGGATGTTGCCCAATTGTTCACTCGGCATTGGTACCCGATTGGCAGGATTCCTAGGACCATAGTGTCAGACCGAGATACCAAGTTTACCAGTCATTTTTGGAGGGCATTGTTGTATAACTTTGGTACTAAATTGAATTTTTCCAATGCATTCCACCCACAGACGAACGGCCAGACAGAGATATACAACCAGTTGGCCTTTGATGTGCTGAAGTGTTATGTCCACGATCAACAAGGTAAGTGGGAATCATATTTGCCTTTAGTTCAAGCTGTGTTGAATGATTCTTCTTCTTCAGCTATTGGCAAGACTCCATATGAGGCAACGTTTGGAAGACCTTTCCAGTCGTTTTTGACCAGGACCTCGTCTTTAGTACTTGAAGCGAACAAGGTGACGGAGTCTTACCAAGAGATTTTAGAGTCAGTAAAAGACAGGTTGGCTAAAGCACAAGAGGCCTACACTCGACAAGCCAATAAAGACTGAAGGGATATGAAGTTTTCGGAAGGGGATTGGGTTTATCTTCGAATTATGAAGCAAAGGTTGAAGCAAGTGGGCAAGCGATGCCCAAAGTTGTCTTTCAAGAGCTTCGGACCTTTTCCCACCCAGAAAAAGATTAATGAGGTTTCCATGCAGTTGAAGCTACCTCCAAGTTGGACTATGCACGATGTGTTTCACGTCAGTTGGTTAAAGCCATATGCAGGTCCGATCCCTTCAGAAGTTAAAGACGAGACGGAACCAGATATTGTTGAGATGAAGCAGAGGTTATGATTCCAGAACAGATCTTTTTGCACCGTTTCAAGCATGGCTCACACCGAAGGCAAAGACAATTCCTCACGAAGTTTCAAGACCGAGGGACCCATGAAGCGGTATGGCTTGACAAAGAGTTTTTCGAGGACTATCTGGCATTATTGACGGATTATTTGAAGGCTATCCAACTTCAGTCAAGTTAAGCAGAAGGGAATGTCACGTGCATCCCGCACTTGGATGCCACGTAGAAATATCTGTACAGAAGGTGCAAGACCTGGGATAGTAAACTGGTCCCATGTGAGCCCAGTCCGGGGACGAGTCAGCCAGGGTTCCATCCTGGTCGTCCGAGGTCAGGTGTGCATTGTCCTGCACATGAAACAGTGCTAGTCCGTGCTGCGAGTCTCCCTCTGGAATGATGTCAGTGACTCTGTGTATCTGGTATGATACCGGATGCCAGAACACTATGTAGACAGATACGGTTGCAGTTAGGAAAAGGGGCCAGCCCATAGGTGTCACGTGCATCCCGCACTTGGATGCCACATAGACATTTCTGTACAGAAGGTGCAGGACCTGGGATGGTGAACTGGTCCCCCATGTGAGCCCAGTCCGAGACGAGTCAGCCAGGGATCCATCTCAATCGTCCGAGGTCAAGTGCATTGTCCTGCACATGAGTCCAAGGTCAGGTGTGCACTGTCCTGCACATGAAACAGTACCAGTCAGCGCTGTGAGTCTCCCTCTGGAATGATGTCAGTTGTTCTATATGTTTGGTCTGCCACCAGATGTCAGACAGCTGTGTAGATGTAGGTATGCACCAGGTTTGGACACGGGGAAGGCTATGGGCCATCTCAAGGGGGCCACGCAGCCCCAGGACTTGCCCACCAGCCCAAGGAGGGGCTGGGCAGGCTGTCGGCCAGCCCAAGAGGGCTTGGCCAAGCAGCCGACTGGCTTTTGGGCCAGCCCAGCCAGTTGGCTAGCCCATAGGGCAGCTTGGACTGCAAGCGGCCAGTGCCCAGGTGCTACCCAGCAGCCTGCGCTGGCCTCGACAGCAGCCCACAAAGGCAGCCAGGACAGTCCAGTGTGAATGTGGGAATTCTCAGCTTTAAATACTATTGAAACACGTCGTGGAGGGAAAAGTGAACCAACCGACTGCTCCTGATGGGGTAGTATAAATAGTGGAGGCCACAATCCCATTCACCATCTCATTATTCACCAAGAGCTCAAGCAAATCAAGGGCTAGACAAGCCAAGGGAATTGTATACACCATCCATGATGGGGGCTTTACAGAGGGTAATTGGGACCCAATACTGTGTCCTCTCCATCTCTACCTCTCTCTCTCTATTTGCTGCACATCTCCTTTCAGTTTGTGCGTTAAATTTCCGTCGCGAAAAGAGTGCTAAATTCTGAGTATTGAAGTTACCGATTCTTCTCCAAAGCTTCCGCATATTACAGTGGTATCAGAGCCTACTTCAAGTACAAAGATTCACCAAAGAAACCAGAATTTTTTCTCGCCCGTGTGGTTGGTTTTTAGACGCCAGTGGACTACCCCTTTCGGAGTGTGTCACCAATTGGCCGACCATTTGGTCCATCTCCAGTTTTTTTGTCTCGTTCACTTGAGACCAGGCCAGTGTCTCATGTGAAGAGGCCAGTATTTTGCTGACATGGACGGGAGCCAGACTGGTGCCACCCGTGTGTTAGCAGGATGGTGTCGTATGGACAGGAGCCAGACTGGTGCCACCTGTGTATGACTTGGACTGTGTTCTATCCATGGGATTGTCACGCCATGGAAGAGCCAGTATTCGTGCCGTGTCTTGCCTATGGGACTGTCACTCCATAGGGAGGCTCGTGCCTAGAACTGTGTCTTACCTATGGGACTGTCACTCCATAGGAAGACCAGGTTTTTATGTTTTACATCGTGCCATTTTTGTGCCGACAGATATTTTGTACTTGTTCCATGAACGCGAGATATGTCCATGATACTATTTGCACATGCACTCATGTTTTGCATGTTTGAAACTGTTTTCGCATGACTTGTATTTTTGTGTCTGCCTGATTGAAGTGTCACTTACTGAGCAGGGACGCCTGCCAGTGAGTCGTGAAGTTTGCTCTGTCTTCTGACAAGTTTTGGTGCATGTGAACAGGTGGTAAGTATATTGCACATGTTAGTTTAATACTTTAATCTCTAACCTTTTGATTTATAAGGTTGTATGTTCACATACACTTAAAAGTGGGCACCCACTTAGGGGCCAAGGTGGGGAGCCACACTTAAGTGTGTGTGAGTGGGCATGGTCACCTACCACACCCCTTTGGAACTGGCCACCCACATGCAAGCGCGGGGAGCCAGCCAGCACTATGGTTCTAACTCCCTCTCCAACCTTAATAAAAGAAAGCCACCACCTCCATCGAAAAGGAATGAGGCGTCCATCTCTGGGTTCATTTTTTCTGACAGACAGCTGCCATCTCCTACTGAACTGCTGCGCATAGGCGGCTACTGTGTTGCTGCATAAGCCCTCTCCCAGGTGGCTGCACCTGTTTCCCAGCAGGTTGCGTGAACCTCTGCAGGCGGCCAAAACAGGCTGCAACTAAGCGTCTCTTCCTCTGCACAGCGGCTGCCACCACCTGAAGGCTACGTTCTTTGCTCTTCTACAGCCGGCTACTCCTCCACGCCATCTTCTCTTCAGGCTACAGCCAGGCAGCTATGTACTGCAACCAAGCGACTACAGCTACACCACAGTTGGCTGCTGCTTCAGCCTTGCGGTTGTACTGGTTTTGGCGGCTGCCCCAGTTCTTCTACAAGGCGGCTGTTCACTCTCTAGCCAGGTGTTACTGAACTGCACACCCAGGTGACTTCTGAATTGCTCCCCCAGGCGGCTGTGCGCATGATCACCAGCCTACGGCGTTTTCCTCTTGGGCAGCTGCACTACTAGTTGCTGCACTGCACAGCAGCCGGCTGTGTATCCATCACCAGCAAGCTGTGTGAACATCTCCAACAAATTATCTTCTGCAGCTAGGCCTTTTGTCCACCACCAGCAGGCTGTGCTCCAGCAGGCGGCTGTCCACAATATGTACTTCTTCTCAGGCGGCTGTACCTTCCATGTGTAGCTGCTGTTCCTCCTTTTGGTAGTTGTGCTTCTGCAGCCAGGAGGCCATTTTTCTTCAAGGAGCTACTCCTCTCGACATGCTACTGCATCATGGTGTTTCTCTCAAGTAACTGCGTATTGACACCATGAATTTTGGTCTTCCAACTACAATCCACAAGTAAGTGAATTTCAGATTTAAGTAAAGTATTTTGTGATAAATCTGATAAAGAACTCTCTCCACGGCAACACCCGTTCGGTGCTGGGTAGTCCAAGCTATTGGAGAACCTTGGTCCAAAGGTGCTGAGATCAGGAGAGCCAGGCGTTAGTACGAGAGCGCCTGTTTGTGCGTGGTCTTGGAACACCAATTGGGCGCTCTCTGCGGAGTCCAGTGAAAGCATAAGACCGTAGAGACTGGACCACGCTAGTGGTCGTATTGCTTCGAGCATCTACTTCGAGCCTATTTGTTTGGTACTGTATTCATATGTACATGGACATCATCTAGTTCTTGGAACCCATGGAGCATTGTATTTGTTAAATACTCCCAATAAATATATCATATATTGAGGGGGAGGTCGGCCCGTTCCGGCCCCAGTGCTGGTGTCCATCTATCCATTTCATTTCATTTCAATTTCAAGTTGTTATTAAGTTGTCCATTTCAAATTGTGATTTTAAGTTGTGCTATTACGCGCGTGGTTGTCCAACGGAGTCTCTTCCCACTTGACCGGATCAGTTTCATTGGTATCAGAGCACGGTTGTTTCCCTCTTCCTAGTGGGGAAACGAACCTGTGTACTGGACACCCCGCTTTTAGCACACTTAAACACAATGGACAGCCAAGGCAACCCTCTAGAAGTGCCTAATTTGAGGGGTCCATCTAGTGCCTCTCGTGGTTCCGATGCTCTGCGAGAAAGGCACAAGCCCCTTGAAAGGGTTAATGATAGTGAATCAAAGGGTCAACTGTCTCCAAGAAAGACAGCCATGCTTGAACAAGAGCCTAATGCAATGAGGGCTGAAATGGAACATATGAGAAAACTTTTGCAGGGACGACGGAGAGCTGAAATTCAGAAATCCACCTCGTTTGAAGCATGGAGATCCCGCATCTCAAAGGCTGAAATCTTTTATGCAAAAGGAAGAGGTGACAGTCACCTCTCGTCATGCATCTTCTCCACAAGGCACAAAGCCTGACAGATATATGTATGCTAGTGCTCATGGAGGGCATGAAAGTCACATGCATGCAAGACATGTATCCCATGGTAAGGGTGACAGGTCTCCTAGAAAAATTTTGCCTTCTGAGTTGTCTCATGGAGAGACATTGCCATATGCAGAAAAGTCACATGCATCTCAGTTTCAAGTTCATGGAGCACATGCCACCGTGCCTCATGAAACTTCTATGACGGCCCATGGAGCCCATGCAGATAGGGCTGCCCCGTTGGATAAGGGGAAAAGAAAAAGAGAAGACCATGAGCCTCATGCCAGAAAGCTCAAGGAATTTAAAGCAGGTGACAAATCTGTTAAGTTTGATGTCTTTCATGGAGAGCATGATGCTTCTAAAGTGTTAGCATTTGTGGCACAGTTCGACTTACTTTTAGCGATGAGGACTTCACCGAAAAATCTAAAGTACGCCATGCTAGCATGTTTTTGAAAGGGACTGCTGCTCATTGGTGGATCACTGAAAAGATCACCAAGGATCCCATTTGCACCTGGAAGGAATTTAAGGACCGATTCTATGCTCAGTTTTTGCCACCAAATGCGGAGCAAACTCTCACCCAAAAGTGGGACAGGTTGGAGCAAAGAGATAATGAAAGCGTGCAACAGTATGTCAACAAGTTCTGGAAAGTGTTGCTGGAAGTAACTCCCTTTATGCAAATCACTGAGGATGAAAGAAAGAGGAAGTTTCGCTCTGGACTGCAACCAGCATATCGTTCGGGCATAGAATTGCACCCGAAACATACTTTGCAACAGCTCACAGTTTCTGCTCTTGCTACGGAGCAATTGGCGCTCAAGATTAAACAGGATCAAGGAGGTTCTGAAAATACCACATCTAAAGATCAGGGCCCAAGGAAGAACAAATTCGGCTTAACCCCGGAGCAAAGAGAGCAATATGCCAAGGATGAAAAATGCTTTTCTTGTGGTAGCAAAGACCACATGTTTCGACAATGCCCAAATCGCAAACCTAAGCACGAGGACAAGCACACCAAGGCTAATGTACATGCAGTTCCTGATGTGCAAGGAAATACAAGTCATGATGCAAAAGAGCGAATGGTTTGCAAGGCTTGGGGGCAAATCAAGGGTCAGCCCGCCCTATTCATGTTTGATGACTGTGCAACCGATAACTTCATCTCTATGCAAACAGCAGCTGCATTGGGTATTGAGGTTGAGAACATGAGACCTCAGATTGAAGCTGAAGCTGCATTTATTGGTAAAGAGGTGCAGGTTACCCCGTTGATAGGGAAGCTGCGCATCCATATCCAGGGCTACCTTGATAATGAACATTTCCTAGTTGCTCCACTAAATGGATGTGATGTATTGTTGGGCAAGCCGTGGCACCATAGGCTTGAGCCCCGCAAAGACTACAAGTCTAATATGATTTCTTTTATGCATAAAGGTCACATGCATTTTATTGATGCTGGCAAAGAAGGGGATTCCATCCCACTTGTATCACACATCCAAATTAATAAAGCAATCAAAAAGAGTCCTTCTGCGTACTTGGTTTTTGTGCGTGATAGCCTTGTGCCAAATCATCAAAATGTGGATGCTATGTCTAATGATAGGCTGAATATTCTTTATGCATTCAATGACTGTTTTGCTGATACTTTGCCAAGAGAATTACCTCCCCAAAGGCCCGAAGATCACCGCATAGATCTTGTGCCAGGTAGTTCTCCACCCAACAAATCCGCATAACGAGTGAGTGCTGCACATCAAGAAGAGATCATGAAGCAGGGAAACGAGCTTTTAGAGAAAGGTTTGGTTCAGCCCAGTTCCTCACCTTACTGCTCTCCTCTGCTTCTTGTCTCAAAAGAAGGTGGTTGATTCCGCATGTGTGTGGACTATAGAGCTTTGAACATGCTTACCATCAAGAACAGATTCCCAATTCCGCGAATTGATGATATTTTGGATAAGCTTGATGGCTCAGCTTGCTTGCAACTGCATGCCCTTCTTGATTTAGGACAGCTCCTATGCAATCACCACAAGCATCACATTCAACTACGAATGACTTGTGCAAGTCAGGAACAATCAATACTGGACCACATATAATAGCATGCTTGAGCTGCAAGAAAGCATCCTGTTCTTTTGAAGTCCATTTGAAAGTGATTTTCTTCTTTGTGAGATCATTTAGAGGAGTGGCTATCATAGCAAAATGCCTTATGAAACGCCTATAATACGAACATAATCCCAGAAAACTACGTACTTGATGTACGTTTTGCAATTCGGGCCAATTCCGAATGGTCTCTATCTTTGCAAGATCCATTGTAACTCCATCTTTGGATACAATATGACCCAGATAATGAATCTCTGAAAGGAAGAACTCACTTTTCTTAGCATTAATGAAAAGTTTATGCTTCCGCAACTCTTCAAACACTGTGACCAAATGAGTTCTGTGTTCCTACTCATTCTTGGAGAAAACCAAGATATCATCAAAGAATACTCCTATAAATTTGCGATGGGGTCGGAATATCCTATCCATCATACGATTAAACGTAGCAGGAGCATTGGTGAGACCAAAAGGCATTACCAGAAATTCATATAATCCAAAGGCTGTCCTGAATGCAGTTTTATGGACATCTTGTGGCACCACTTGTATCTGGTGATAACCACTCTTCAAATCAAGTCCGAAAGTCGTCGTTTGCATGATGCCGAGCTTCATATGAATATCTATGAGAAAGAGCTCTTGGCTGTAATTCATGCCTTAGAGATGTGGAAACATTATCTTCTTGGGACTGAATTTGTAGTCAAGACAGATCATCAAAGCTTGAGATACTTTCTATCTCAAACAAAGCTTTCAGAGAAGCAAATGAGAATGGCGAATTTTCTTTCCATGTTTTATTTTCAGATTGTGCATACTCCAAGAAGAAAAATGTGGTGGCCGATGCACTATCCAGGAGGCCTTATGTAGCTGCAGTCTCAATGGCCTCTCATGGGGACTTATCTGCTATGAGAGATTTGTATCATTTGGATGTTGATTTTTGCTATATATGGACTGATTTAATGGTTGGTCATTCACATGCCTCTTATGTTATCAACGAGGGTTATCTTATGAAGGATAATTGCCTATGTGTGGTGAAGGATTTACGTCCAAAGGTTATGGACGAATGTCACGCTCCACCTTATGCTGGTCATAGAGGTATTATGCCCACTACTCGCATGATTCAGAGATATTTCTTTTGGCCAAACATGCGTACAGACATTGAGGCTTATGTGCGTGCATGTATTACTTGCCAAAAGGTCAAATTTGATAGGCAAAAATCTCCAGGTTTGCTTCAGCCATTGCCTATTCCCTCGCAACCTTGAGAAAGTATTACTATGGATTTTATTATGGACTTGCCTAGATCCCAGCATGGGAATGATGCTATTTGGACCGTTGTGGACAGGTTTAGCGAGCAAGCTCATTTCTTGCCCGTCAAGAAAACCATTAAAGCTGATCATATGGTAAAGCTTTTTCTTGCTAATATTTTCAAGCATCATCGTATGCCTAAATCCATTGTTGGGGATAGAGATCCCAGGACTACAAGTCTCTTTTGGAGGGCTTTATTTGATAATACGGGTACTAAACTTGAGTTTTCATCAGCTTATCATCCCCAAACGGATGGCCAAAGTGAAGCTGCAAATTCAGCCGTGTTGGATTTGTTGAAATGTTATGTGGCAGATCAAAAGACTGCATGGGAGAAGTATCTTCCACTTGTTGAGTTTGCCTACAACAATACGATCCATGCCTCCACGGGAAAGGCTCCGTTTGAGTTTTATTTATGGCAAAGTGGTATTGCCACCCATCCTTCGTACAAAGGATGAGATTTTTGCAGCTGATGAATATGTTCGTGACTTGGATGTAGCCTTTGGTCAGGTACGGACAGCCATTGCAAGATCTCAAGATAAGCATAAAATGGCTGTTTTGCTGACAAGCATAGAAGGGACATGGAAGTCAAAGAAGGTGATTGGGTTTTGCTGAAATTTGAGAAAGCCAGGCTTCGGAAGAGGCCAAGACGAGAAGGATCATATCCTAAGCTTTTTCCTCGCTATTATGGACTCTTCAAGGTAATTCAGAAGATCAATGGAGTGTCCTACACGCTTGCTTTGCCTAATCACTGGAAGATTCACAATGCTTTTCACGTGAGTCTATTTCGGAAATATGTGGGGCCGGATCCTGATGAGCCTGTCATAAGATCCGCCAGAGATTGATAAGCTTGAGGAGATCCTCCTGCCAGAACAGATTGTTTTTCACAAGGAGACAAAGCTACCTGCAAGAAAGCTTTCCAGGAGATACCTTGTGAAAATTAAAAATTATTTGCCTATTGATGCAAAATGGATAAATGAGGACTATTTTGTTGATTACCCACAGTTGTTGCATGCATATCTTGAGGCTTTTCAGTTCAGGACAACCCTTTAGAAGCCCAGGGGGATGTCACCAATTGGCCGACCATTTGGTCCATCTCCAGTTTTTGTGTCTCGTTCACTTGAGACCAGGCCAGTGTCTCATGTGAAGAGGCCAGTATTTTATTGACATGGACGGGAGCCAGACTGGTGCCACCCGTGTGTTAGCAGGATGGTGTCGTATGGACGGGAGCCAGACTGGTGCCACCCGTGTATGACCTGGACTGTGTTCTATCCATGGGATTGTCACGCCATGGAAGAGCCAGTATTCGTGCCGTGTCTTGCCTATGGGACTGTCACTCCATAGGGAGGCTCGTGCCTGGAACTGTGTCTTACCTATGGGACTGTCACTCCATAGGAAGACCAGGTTTTTATGTTTTACGTCGTGCAATTTCTGTGCCGACAGATATTTTGTACTTGTTCCATGAACGCGAGATATGTCCATGATACTATTTGCACATGCACTCATGTTTTGCATGTTTGAAACTGTTTTCGCATGACTTGTATTTTTGTGTCTGCCTGATTGACGTGTCACTTACTGAGCGGGGACGCCTGCCAGTGAGTCGTGAAGTTAGCTCTCTCTTCTGACAAGTTTTGGTGCATGTGAACAGGTGGTAAGTATATTGCACATGTTAGTTTAATACTTTAATCTCTAACCTTTTGATTTATAAGGTTGTATGTTCACATACACTTAAAAGTGGGCACCCACTTAGGGGCCAAGGTGGGGAGCCACACTTAAGTGTGTGAGTGGGCATGGTCACCTACCACACCCCTTTGGAACTGGCCACCCACATGCAAGCGTGGGGAGCCAGCCAGCACTATGGTTCTAACTCCCTCTCCAACCTTAATAAAAGAAAGCCACCACCTCCATCGAAAAGGAATGAGGCGTCCATCTCTGAGTTCATTTTTTCTTACAGACGGCTGCCATCTCCTACTGAACTGCTGCGCATAGGCGGCTACCGTGTTGATGCGTAAGCCCTCTCCCAGGCGGCTGCACCTGTTTCCCGGCAGGTTGCGTGAACCTCTGCAGGCGGCCAAAACAGGCTGCAACTAAGCGTCTCTTCCTCTGCACAGCGGCTGCCACCACCTAAAGGCTACGTTCTTTGCTCTTCTACAGCCGGCTGCTCCTCCACGCCATCTTCTCTTCAGGCTACAGCCAGGCGGCTGTGTACTGCAACCAAGCGACTACAGCTACACCACAGTTGGCTGCTTCTTCAGCCTTGCGGTTGTACTGGTTTTGGCGGCTGCCCCAGTTCTTCTACAAGGCGGCTGTTCACTATGTAGCCAGGCGTTACTGAACTGCACACCCAGGCAACTTCTGAATTGCTCCCCCAGGCGGCTGTGCGCATGATCACCAGCCTACGGCGCTTCCCTCTTGGGCAGCTGCACTGCTAGTTGCTGCACTGCACAGCAGCCGGCTGTGTATCCATAACCAGCAGGCTGTGTGAACATCTCCAACAAATTATCTTCTGCAGCTAGGCCTTTTGTCCACCACCAGCAGGCTGTGCTCCAGCAGGCGGCTGTCCACAATATGTACTTCTCAGGCGGCTGTACCTTCCATGTGTAGCTGCTGTTCCTCCTTTTGGTAGTTGTGCTTCTGCAGCCAGGAGGCCATACTTCTCTTCAGGCAGCGACTCCTCTCGACATGCTACTGCATCATGGTGTTTCTCTCAAGTAACTGCGTATTGACACCATGAATTTTGGTCTTCCAACTACAATCCACAAGTAAGTGAATTTCAGATTTAAGTAAAGTATTTTGTGATAAATCTGATAAAGAACTCTCTCCACGGCAACACCCGTTCGGTGCCGGGTAGTCCAAGCTATTGGAGAACCTCGGTCCAAAGGTGCTGAGATCGGGAGAGCCAGGCGTTAGTACGAGAGCGCCTGTTTGTGCGTGGTCTTGAAACACCAGTTGGGCGCTCTCCGCGGAGTCCAGTGAAAGCACAAGAACATAGAGACTGGACCACGCTAGTGGTCGTACTGCTTCGAGCATCTACTTCAAGCCTATTTGTTTGGTACTGTATTCATATGTACATGGACATCATCTGGTTCTTGGAACCCATGGAGCATTGTATTTGTTAAATACTCCCAATAAATATATCATATATTGAAGGAGGGGTCGGCCCGTTCCGGCCCCAGTGCTGGTGTCCATCTATCCATTTCATTTCATTTCAATTTCAAGTTGTTATTAAGTTGTCCATTTCAAATTGTGATTTTAAGTTGTGCTATTATGCGCGTGGTTGTCCAACGGAGTCTCTTCCCACTTGACCGGATCGGTTTCAGAGTGACTCCTGTCCCTCGAAGGACGGTCCTCCGGAAGTCTCCCACACAGATAGTGTATGGTCAGATTGCGTTCCGGAAAGGAATTGCATTTTCCTGCTATGGCGAGCTTCGACGACGAGAGAGACCAAGAACCATGGGACCAGAGTGCACCAGGCAGCCAAGCTAGGGCACTAGGCTTGAGTGTCACAGACATGTTCCAGCAGATGATGCAAGCTATCGCAAAACAAAAAGCCAAGTTGGATACGCAGAAGGCGCAAATCTTGGCTCTGGAGGAGCGTACCCGCTCTCCAGCGTCGCGTTTTCCATCTCCTCCCTCTCCTTCCGTATCCCAAATTCGAGATCCTTGTCACAAGGATCCTCTAGCGGGGTCACAGCCGCAGCCAAGCTCTTTACTTGAGTTGCAGATGCGTGCATTGGAGATCCGACAACGAGAAGACGACGGCGTTACCTCAGAGCCTTGGACGCCATATTGACACCAACGGCGCCCTCGAATCATTTTCCCGAGAAAATGAACTTTAGTAAGTATAATGGTAAGCTCGGTCCCACAACTCTTTATTCATGGTTACATCAATTTGAAGCTTACTTTGCCGTAGTTAGGAAAACAGATACTGACAGAGTGATCTTAGCCAGTTGGTACTTGGAAGGTGAGGCCATTCCTTGGTGGACTCAGTGGGCTCATGCCCACACCAGAGCAAATATGGCAGCTTATGTGTGGGACGAGTTTGTCCGCGACCTTAAGCAGCGGTTTCTACCGCCCCACTACCTTGAGCGACTCGAAGACGAGTTCAGGGGAGCGCGTCAGAACGCGCAACCAGTCCTTCAATTTGCCAATAAAATTTTGACTTTATGTCTGCAATTAGGCTTATCTGATACGGACAAGAAAGGGCAGTTTTTGTATGGCCTGGACACGCAAATCCAATGGGAGGTGCGTATGTTTAGGCCAGCCACCTTTGAAGACGCACTCTCGCTTGCGCAGAGTGCAGAAATGAAACATAATGGTGGCAAGCCCAAGACTTCCCAGTCGGCTCTTCCCAAGGCTAACGCCTGGGGGGTGCAAAAGCCAGAACTAGACGGGGTCTTCCCCAAGGCAGAGCCCGGGAGCCTCTGGCTCCAAGAACTCGAACAATGCGTCAAAGCTTACTCCAGACCAGAAAGCGGAGGCAGGCAAGACAGGTGGCAAGTTGAGTGCTGAGGAGCTTTCTCGGTACAAGAAGGAGGGTAGATGTTTCTTTTGTCATACAAAAGGACATACTTCTCGGGATTGTCCTAAGAAGCCTCCAAAGCCCGCTGCCGCCGCCTCCACAGCTTCCGTGGTGAGCTCAGCTCCCACAAAGACCCCAGCGGCGGCTAACCCTAGTTCTTCAAACCCCGGTGCTTCAGTTGGAGCAATTATTAGCTGGGAGCTCGAAGATAAGCACAAGGGCGCCCATGACCAGGAGTATGAGTGCAACGAATTACTCAAGTCCTTTGGCTACATAGGTGGCCAGAGAGTCGTCTTGTTTGATAGTGGCAACACGGAGGATCTGGTCACGGAACAAGCCGCTAGGCGTGCCCGTTTCGAGCTGACTTCGGTGGACAAACAGGTTGAGGGTTTTAGCACAGGTATGACAACGAGTGTCAAGTATGAAGCTCTAGGTGCTAAGTTAGTGATTCAGGGCATAGAGTTTGTGCGTGACTTTATGGTTGCCCCTCTGGTAGGAGCAGACATAATTTTGGATATTCAGTGGTTTCAGAAGTTTCTTCCTGATGTCAAGTGGGACAAGCACTCGTTCCAGATCAATCGGAATGTGTCAAACACCCCGGTGACCATTAAGTGTGAGCCATGAATTCCGAACTTTCCGCTCATAAGCCACTTGCAGGCTAAGCGAGCAATCAGGAAAGGCACACAGTGTGCGATGATTTACATCCAGACAGCCCAGACAGTGGCCAGTGCTTCCGAGAAGTACTCGGTTCTCCACGAAAAGTTCCAGAAGATTTTTGTTCGGGACAACCTCCCTCCCCAACTTCCCCCGTCCAGACCGGAGGATCACAGGATTGACCCCTCCTAGGCTCGGAACCCCCGAGAAACTTTCCGTATCACCTTTCCAAGGCAATGGAATCGGAGTTGGACCGCCAACTCCAAGAATTGTTGCAAGCTGGCTTCATCCGCCCCAGCGTGTCGCCATTTGCAGCACCGATCTTATTTGTCAAGAAAAAGGATGGGTCTTCCCGTTTGTGTGTCGATTATCGTGCACTCAACAAGCTGACTATCAAGAGCAGATTCCCGATGCCTCGAATTGACTATATTCTCGAGAGACTCAATGGAGCAAAGGTGTTCTCAAAACTGGATTTAAAGAGTGGGCACCACCAGGTGCGGATTGTGGAAGGGGACATCCCCAAGACAGCCTTCCGTACGGAACGGGCCCACTATGAATTTGTGGTCATGCCATTTGGCTTGACGAACGCCCCAGCTACATTTAACCGCATGATGATGCGTGTTTTCCGGGATTTGATTGGATAGTGTGTGTTCATATATTTGGACGACAGACTGGTATTTTCAGCTACGGTTGAACAGCATGACATTGATGTGGAGAAAGTCCTTAAGTTGCTAGAAAGCAACAAGCTCTATGTCAATGAAAAGAAGTCAAAATTTAATCTGTTCCACGTGCATTACTTGGGATATATAATTAGTGCTGAAGGCATTCAACTTGATCCGGCTGAAGTGGCCGAGATTGTCAACTAGGAAGTGCCTCAGACAACCTATGACATTAGATCATTTGTGGGTATATGCCACGCATATTCCACCCACATCGACAAGTTTTCTGACCTCTCGGCAGATCTCACCGATCTGCTAAAGGGAGTGAAACACGAAGGCAAAAGATTCGAATGACTCCACGAGCGTTGGAGGCATTCCAGAACCTCAAGGTGGCTTTATCACAAGCACCTTGTTTAGCACTTGCTGTCATGTGCATCACAGATGCCATGGACATTTCCAGAGCTAGATCCAGAAGAGGCAAGCAGATAAAGACTATGAACCAGTAGAAGATAGACATGGAGCAGAACTTGGAGCCAAGTATGGAACAGAGGGGCTGTCGGCTGGATGGAGCATGACATCAGCAACACCAGTGGGCTGTCGGCTGCAGGACAGAGGGGTGCTGGCTGAAGGCGCATCAAGAGATTCAGTCGGCAGCATTTAAATGGAATTAATGAATTATGAACTGGCCGACCAGCAGTCGGCCAGTTTCTCATGCACTCCAAGGGGCTATAAATAGCCCCCTTGCTCTTTGTATTAGGCATTCCACCCACTAGGGGTGTGAGTCAATAGGAGGTCCCATAGGGGACAGAATTTAGGGTTAGGAACCTTTTTATGAAGGCAGCCCATGGCTGCAAAGATCTGTACCTTTTTTGTACATAGTATATAATGAAATTCCAGCACTTCTCACTCTCTCTCTCTACTCTCTCTCTACCTGCGTTTTTGCATCAGATGGTGCGTTTTGCATCAGAAGGTCTTCAAGAGTGTTTAGGGCTGAAAGAAGACTACCCAGAGCTTCCGCGCGTTACATTGGTATCAGAGCATCAGGCTCAGCAAAGCTAAACACTGATTCAGTCCCATATGATGGTGTACAGGTCCAAGGTACAGGAAAGTACACGGATTCGAAGCCCAAGGCGGGAACACAGATCGGGAAGAACTCCCAGGAGGTTTGTTGGTGGTGTTCCACAGTGCCAGATGGGGATGGCAGTGCCGTGAGCCAGATGGGTTCTCAGGTAACGGTCCCAAGGGAGGTTGATCCTCCAAGGGTGCTGTGAGAGTGCCAGACTCAGTTCCAGGAACGAAGACCAAGACGGTGTTCAGAGTCAGGGCAGGAATGGATTGTGGACTAGAGGAAGACCAGATGCATAGATCTTCATCAGAGACAGAGTGGTTTGGAGAAACAGACCGGATTTTCAGAGAAAAAGGTTTGCCAGGAATGGATGATGACAGAGGGACTTCGGAACAGGATTGGGATGATGACAGTCATCCAAGAGCAGGTTGGATTCCCGTCATCAAGTTTAGCAGAGGGGGATGTCATGTGCATCACAGATGCCATGGACATTTCCAGAGCTAGATCCAGAAGAGGCAAGCAAATAAAGACTATGAACCAGTAGAAGATAGACATGGAGCAGAACTTGGAGCCAAGTATGGAACAGAGGGGCTGTCGGCGGCTGGATGGAGCATGACATCAGCAACACCAGTGGGCTGTCGGCTGCAGGACAGAGGGGTGCTGGCTGAAGGCGCATCAAGAGATTCAGTCGACAGCATTTAAATGGAATTAATGAATTATGAACTGGCCGACCAGCAGTCGGCCAGTTTCTCATGCACTCCAAGGGGCTATAAATAGCCCCCTTGCTCTTTGTATTAGGCATTCCACCCACTAGGGGTGTGAGTCAATAGGAGGTCCCATAGGGGACAGAATTTAGGGTTAGGAACCTTTTTATGAAGGCAGCCCATGGCTGCAAAGATCTGTACCTTTTTTGTACATAGTATATACTGAAATTCCAGCACTTCTCACTCTCTCTCTCTACTCTCTCTCTACCTGCGTTTTTGCATCAGATGGTGCGTTTTGCATCAGAAGGTCTTCAAGAGTGTTTAGGGCTGAAAGAAGACTACCCAGAGCTTCCGCGCGTTACACTTGCCTCGTGGGACGATCCATTTCAGGTGATCACCAATGCGAGTAACATCGCAATTGGAGGTGTATTGCAACAGAATGGTCATCCAGTAGCTTACATGTCTCGTAAGTTACTACCCGCCGAGAAGAACTACTCAATCTATGATCGTGAACTCCTAGCAGTTATACAGGCCTTGAAACATTGGAAACATTTCCTGTATGGCCGTGACTTTGAGGTTCGCACTAACCATCAGGCATTACGCTGGGATTCAGACGATGCCAAGTGCACAGTGGAGTGATCGACAACACCGCTGGAGTCAAATATTCCAGTATTTCGGTGGTATGATTGAGTACCTTCCAGGAAAGGCCAATCCAGTGGCCGACACTTTGAGCAAGAAGGGACAAGTGTCTACGATTCAGACCACTAGACTTGACCTTGTTGGTACAAGACTAGAGGACATGAAGCACACGTACGCGGATTCCGAGCAATTCGGTACTCAGTGGGAACAGGCATTGGATGCCACAGGACCATGCCATTTTCTGATACGCGATGGTTGGCTTTTCTACATAGGCCGACTATGTGTCATGATGTCATTCAGGGCAGCTCTTCTCCATGATGCCCATGACGCCATTACAGGTGGTCATAGGGGCATGAATTCGATTCTGGAGGAATTAGAACGGCAATACTATTGGCCAAAGATGAGGCGTGATGTGTTTACATATGTACAACGCTGTGACATTTGTCAAAAGGTGAAAGCTCAAGGTGGAAAGAAGATAGGGTTGTTACAGCCCTTGCCAATTCCTGTGGGTCCTTTCCAAGACATTTCCATGGACTTTGTCACGAATCTGCCTCCCAGTTCGAGTAAGCGTAATACGCAGTGCTTAACTATTGTTGATAGGTTTAGCAAATTTGTTATGCTTATTCCTTGCAGGGCCAATGTGACCGCCGAGGATGTTGCCCATTTGTTCATTCGGCATTGGTACCCGATTGGCAGAATTCCTAGGACCATAGTGTCAGACCGAGATGCCAAGTTTACCAGTCATTTTTGGAGGGCATTGTTTGATAATTTTGGTACTAAGTTGAATTTTTCCAGTGCATTCCACCCACAGACAGACGGCCAGACAGAGATATACAACCAATTGGCCTTTGATGTGTTGAAGTGGTATGTCCACGATCAGCAAGGTAAGTGGGAATCGTATTTGCCTTTAGTTCAAGCTGTTTTGAATGACTCTTTTTCTTCAGCTATTGATAAGACTCCATATGAGGCAGCGTTTGGAAGACCTTTCAAGTCATCGTTAACCAGGACTTCGTCTTCAGTACCGGAGGCGAACAGAGTGACGGAGTCTTACCGGGAGATCTTAGAGTCAGTAAAAGACAGATTGGCTAAAGCACAAGAGGCCTACACTCGACAGGCCAATAAAGACCGAAGGGATATGAAGTTTTCGGAAGGAGATTGGGTTTATCTTCGGATAATGAAGCAAAGATTGAAGCAGGTGGGCAAGCGATGCCCAAAGTTGTCTTTCAGGAGCTTCGGACCTTTTCCCATCCGGAAAAAGATCAATGAGGTGTCTATGCAATTAAAGCTACCTCCGAGTTGGACTATGCACGATGTATTTCATGTCAGTTGGTTAAAGCCATATGCAGGTCCACCCCCTTCAGAGGTCAAAGACGAAGCGGAACCAGACATTGTTGATGAAGCAGAAGTAATGGTTCCAGAACAAATCCTTCTGCACCGTTTCAAGCGTGGCTCAGGCCGAAGACTACGGCAGTTCCTCACGAAGTTTCAGGACCAAGGAACTCATGAAGCGGTATGGCTCGACAAAGAGTTTTTCGAAGACTATCCGGCATTATTGACGGATTATTTGGAGGCTATGCAGCTTCCGTCAAGTTAAGCAGAAGGGGATGTCACGTGCATCCCGCACTTGGATGCCACGTAGACATTTCTGTACAGAAGGTGCAGGACCTGGGATGGTGAACTGGTCCCATGTGAGCCCAGTCCGGGACGAGTCAGCCAAGGATCCATCTCAGTCGTCCGAGGTCAAGTGTGCATTGTCCAAGGTCAGGTGTGCATTGTCCTGCACACGAAACAGTGCCAGTCCACGCTGTGTGTCTCCCTCTGGAATGATGTCAGTTGTTCTGTATGTCTGGTCTGCCACTAGATGTCAGACAACTGTGTAGATGTAGGTATGCAGCAGGTTTGGACACAGGGAAACCTATGGGCCACCTCAAGGGGGCCAGGCAGCCCCAAGACTTGCCCACCAGCCCAAGGAGGGGCTGGGCAGGCTGTCGGCCAGCCCAAGAGGGCTGGGCAGGCTGTCGGCCAGCCCAAGAGGGCTTGGCCAAGCAGCCAACTGGCTTTTGGGCCAGCCCAGCCAGTTGGCTAGCCCATAGGGCAGCCTGGAGTGCAGGCGGCCAGTGCCCAGGTGCTGCCCAGCAGCCTGCGCTGGCCTCGACAGCAGCCCACAAAGGCAGCTAGGACAGTCCAGTGTGAACGTGGGAATTTTCAGCTTTAAATACTATTAAAACAGGTCGTGGAGGGAAAAGTGAACCAGTCGACTCCTCCTGATGGGGTAGTATAAATAGTGGAGGCCACAATCCCATTCACCATCTCATTATTCACCAAGAGCTCAAGCAAATCAAGGGCTAGACAAGCCAAGGGAATTGCTAAGCAAAGGGGTGGAGAACTGAAGGTCAAGGGCAGGGTATTCCCAGCCAAGAAAAGGTCCAAGATTGCTGTATTTTCTTTCAGTTTTCTCATCATTCTAATAAAGCAAATACACCATCCGTGGTGGGGGCCCTACAGAGGGTAATTGGGACCCAATACTGTGTCCTCTACCTCTCTCTCTCTATTTCTGCACATCTCCTTTCAGTTTGTGCGTTAATTTCCGTCGCGAAAAGAGTACTGAATTCTGAGTATTGAAGTTACCGATTCTTCTCCAAAGCTTCCGCATATTACAATAGAGCTACCCTAGGAACTCATGTGGGCATGGGGAAAGTACAAGACAATCCGCATAAGGGCCAGGAAGGCCCTGGCTGTACCCACCAACCTTGGGAGGGCCATAGGAGGGCTTTAGGACAGTCCCAGGGCTCTTGCAAGGGTAACCAACTGGTTATCCAGCCCTAGGGGACTGTAGGGCATGTGTGGGGCAGCCCATACAGGCTGCCTAGCATCCCTTATGTCATGCGCACAGTGCCCAGCAGCCTGTTCACCATGCACCTAGTGCCCAACCCAGTATGAAAGCATGCGCAGCATTTAATAGCCTTTTTTGCTGTATTTATTCCGTTGTGGAGGATTTTCTGACAGCCGACTGCTGTCCTAGAGAGGTATTTTTTGCTGTATTTATTCCGTTGTGGAGGATTTTCTGACAGCCGACTGCTGTCCTAGAGGGGTATAAATACCCATGCCTCGGTTCACTTCATCTCACCATTTGCCAAGTGCTGATCAAGCTAACAAAGAAGGGGTGAAGGATTGCAGGTCAAGGGCAGAGATTCCTCTCAGCCAAGAAAGGTTCAGTCAGTCTTTTATTTCAGTATTTTACATCATTCTAATAAAAGCAAATACACCAGTCGTGGTGGGGGCCCTACAGAGGGTATTCGGGACCCAATACTGTGTCCTCTTCTCCCTCTCTCTTTTCCAGACAATGTATCAAATGTCACATGGTTGTAACTTTGGTTTCATAGGTCACTTTGGCCTTTTGAAGACGTTAATATAACATTTCATTTCTCTTTCTCTATTTTTCTCCACATCTATATTCAGTTTTGTGCGTTAATGTTGTCGCGACAAGTGTGCTGTTTTTTTGAGCATTGAAGTTACCAACCTATAATGTGGGCATGGGGAAGGACAAGGATGACCTGTCGGCTGCACAAGTGGACTGACGGCTGCATGGAACAGGTCGGAGCTGCGTTTAATGGAGAACATGTCCAGTCGGCTGGCCGACTGCTGCTCTTTGTCCAAAAGGCCTATATAAGGGCACTAGAGCTCATAGTTAAAGTTATTCACTCCCTTATGGAGTGGGTCCAGTATTTAGGACTGTATTGGGTGTTTCCACCTTTTCATGGAAGGCAGCCCATGGCTGCAAGAACCTATGTACCTTTTTGTACCATATGAAGATACTGAATTTCCAGCCATCTCTCTCTCTCTCCCGTCTGCGTTTTTGCATCAGCATGTTCTACATGGTGTTTAGGGCTGAAAGAAGACTCTTAGAGCTTCCGCATGTAACAAGAGGGCACAGTGTGTGCGTTGCAGTTTGCCTCTACACGACGGAACAGTCATCACCGTGTATCATCACCTAGAGCCACTGGGTGATGGAGGCCAGCCCCGCTCTTTCCTACAAGGAGGCAGCAGGAGGATAGACTCTCCGCTTCTCTTACTGCAAGATTGATATAGTACCTAATCCCGACAGATCGTCAAATCCCTAACCTTCAGGGACTAGTCAAAGATGGGAGATCGTCAGCAGCATAGCTGTATGGCATATATGGCCGGCCCATCGTAGCGAGACCATTGAGGGCACTCTCACCACCGACCTGCTGAGTCCATCCATTCCATTTGGACCAACATCACTCATACCCTCCGCCGCGGCCAATGAGAGAAGCTGCAGGGCGGATTGGGTGCGACGACGGTCCATCCATTCCATTTGGACCAACATCACTCATACCCTCCACCGCGGCCAATGAGAGAAGCTTCAGGGCAGATTGGGTGCGAAGACGGTGCAAGGCCTTCTTGTACACATGGAGCTGGGGCCCCTTTCTATCTGATCAGGCCAGCAAGAACACTTAGCATTACAGGCCACCGGTGTGGCTTCCCCCCACACCCCTTTATGAGGTGGTTCCCTCCGTGAGCTGCCAGCCATGAGGGAACTGCCCTCCCCGTTTTCTTTTGCCTCTTATGAGGGTTCTAAGCATATAAACCTAGGCTATGGCTGCTGTTTTTTAACTAATAGAAAAATCTATTTTCCGGGAAAAAAAGTCCCTTAAAAAGATTTCAATAAATGCATTACTCAGCCATTTTAGTTATCATATGCAGTTCTGAGGTCTCTCCCACGCTCCACGTGCACATGTAAGAATACAAATACATATGCATACAGCTCTGTTTACTAAAAAAAGCAGCTGAATGCCATGTTGGAAAGAAAAGTAAGCAAAAAATGGGATAACACACATTTCTGGACCTTCTTCCCCATTCTCTGCAAGTTGAGGTGTCTTGTTGCGGCCTGTCCTGAATGATGTGTTGCCACGACCACCTCGACCTCCCAGGAGTAGCAATTCCCGCTGATCTGGCCTCGTTAATTCTAGCAGAACTTTCCCAGATCCAGAGAGATCATCCCCAGCCTCTCTGATCACCGTGCCTAAAGGAACTTTGATTGTACAATCTACACCAGCCGCTCCATCTTGGCTTTTACCCAGTCCATGGCTGCCTCTACCTGCACGAAAGTGTACAGATTTTCTAAAGGAGAGCAAAGAATTCATTGAGGGGTTTGCTTCGACATATATGTTACCCCCTCTACCACCACTTCCCCCAGAGGGCCCACCAAAAGGCACATACTTCTCCCTTCTGAATGCCACAACACCATTTCCTCCATTGCCCCCCTTGACATATATCTTGGCCTTGTCAAAGGATCGCATTACTGCTGGAAGTCCCCTCTTTTGTGGCTTCTCCCCGCCCTTTCCATCCTGAGTCTTGCCCCCTCTCCTCTCTTCTGCTTCAATCTCATTCGTGATGCGCGCTATGAAGGCAGCTTCATCTTCTTCATCATCCGGTGTCTCTGCCACCTCATTCTCTGATGATGTGTGACTGTCTTGTAGCTTTTTCTTCTTTGAAGTATACAATGGTTTCTCGTTCAAAGAGTCAACTACATAATAACTCTCTGCGTTATTCGCCTTCCAGGCTCTTGCTTCAAACTGTGCCAGTTCTTTCTCTGCTTCGGGAAAAAGTGCATCTTCTTCCACCTCATCTGTCCCACTGTGATCAGAACTATGATCTTCTTCTTCATCATTTTCCCCTATATCCTCCACACTGTCTAGTTCTTCTTCATCTGTTTCCTCCTCCTCGACATCATCCACATTCTGGGTAAGATGACTATATGAAGCTACCCATTTACCTGCATTTCTCTTTTCTTTTTCAAGTTGAGTGAGCTCCTTCTCAGCTTCACGGAGAAGTTCGGCCTCCTCTTCTTCTGCCATGGGGCCCAAGTCCCCTTCGTAATAGACATATCTATCCTCATCTTCTTCACTGTTATCCCCATGACCATCACTATCATCATCGTCATCCTCTGCATTGATTTCAACCCACTCAAACTCTTCCTCATCACCATCACCATCATCATCTTCCAACTCATCAACAGTATCACATACTTTTGAAATGTCGGCATCGGAAGATTCATAGGCAGCCAAGGAAAACCGCAACAGCGGGTCCAATTTTTGCTCCTCTGGAAGCTTCTGGAGGAGTCTCTCATGGGCGAGTTGAAGCTCCAGCTGCTGCCTTTGCTGCAAGAGAGGGTCTTCTTCATCCAGGTGAGGCTGAAGGGCAGTGAGTGTAGAGGCCCCACCACCAATGCACAGCAGGATGTCCTCGTGCTGGGTTACGTTGAGCTTGCTGGGCTTTGAAGTGGGAAGTATTTTGGGCTTCGAAGAAGTTTTCTTCTTTCGCTTGCTGCAGATGATGGGTAAGTAGCGAGGGGAGCTGAACGTAGGGCGAGTCGCAGGGGATGAGAGCGACACTAAAGGGTTTGGTGAGCACGATACAGCCATCGCCATCTTTTGTTCTTGTATGTGCCTCCCTCTGCTGTAGCTTTATCCACACACACAGCCTTATTATTTTTATTAGCCTTATTATTTTTATTAGTCCTCCCAAGCAACCAAAATAAGCACCCAAAATGTTTTTCTTGAAATAAATAATTTTGTTATCCTAAAGTCTTGGTTTTGTCTTAGGAAAACCTAGCTTTGTTTAATTTTTGAAGGTAACGAACCTTTGAACATTTCTGAAGGTTAGAAGATCGTGGCAAATCCACGCATCGCAACGTGCACGTAGTATCTCGAACTCGCTTTGGATTGCATGGAAGCCACTTGCACAGTGAGAACCGTACAGGGTATAATAAAGGAGTCGCAGAAGGAGGTTCCAGAGTGGGCACAAATGCTTCTTCGGGAATAATATTTTTCTAAAAAAAGTATATTCAGTGTCAGAATTAAACTTTTTTTCTAACCAGTGAAAAAAAGAGCAACCTTCAAGCCCAATCGGTTTTAATTTTAAAAATGCATAGATTAATGGTTTTACAACTAAAACCTCAAAAAATTGAATCTTTAAATTCAAGGCTAAGCAAAATTACAACCGGTTCTTCTTAATTTAACCCGTGAAAATTACACTAAAGGACGGTTTTTTTCTGACACTGAGTATATTGCTTTTAACACTAACTCTGATAATTTGTTTACCAAAAAAAAAAGTTTAGTAGTTTCTGAAAACAATTCTTAAAACACTCTTTCAAAGCAAGGCACCTCTATATTAAAAGATGCCATGTGGCAAGAATTTGGAGGTTCAAGAAGAGGAGGAGGAGATTTGAAGAGGTGGGGTAGAATTTGAATTTGGAAGTTTGAAGAGATGTGAAGCAGCACGAGTCAACCCACTAGTAATCCTAATGATGGGTTACTTTCTATTATTTATGCTTTGATATATGCTACTTTTTTTTATGGGCTTATTATTGTTCACGCTTCCAAAGTGCAAGCCCTCTTGGACTTTGGAGAGGCTCTCATTGATGAATGCAAGCACATGGATTGATGGTTACTTTCCCTCTTCATTCTAGCAATCCATATCAATAGAAGACGTCATATTAATGGTTTTTTTCTTTTGCTATTCATGCATGTAGCCAATAGTAAATTGCATCATTTATATATCTATAAACCTTCAATATTTATCAGTTACCTTTTATTGATTGTTTTTTTGTTTATATACAATGTTCAAAATTATCCCCGTAGCCAGATCCAGGCTCTCTTATTCCTTTACTTTATTCTGTCAATGATCTAGAATTCGGCCTTCCAGCCTCTATAGACTGGGCAATCCCTACGGGACCATACACCTCATCGTCGACAGCTGGCAAGGAATCAAGCCGGCCTGTCGCTCTCTCAAGCTTCATCGCTTGATCCTCCTGCTCTGTCAGAGGGATGACTACATGCTAGGGTAGGCTTATTCACTGCACTAGCCTGGGCCCGTAGAACTAGGTAGCATCATAATGCTCGTCCCGCACAGAGTGTCGAGTACGGACTGTCGGGTACAGTCTCTGCACAAAGTGTGGGGTACGGGCAGCATAGGTTATCGGGGTATCGACCATGGGGGTGGTGAGGGATTTATATAGGGGCTGGTACGGGGTACGGGTGCAGGGAAAGGGAGAGCAAAGCAAGGTACAAAGGATGGTGTACGGTGAAAGTATACCGATCTGTGTGGTTGCATGAGTCTAGGGAAAGGGATGGTGCATGTACGTGGACAAAAGATGAGGTACGCAAGTACCTTCCGAGTCAGTGGCCGCATAGGTGTCCACATGTCAGCCAATGTGGACCATACATTGGGACAGTCAACCTTTGGTCCTTACATGGCTGTTGTACAAGTGCCCGGGTAGGTGAACGCCATCTTTTTGGGATAGGGACCCCTAATTTGGGACACCGACCTCGATATGCGTGCCGGACCGCCCACCAACTGCTACGAAATTTTTTTTGACGAAAACATCCATGGTGTTTCCCTGGTCATGGTGGGGGTGCAGTCCATTTATAGATATATCTTTTATAGATTTATAAGATTTAACAATTAACATTGTATATTTCTTCTATTACACACACATACACACGTGTGTGTGTGTGTGTGTGTGTGTGTGAGAGAGAGAGGAGAGAGAGAGAGAGAGAGAGAGAGAGAGAGAGAGAGAGAGTAAGGTTCCCCCCGTCCAAAATAGGAAAAACACTTAAGATAGTCTACTAAGTCTTAACTTGGAAAAAATTTCCTACTCGTCGACACCTTGACCATGCAAAGATTCAAGGAT
Organism: Cibotium barometz; assembly: GCF_041138505.1. Classification (NCBI taxonomy): domain Eukaryota; kingdom Viridiplantae; phylum Streptophyta; class Polypodiopsida; order Cyatheales; family Cibotiaceae; genus Cibotium; species Cibotium barometz. The sequence goes on along the minus strand of NC_141108.1, from coordinate 2,679,804 downwards.
ACGATTTGTAGGTAAGTTCTAGTTTTATCTCGCAGGGGAAGTGTGGTCTTTTAAAAATCAAGTCACCCATAGGGTAATTAATCTTAATTTGGACATTTACTAATCTTGATTTCCTAGAGACAATGCTTTTTTCCTCAAGGCACAGCCACGGGCCTATTCTTCTAGAATAAAGTTGCCCACCGAGAATCTCTTTATCTAGCGTAGGACTTTCACTTAATCTGTTGGAAAGCTACCCGACTAATCGGGTCCACTCATCTGTATGATGGTGCCGTCAGGGCATTCCATCCTCCCACTTTCCACCCTACTCACACGAGTCAATTTGTTTTCTAATTAATCCTACCACACTGTTTGACATAAATAAACATGTTCCTTAATTAAGACCCTTTCACAAGGTTCGTTAAAACAGCCTATTTCTACAATATAATAATGCCAAAGATAAAATTTATAGGAAAAAAAGTTTATACAAGAATCAATTCCATACAAGCCAAACCGGCTCTCTTATTCTTTTCCTTTATACTGTGCCGATGATCTAGAATTTGGCCTTCCAGCCTCTGCATGCTAGGCAAAACCCTACGGGACCATACACCTCATCATCGACCGCTGGCGAGGACTCAAGCTGGCCTGTCGCCCCCTCAGGCTCCGTCACTCGATCCTCCCGCCCCTCAGAGGGATGTCTACGCGCTAAGGTAGGCTTGTTCACCGCACTAGCCTAGGCCCTCAGAACTAGAGAGCATCACAATTACTCGCCTCAATCGGTGAGCCTCATTCTCCCAATGGTATGAGGGATACCATGGGCCAACTCTGGGCCTTACTAACGTCTCTGCCGTCCGGCTACATAAGCACAAGAACGGGGCAGCGTTGTCAAGGCAGGGAGAAGTTGTACATGTACCTTAATTTAACCAAGATAACAATCCATTTACTTAACTAAACCATAGGACTAGAATCCACGTTACCTTCTTAAGAAAACAACCCTTTCACAAAGATTTTAGCATTTCAACTTGAGATTGCGATAAGACATTCTTTATTAAGGCATATATTGTTGTTTAAAAGAATAAAAAATTTAACTAGTAAATCATTCAAATATTAACAATTAAACCTCAACCCCTAAGAATGATATATAATTGGAAAACACTATATATATATATCTTATAGAAATTTATCGTTTATCGTTGTCTTTGCTTGCTAATAAGAGTTTCAGAACTTGATGTATGAGAATAGAGAGTCTTCTAATACCTTCTCGTACGATTGAAATTATCCGATCCTCCCCAAGCTTTATCTCCTCTTACTCGTACTCTGACTTTTCTCTCTTTCGAAGGTCTATGGCAAAGTAGCCTTCTCTTGCAGGGCTATGGCATACTATTCTTTCTTTAAAAGAAAGGCTATGGAGTAGTAGTACCTCTATTCATCATGTACATTACTTCACATGAATCTTGCACCAATCCTCTTCTATTTACTCATAGAGATACTTGTTGAATTTGATTATCTTTAACCTTGCTATTCCTATTTCTTGACCTAATTTTACTCTAGCTCATGATGCCTTGTAGCCAAGGGTGGGCTTGATGTTCCTCTTGAATTAGGGGACCTCTTCTTGATTAACATGGAAGGACTCATGTCCTTCCATATAAAAAACTTTATAGTCTCTAGCTATAATTATGGCTTCTGAAATAGAGTATGGTTTTGCATTCTTGACGAGGTTATTCAAAGGTAGATTAAGCTTCCAAGTGAATCGATGGAGAAGAGTTACCTCATCCATCTCTAGAGCTAATCGGAGAAGTTTTAGCAAGATTTTGGTGGTATTCTTCCAGGGTCTTCCCTTCTTGGGTTAGCTCCAAAAATTCATTCATTTTATCCTCTCGAAATCCTGGAGGACAAAACCTTTCACGAAGGTGTACTTTCATGGCATCCCATAACTGATTCTAGTTTGAGTGGTTAGATTGACAATGATGCTTCCAACTAATTCGGCATTTCTTATGATTTTTAGATGAGCAAGGGTGAACTTGCTTCTTTCATTGTATCCATGAAAAGTTCAAAACTATCAAATACTTACCATAGCACCACATCTGAAGGCACTCATGATGATTAAGACATATGAGATCTTTATTTTTTTTGAATTACACATATGGTGCCTTGGGATTGACACATCTAAAGATTATCAGGATTAACACAACTGAGATGATTAGTTTTTTGAAAATTACACATCTAGTATCTTAGGATTAACACATCTAATAGCATGATCCTATGGGAATTACACATCCAAAGTTAGACCTGAGATGGGTTCAAGATCTTGGATGATCGTCCTAGTGTAAAGCATCCAATGGATGACATTCATACGCCAACTATTCAAACCTTAATGGAGTTATAATCTTAATAATTTATAATATGCGAATCAATGAGATATATCCTAGAAATTTTCTCTAAACAAAGTTTCGGTCTATCCATCTAGTCATTTAGTCTCTCACTAGTTTCTTAATTTGATTACCCTATGTTTTTCCTCAAAAGGTTTTCTCCCCAATCTTATTTCTCAAATTTATTATACAAATATCTTGCATGTGCACCCCCAAGATGCAAGCACAATTTCATAGGATGATTGTCTCAACATGTGAGGATATTCAAACCATTTCTATGGCCAGTAGAGATGATTGATTCATTCTCATATGACAAACAATCACTTGTTTTAATCCCTTGATAGTTAGCCTTTACTCTGATACCAATTGTAAGGTTCCCCTCTTCCAAAATAGGGGAAACACTTAAGATAGTCTACTAAGTCTTAACTTGGAGAAAATTTTATACTCGTCAACACCTTGACATTGCAAAGATTCAAGGATACGATTTGTAGGTAAGACCTAGTCCTATCTCGCAACAAGGGAAGCGTGGTCTTTTAAAAATCAAATAACCCATAGGGTAATTAATCATAATTTGCGTAACTAATAATCTTGATTTCCTAGGAAAAATGCTTTTTTTCTCATCCATGCAAGGCACAGCCACACTAGCCTAGTCTTCTAGAATAGAGTTGCCCGAGAATCTCTTTATCTAGCATAGGGCTTTCACTTAATCTATTGGAAAGCTACCTGACTAATTGGGTCCACCCAACACCGTCCGTAGGATGGTGCCGTCAGGGCATTCCATCCTCCCACTTTCCACCCTACTCATGCGTCAATTTGTTTTCTAATTAATCCTACTACACTGTTTGATATAAATAAACATGTTCCTTAATTAAGACCCTTTCACAAGGTTCATTAAAACAACCTCTTTCTATAATATAATAATGCTAAAGATAAAATTTATAGAAAAAAAAGTTTATACAAGAATCAATTCCATACAAGCCAAACCGGCTCTCTTATTCTTTTCCTTTATACTGCCGATCATCTAGAATTCGGCCTTCTAGCCTCTCCATGCTAGGCAAAACCCTACGGGACCATACACCTCATCGCCGACCGCTAGCGAGGACTCAAGCCGGCCTGTCGCTCCCTCAGGCTCCATCGCTCGATCCTCCCGCCCCTCAAAGGGATGTCTACGCGCCAAGGTGGGCTTATTCACCGCACTAGCCTGGGCCCTCAGAACTAGACAGCATCACAATCACTCACCTCAATCGGCGAACCTCATTCTTCCAATAGTATGAGGGATACCATGAGCCGACTTTTCGGGCCTTACTAACATCTCTGTCATCCGGCTACACAAGCACAAGAACATGGCAGCATCAAGGCAGGGAGAAGTTGTACCTGTACCTTAATTTAACCAAGATAACAATCCATTTACTCAACTAAACCATAAGACTAGAATCCACGTTACCTTCTTAAGAAAACAACCCTTTCACAAAGATTTTAACATTTCAACTTGAGATTACGAGCGATAAGACATTCTTTATTAAGGCATATACTGTTGTTTAAAAGAATAAAAACTTTAACTAGTAAATCATTCAAATAGATCACTATTAATAATTAATAGAGAAGCCAGGGCCATACCTCAACCCCTAAGAATGATATATAATTGGAAAACAAAATATATATATACCTTATAGAAATTTATCGTTTATCGTTGTCTTTTCTTGCTAATAAGAGTTTCGGAACTTGATATATGAGAATAGAGAGTTTTCTAATACCTTCTCTTACGATTGAAAACATTCGATCATCCCCAAGCTTTATCTCCTCTTACTCGTACTCTGACTTTTCTCTCTTTCCAAGGTCTATGGCAAAGTAGCCTTTTCTTGTAGGGCTACGGCATACTATTCTTTCTTTAAAAGAAAGGCTATGGAGTAGTAGTCTCTTCCTCATAAATGCATAGCAAGCTAGCTTTCTTTTCCAAGAGATTAGATAAGAATGAAGGGATACATGCATCTCAAGGTCTAAAATCACCTTGTGGCTACTAGCTGTATTCTTATAGTTTCTCTATGTAGAGACCTTGGTAGAATCAAAGAATTGTTTTGGCCATAACTCTCTGATAAAAACTCATAATATGGTCATGTAACCACTCAAAAGAACCGGAAGGCATTTGGTCTGCAAGCCATTGTAGGTAGAATAGGCAAAAACGTCTGTAAACACGCCATCTTTAGAAACGTGTTGCTTTACCACATTTTTAGTATGCATGGACTCTAAATATGTAAAAGTACTCTAAATATGACCTCCATCACCTAAATTCAAAATTCTATTTTTGGAGATACTTATCTCTTAATAGAACTATTCTTGTCTTCTTATTTCTTTTAGGATTTTTGGAGCTAATATTTTTACTCTGTTACTTTCCTATTGTTTCTACTTATTGTCTCACTCTTCTATAAGTTCACTCTCTTTCCTTCTTGAAATCTATATTAAAAGAGACACATACATGACTTGGGAGGGACCTTACACACACACACACACACACACACACACATAGAGAGAGAGAGAGAGAGAGAGAGATATGTATTCATACATACATATACATGCATGCATGCGCGCGCGCACACACACACACACACACAGCATAAATAACTAATATTTTATATATTTTACATTCATAGAAACCAATAAAAATAAATAAAATTTTGCATGAACCTAAATCAATGACTATTTTATGTTTTTAGTTATTAAGCAAGTAAATTGTGAGATAGCAATTGAAATGTTATAATTTGAAGCTTTAATCCAAAAATGTAATGGTAGTGTGGAGGGCTCACATACGGTAGTTTCCGAAACTAAGGTATATGAGACATTTTGGGCAATTAGAAGAAACTCTCCCACTAGATGGGTAAAGTGCATGGGCATGATTGGGGACAAGAAATAATGTGGGTGCAGCATTGTTGGTTGTGCAAAAAGAGCCCTTGAACCATCCTTTTTTTCTAGCTGATCCCATCCCATCTCGGTAAAAAGAGATAAATGATGTGGTTTTGCAATAGAGATGTAATGCAAACATGGACAGTTGACAAGAACATTGATCACACCCCTCCAAGTGCTTCATCGAGGTGGCTAGTTGCAAAAGGAACTAATTTGTCAAAGGATGAGGTTGTTTCAATGATTGAAGGTGGATTAAATGTAGAAACAAAATTTGTTGCAAAGAATGGCCCAACATAGTATTCTATAAATCAAGGTACTGATTTGATGATGATAGAGCACATGATAGAGTAGCCATCATCACCTTCTAGTAGAATATCAAGAGATGGAAGGCATGCAAGATATCGACCTCACATTTCAGAAGAGGCTGCAAAAAGAATAAAGAGAGCCTTGGAATTGAATGCATTGCTGAATCATAAACATCGTTGACTCATGAAATAGTGGTGAAGCAGGGGACACGAGATTTTCAAGATTGGGAGTATCGGGGAAGGAGCGCATCGAGTATCCTATGAGGTGCACATTCAATGCCACCCCATTTGCTTATGCCTAAATTTTGCAACCAGGGTTTAGAAGAATAATACTTAGCATGTAAGCATTTGTATTTTGTGTTCTTAAGAGTGATGGGGACTAAGACAAAATGAGAATATGTTTATTCATTAACCATCTGGATCAAGAGAGGACCTAGCAAGAGATGATGTCATAGACTCCACTTGTTAATATATGTTTATTCATCAGCTTGTGTTCTAACATCAAGTGGAGGTTTCCAAACTGCCTAGATCAAGATAGGACCTACTATTATGGCTCACCCTAACCCTCCTTGAAACACATCCAATAAGAGATTACCTGGTGAACTGCAACTGTTGTGAGGATCTTTCCAATGGCCGAGCTCATAACCCTTGAGGTCTCCAAGCTCTACAACTCCTTGAGAAGCAATTCCATCGCACTTCCCGAGCGTTGTCACACCGCCGGGTTGTAGTACGGGTACTCGTCCCTTCTCTTATCTAATATCACTCACACACACTCACTAGCTGTTGCCATATATATATAGGCAGTGATGTGTGTGAACACACTTAGGACCGCCGGGGCACTTTTTCCCTCTTTAGGAGGTTTTTTTCCCCGGCTTGTATATACGCCCATCCTTCTAGGGCTAACTTATCTTTTGTACATTGATACAATCTAATAAACTTTGTGTTGTGTGCATTCTTGCTTCTTCTTCTCCAAGCTTTGTGTGCTTTCCTGCAACCCTAATTCCAACAATTGATATCAAAGCAGGCATCGGCTCCCAGGGCTACGCCGCCAGTACCCTCCGACTCACGTTCTCCGATTGAGGTGAGTTTTCATGAGCGCTTGCAGGTCCCTATACTCTGCAAATAAACCCGTAGGGCTTTGCGTTCTCAGAATTTGCATTTGAGGTCGTTTCAGGCTCCGTTTTTGCATTTCAAGTTCTGCACAGGTGTTTTCGTCATTTTCTGCAGAAATTTCGACAGTGCAGTTTTCTGCAAAGCAGGCATACGTACTCTATTGTGGACCATGCTACATAGCACGAGTTGTTTTCTGTTCAGTGTTTACTTCATTACAGGTAGCTTTTGCATCAGTTTCAGTCAGTGGCCATGGCTGATAACAGCAATGATGTATTTCGCATGTTATCTGCTGATGACAAATTGGATGGAGACAGCAACTATCCACTTCGGGCATACATGATGCAGCATGTTTTGGTTGCAAAAGGAGTGTGGAACATTGTGCAGGGTATGGATGTACGTCCAGGTTCTATGGATGTAGGATCTGTTGAGGATGTTGCAGGTTCTAGTAGCTCTACTATTGCTGTTGTTTTATCCACTACTGAACAAGCTCGTTGGGATGGTAAAGATGCGCAGGCTCATGCCTTGATTGCACTTTCTGTCAAACGTAACATCACCCCACATATTCGTTCAGCTAAAATAGCAAAACAGGCTTGGGATATTCTAGCTGGTTTGTATGCAGGTCGTAACGAGGCAAAAATCGCTTACCTGCGTAAAGAGCTAGAATTGAAGATTATGCAAGAAGATGATGACATGAATGTTTTTCTTGCTGAGATTAAAGATCTCAAAGAACAATTGATTTTTGCAGGTGAGATTATTCCTGATCATTCTCTTGTGCAGACTGTTCTTGATGCTTTACCTGAGACATATCAGATTTTTGCTTCCACGTGGAGACTTCTTGAGGACAGACTTGATGCTGTCAAGTATGATACTTTAGTCAACAAGCTCTTGCAAGAAGCGCAGTCCAGGCAAAACAGGGCTAGGCAGCGTGTAGTTGATCAAGCATTTATTGCTGCCCAGCAGTAGAGAAGAAGTGGTAAGGCAGTCCCTTCCACTGTTTCTTCTCCTATTAGTAGGTCTGCAACTTCTTCTCCTTCCACAGGTAACAACAATAAGTCTGAGAAGGCTCTTGATAAAGGCAAGAAAAAGACCAGGTGCAACTATTGTAAGGCAAATGATCATGTCATTAAGAATTGCCGTAAGCTAAAGGCTAAAGAGGCAAAGAAAAAAGAGTCAAATGCAGCCACAATAGCGGATGCTTCTACAAATGCAGATTCTGCAAATGTTGTGCAGGATACAGAATGGGCGTTTAGCGTGTATTGCCAGTATGACCTATCTGTACATGATGCATGTTTGGCAGTTTCTGTTGACTCTCATGTTTGGTATTTTGACAGTGGTGCTACAAAGCACATTACCTCACATCGTGATATGTTCACTTGTCTTGAGGCTGTCTCTAATAGGAATACTGTCACATGTGCCAATAATGCTTCTTACCCAGTGAAGGGCATTGGTAAAATTATGCTTACTGTTGCAAATGGCAGCGCTTTCACACTTTCAGATGCTTTGTATGTGCCAGGGATAAAGAAGAGTCTATTGTCTATCTCTGCACTTGCTAGACTTGGATTTGTAGTCAAATTTGTGGATGACAGATGTACTGTTCATGATTTGACTTCTGGTGATATAATTATTGCATCTGGCACCTTGTTTCGTGGGCTGTATAGGCTCAATTCTTATGACAAGTGTGTAGAAGATTCAGCAAATGCAGTTTCTGATGAAAAGGCAGTTTCAGATGCAAAACTATGGCATGCTCGTTTTGGTCATCTGAACTTTGCTAGTTTGCTGCGTTTGCAGAAATTTGATATGGTTGCTTCATTGTCCCCTCTTGAGGCACCATTGAAACATGTTTGTGAAGGCTGTATTTTGGGCAAAATGCAGCATTCTGCGTTTCCAAAGGATGGTTATGTGCGAGCCACTCGCAAATTGCAACTTGTACATAGTGATGTATGTGGGCCTATGCAAACTCCGTCATTTGGTAAACACTTGTACTTCGTGACTTTCATTGATGATTACTCAAGGCATGCATGGGTATATCCACTGAAGGCAAAGTCCGAAGTGTTTTTGTGCTTCAAACAGTTTTTTCTTATGGTTGAAAATGTATCCAATTGTACTGTGGTGGGCACCCTCCGTTCTGATTGAGGGGGGGAGTACATGTCTAAAGAGTTTGATGCATTTCTGGCTAGTCGTGGGATAAAACACCAATGTACAGTGCCGTATACCCCTCAGCAAAATGGTGTTGCTGAGAGAAAAAACAGGTCACTTATGGAGATGGCACGATGTATGGTCAAGAGCTAAGCTTTGCTACATGCATTTTGGCTTGAGACTGTCATGTGTGCTACATATGTACTCAACAGGTGTCCCACTAAGGCCTTGCAGTCTATTACTCCATACGAAGCTTGGCATGGCAGAAAGCTTTCTATTGGTCACTTGCGTGTCTTTGGTTGCTTGGCCTATGCTTTAGTGTCTATGCAACAACGTAGAAAATTGGATGATAAGGCTCTCAAATGCATTTTTGTTGGTTACAGTGCTGACTAAGGGTTACAGATTGTATCATCCACAGTCAAAGCGTATCTTGATTAGTCGAGATGTTGTTTTTGTGGAAGATGCTGTGCAACCTTTGTTATCATGTACCAAAGAGACAGGTGTGAGCTCACGGGATGTATTTGATACGTTGTTGCCTCTCTTTACAGGTGGGAATTCAAATGTAAGTCCTAATGAGGCAAATATTCAGCCTATGCAGATTTCAAACGACATCATAGATCAACCTATTTCTGATGCAGATTTACAGGATGTAATTCATGAGGATAGGGCTGAAAATGAGCAAGCTAGAAGTTATGTGGAAATGATGTAAGTGGATGTGAACTGATGTGGGATAATGTGAACTGATATGGGATGATGTGAATGGATGTGAATTGATGTAGGAAAATGTGGGATAATGAGAAATGACGCGGAATGATTGGGATGGTGAGGAATAATGTTAAAGGATGTGGAATGATGAGGAAAGATGGAAATTTTGTTCGGAACTGTATTTGTATATGAAACCTATTTTTTAAAGATTATTTTATGTCAAGAATGTTGGGGAAGCATTTTGACTATCTTGTTCTATGTAGCCTTGATTAAAAGCTTTCAACCGACATCTCTAACAGAGGATGAGATTCTTCAAAACCAAACATCCTTAATGCCTCTTTAAGTGATGAGCGAAATGCCTTATGTTCAGTGAAATCAATCTACGACCATCCCAATCTCCATTGTGCATACAAGGCACCTGTTTTTTGTATTGCATGTATTGCAAAACCTTTGGTCATGACACAAGCCTATGTCCCAATTCATGAATAATTAACTCAAAACCTCTATCTCCCATGCACCAAACAGAAACAGTCCAAAGAGTAGAAACTGCTCAAGAGTAGTTAAGCAAACACTTCAGTGTTTCTACTGTCGTGGACCTCACAAAGTGGAAGATTGCACAGTTTGGAATACTTCAATGCCCATAGTCCACTGACACTTTGCAACCCATGTGTAAACAATGTAGCATTGATCACGTGCTTACGCGCTTACAAGCCAAGGCACAAGAAATAATAAAAAAGAACGTAAAAGACAATACCTTTAAATGGGTAGAGGAACATGCTTTAAATCAGAAACCAAAAGAGAAAGTAAAACCTTCTAAACCCAAGAAAAACAAGGGGCAACAAACTGTCAACACCAAGGTTGGAATAAAGGACAAGGAAAAAGAGTCTGTGGAGGATATAACCCCAAAAGAGCCAAAAGCTACACATGATGCAGAAGCATCTACCTCAAGGGCTACCACACACAACCACAACACCCATATGTGTGACACAAAATACAACAACCCAAAATACAAAAATACATATTGGTGGGCCATAGATTATGCAACAAGGTGGGTAGAAACAAAGGCCATGGTCAATAATAAAGCAGTGGCTGTGGCATCCTTTCTCAGGGAATACATATGTGCCCGATTTGGGTGTCCATTAGAAATCCTTTACGGATGGGGGGAGGTCTTTCAGGAATGACTTGATTGAAGCTTTGGTGTAGAAATTAAAAATAAAGCATGTTATGTCAACTCCCTATTATCCCCAATGTAATGGTTTAGTAGAAAAAACTAACGGACTGCTTTGTGGATCTTTGTCTAAGCTAGTGGATACTATGAAGAGAGAAAGTGGGATGTGCATTTGCCAGAGGTCCTATGGGCCTATAGGACAACTCACAAGCTCTCTCTTGGTTTCATACTTTTTCAGTTAGTTTATAGAATGGAGGCTATTTTGCCAATAGAATTGGAAATCACAAGTCTTCGCACATCTTTTGCACGCTTGAATAATGAAGAAGAAACACATGCCCAATGCCTAGTACAACTGGAGACCTTGGATAAGAGGTGACTTCAGGCACTTCAACATTTGGAGGTTGCACAACAATGGTGCAAGGCAAGGCATGACACTCTCACGAAGAAGAAGAAGAAGCCAGAACTCAAGCAAGGAAGCTTAGTCATGAGGTATGATGGCCGTGTGGAGAAACGGCTAGATAAGAAGCTTCTTCTCTTTGACTCTGGGAAGGCCCCTTCAGGATAAAGCAAAAGTTTAAAAATGACACCTATCTTCTAGAGGATGCAAGTGGCGAGGAGGTTCTCGGACGTGCCAATGAGTATCGGCTAAAGATATTTTACCCTCGAGCACCATGGCCAACAAACCCCCAAGACAAGCATGAAGGATCTGCTGTGGGGGGGGGAAAGATGTGACGAAAATTTAATATCTTTTATTTTCAATTTTGTACAGATTTTGATGGTTTCTCAAAGGTAATAAGGTGGAAGCTTGTCCAAGAAGATTGCGGCACCCACAATGGAATAACGACGTGGTGATGTGGCAGCTTGGCGGCTACCCTGATAACAGCATTCTATCTTCAAATATAATGGTTTTACTTGATTTAGGGTGCACACATTGTAAATGCCACAAGTATGCTTGATAAATACTTTGGTATGGTAGATAGGCTAGTGATGTGGAAAATAAAAGTGGGCCTTCATGCTCACATGGATTTTAATTGTATTATTGATATAGTATTCACCCCAAAAGGCTCAAGTTGGGGAGTGTGGAAGGCATGTGGAGGAGTGTGTGTAGGTGCATAATTGGGAAAGATTCTTCTAGAATGCCTACATGTGGAGGAGTGTGTGTAGGTGCATAATTGGGAAAGATTCTTCTAGAATGCCTACATGTGGAGGAGTGTGTGTAGGTGCATAATTGGAAAAGATTCTTCTAGAATGCCTACATGGAAGAGGAGAATTCTGCCATGTGTAAGTGGGATCTCCACCTACATGCCACTTAGACTTGGCTATTATCTCATCACACTTTCAAAGTCAAAAAGTCTTCAATTTAATAATCAATAGAAGACTTAGCCTAAGAGGACAATTGGTGACATCTACCCTTATGTCACTGAAGGGTTGAAGATTTTTATGTTGTAATTTGTAACAATGGAAGAGAGGGTGATTCTCCACCACCTATAAAAGGAGCCCTCCTCTCCCTTTCAAATCAATGAATGAAAGCCTCCTCAATTGAGCATTTTGTGTCATTGCCATTCTCTTATCTTCAAACGCTTATTCAAACACTCGCTTTACATGTGAATGTCTCATTTAGCATTAGCTCCTCATAATTAACCCAATTTTGGACCTCTTTGTGGGATAAGGAGTTATTATCTTGGTGGGCCTGTGACTTCTCAAGGTAGCCCTTGCCTTATTGCCGCCCTCCTTTGGGAGTACCAATGGTTTTAGCGGTAATGAGCATGTGGAAAGACTTTGGGGACCATAGGTAAATCTTTACGATTGTCCGCTGAGCAATGTTAACCTTTACCCTCTAGCTTGAATCATTTCTTTTAAAATCTTTTTGTTGTGATTTGACTAGCGTTTTGAAAGAAAGATTTTGTACATTTTAAATCTTATTAATTACTCATCACTCGAGTATTGGTTTCTAAAATTGATCATATGGCTAGGAAGCTCTTTATATGCTCTTTCCACTCATGTAACTAATTTCTTAACCTTTACTTCATTGATAATCAGAATTTCTCCCAAAGTTGCTTGAAGTTGGATAGAGAATTCAGAGTAGATTTCCCCAGTTGTAGTCACTCCCAAAAAGGGTGGAAAATATTGTGTGTGTGTGTGGACTTTCGCCCTCTAAATGCATGCACAAAGAGGGATTATTATCCTCTACCCTTCAGGATGAGATTTTGGATCAAGTTGTAGGTCATGAGTTGTATTTAGTGTGTGATGGATACTTTGGATACTTTCAAATCCGGATTTGTGAACAAGATCAAAGAAAAACCTTATTTATAATCCCTTGGGGAGTGTATGCCTATAGGGTGATGCCATTTGGCTTGACCAATGCACCAGCAAACCTCCTAAAGAGGAAAAAAGTGCCCCGACGGTCCTAAGTGTGTTCACACACATCACTGCCTATATATATGGTAACAAATCTCCCCTGGGAGTGATGGTGTGAACGAGAGCTGGCACTCATGTATAGGGAAGTGCCATGCCTGAAGTAGATCAATCCACAAAGGGGAGCAAGCCCAAAGCTTTGCGAAAAGCTTCGAACTTCTCACGAGGAAGCGCCTTTGTGAAAAGATCGACAAGGTTATCCTGTGTTGGCACATAGGCCAAGCTGATCTCTCCTGCTGAGAGTCTCTCCCTGACATAGTGATAATGCACCTCAATGTGCTTTGTGTGAGCATGAAAAACTAGGTTTCTCGTAATTGCCAATGCGCTCTGATTGTCAGTGTAGATAGAGGTGGCAGACTCCTGTCCAACACCCAAGTTAGCCATAAGCCGTCTGAGCCACACACACTCAACCATAGCTGTGTACTCAACTAGAAGTGGCCACAATAGGTTGCTTCTTGCTCAACCAAGATATGCATGAACTACCGAGCATGAAACAAAAACCACTTGTGGACACTCTTGTATCATAGCAACCAGTCCAATCTGAGTCCGAAAATGCATGTAAATCTGGCGGCACGATCCCCCCTTGGGATAAAACAACCCAAGATGTATGGTGCCACTCAAGTAGCGAAAGATACGTTTAACTGCCTTCCAATGCTGAGACCCTGGGCTATGCATAAACTTGCTCACCTGTGAGACTGCAAACTGAATGTCCGGCCTCGTAATGCATACATAAATGAGGCAACCAACAGCTGTCTGATAGAGTGTGACATCAAAGTGATCTCTAGCATCATGAAGACTCAACTTCAAACCTGTCTCCATTGGAGTAGCAGTAGGCTTGCAGTCTTCAAGGTCAAATCTCCGCAACAATGTCTCAATATACTTTGTCTGACACAAAGCAACACCTCCATCACACTATTTAAATTGTATCCCCAAATAATGATGCAAATGCCCCAAATCTGACATCTCAAAAGAGGCATTCAAATCAGCCTTAAAATCAGCAATATGACGCTCATTTGGTCCTGTGAGTAGCATGTCATCGATATAGAGAGTAATGATTAGATGTACATCATCCACATGTTTAACATACAAAGTGCTTTCTGTTGGACTATTCTGAAAACCATGTGCAGTCAAATTGCATGTATCTTTTCATACCAAGCTCGTGGAGCTTGCTTTAAACCATATAAAGCCTTTTTCAACTTGCACACTTTGTTTTCCTGCCCTCTTTGAACAAAACCACGAGGCTGCGATACATACACCTCCTCATGCAAATCTCCATTCAAGAACGCGGTCTTTATGTCCAACTGATGTACATTATTCCAACCATTATGAGCTGCCAATGCACAAATGCTACGAATGGTAGTCATATGACAAGTGGGAGCAAAGGTCTCATCAAAATCAATGCCCAATGACCTTTTTACCAATAGGCAAATCACACAAAGACCATGTACCATTCTTCATTATAGCATCATATTCACTTTGCATTGCAGCCAACTAATTTTTTGATTTTTGTGCCTCATCAAATGAAAGAGGTTCTTCCTCTTCACACATACTAGACACAGCCAAAGCATAACAATCTGATGCATAAGAGGCATGCTGAAAACCTGAACGAGTATGACTAGACATAGGTGCATCAATTTTACTATCACGCAAGGTTTGCACCAGGAAATTAGGCATACCTCTAGCCTGCTCATTTTCAGCCCTATCCTCATAAATTACATCCTGTAAATCTGCATCAGAAATAGGCTGATCTATGATGTTTGAAATCTGCATAGGCTGAATATTTGCCTCATTAGGACTTACATTTGAATTCCCACCTGTAAATAGAGGCAACAACGTATCAAATACATCCCGTGAGCTCACACCTGTCTCTTTGGTATATGATAACAAAGGCTGCACAGCATCTTCCACAAAAACAACATCTCGACTAATCAAGATACGCTTTGATTGCGGATGATACAATCTATAACCCTTGCTCTCAGCACTTAACCAACAAAAATGCATTTGACAGTCTTATCATCCAATTTTCTACGTTGTTGCACAGGCAGCACTAAAGCATAGGCCAAGCAACCAAAGACACGCAAGTGACCAATAGAAGGCTTCCTACCATGCCAAGCTTCTTATGGAGTAACAGACTGCAAGGCCTTATTAGTGGGACACCTGTTGAGTACATATGCAGCACACATGACAGCCTCAAGCCAAAACGCATGTGGTAAAGCTTGGCTCTTGACCATACATCGTGCCATCTCCATAAGTGACCTATTTTTTCTCTCAGCAACACCATTTTGCTGAGGGGTATACGGCACTGTACATTGGTGTTTTATCCCATGACTAGCCAGAAATGCATCAAACTCTTTAGACATGTACTCCCCCCCTCGATCAGAATGGAGGGTGCCCACAATACAATTGGATACATTTTCAACCCCATAAGTAAAAACTGTTTGAAGCACAAAAACACTTCATTGGACTTTGCCTTCAGTGGATATACCCATGCATGCCTTGAGTAATCATCACAATGAAAGTCACGAAGTACAAGTGTTTACCAAATGACGGAGTTTGCATAGGCCCACATACATCACTATGTACAAGTTGCAATTTGCGAGTGGCCCGCACAGAACCATCCTTTGGAAATGCAGAACGTTGCATTTTGTCCAAAATACAGCCTTCACAAACATGTTTCAATGGTGCCTCAAGAGGGGGAAATGAAGCAACCATATCAAATTTTTGCAAACGCAGCAAACTAGCAAAGTTTAGATGACCAAAACGAGCATGCCATAGTTTTGCATCTGAAACTGCCTTTTTATCAAAAACTGTATTTGTTGAATCTTCCACACACTTGTCATAAGAATTGAGCCTATACAGCCCATGAAACAAGGTGCCAGATACAATAATCGTATCACCAGAAGTCAAATCATGAACAGTATATTTGTCATCCACAAATTTGACTACAAGTCCAAGTCTAGCATGCGCAGAGATAGACAATAGATTCTTCTTTATCCTTGGCACATACAAAGCATTTGAAAGTGTGAAAGTGCTGCCATTTGTAGCAGTAAGCATAATTTTACCAATGCCCTTCACTGGGTAAGAAGCATTATTGGCACATGTGACAGTATTCCCATTAGGGATAGCCTCAAGAGACAAGTGAACATATCACGATGCGAGGTAATGTGCTTTGTAGCACCACTGTCAAAATACCATACATGAGAGTCAACAGAAACTGCCAAACATGCATCATGTACAGATGGATCATACTGGCAATACACACTAAACGCCCATTTTGTGTCCTACACAACATTTGCAGAATCTACATTTGTAGAAGCATCTGCTATTGTGGCTGCATTTGACTCTTTCTTCTTTGCCTCTTTAGCCTTTAGCTTAGGGCAATTCTTAATGACATGATCAGTTGCCTTACAATAGTTGCACCTCATTTTTTTCTTGCCTTTATCAAGAGCCTTCTCAGACCTATTGTTGCTACATGTGGAAGGAGAAGAAGTTGCAAACCTACTAATAGGAGAAGAAACAGTGGAAGGGACTGTCTTACCACTTCTTCTCTGTTGGTGGTGGGCAGTAACAAATGCTTGATCAACTGCACGCTGCCTAGTCCTGTTTTGCCTGGACTGCGCTTCTTGCAAGAGCTTGTTGACTAAAGTATCATACTTGACAACATCAGGTTTGTCCTCAGTAAAAGTCTCCACGTGGAAGCAAGAGTCTGATATAACTCAGGTAAAGCATCAAGAACATTCTGCACAAGAGAATGATCAGGAATAATCTCACCTGTAGAAATCAACTGTTCCTTGAGATCTTTAATCTCAACAAGAAAAACATTCATATCATCATCTTCCTGCATAATCTTTGATTCTAGCTCTTTACACAGGTAAGAGATTTTTGCCTTATTACGACCTGCATACAAACCAGCTAGAATATCCCAAGCCTGTTTTACTGTTTTAGCTGAATGAATATGTGGGGTGATGTTACGTTTGACAGAAAGTGCAATCAAGGCATGAGCCTGCGCATCTTTACCATCCCAACAACGAGCTGCTAGAACCTGCAACATCCTCAACAGATCCTACATTAATAGAACCTCGACGTACATCCATACCCTGCACAATGTTCCACACTCCTTTTGCAACCAAAACATGCTGCATCATGTATGCCCAAAGTGGGTATTTGTTGTCTCCATCCAATTTGTCACATCAGCTCAGACAACATGCGAAATACGTCATTGCTATTATCAGCCATGGTCATTGACTGAAACTGATGCAAAAGCTACCTGTAATGAAGCAAACACTGAACAAAAAACAACTCGTTCTATGTAGCACGGTCCACAATAGAATACGTATGCCTGTTTTGCAGAAAACTGTACTGTCAAAATTTTTGCACAAAATGACGAAAACACCTGTGCAGAACTTGAAATGCAATCCATCGCCGTGCTTGCGAACTATAAACTTTGTATTGTCAATTAGACTTTATTTAATATTTTTTAAAGTAATCTTTTTAGCATTACATTCTTTTTTTCGATTTAATTGGTTCTAGCTTACTTGTGATTTGAAATTGTTATTGTTGAAAAGTATTGGAGCACTATTTATTATCTTTAAAATTTGCTAACTATATCGCTTGAATTTTTTTTCAAATAAACTAATAAATTCTTTTTCTAGCTTGTCTTGTATGTTCAAGTACTTTAAATCTTACAAACTTTTGTTTCTTCAGAAGCTTCTATTTGTGTAATAATAAAAAAATAAAGCATTTTATAAATATGGTTATTTTAAAGATGATTCAAGTATAAAAAAATGATATATTTTGAAGATAGTCCTTTGATTTACTTTAAGTTATTTAAAATTTAAGAAAATTTTAATCTTTTTTGAGAATCAAATTGTACATTTCTATCCAATACTCAAAAAAGATATATATTTTCAATATTTGGGAAGGGAATCTTTCCAAGTAATCTAGGTCAACTACCCATTTAACTTGCAAACGTGTTTGTTAAAACATTGTTATTTTTGCCTGCAATGGGATCGTTGTGCTGCTACTCAACAGTGATATTTCGTTATTCAGTAGAGTGAAATTTCACTACTATTTTCATTATTGAGCAGCGATACAACTGCATGGAAAAAAAAAGCTGAGGCAGACTGGGGAGTTTACACTCCCCAGTCTGCCCCAGTGTAAACTCCCCAGTCTGCCCCAGCTCTTTTTTTAAAATTGATACTGATAATTTTTTGATATAGAGATAAACTTGAAAAAGAAATTAAAATTGGGAAGAATGCAAGTGAACCAAATATATATTATATTTCTTGATTAGTTGGGTCTTTGGCCATATACAAAAAAGAATTCAAGGAACAGGAGGCTACTCGGAATCCTCATCATCTTCACTTCCTTAACCCACTTCACGCTCGTAGTTTGGATCTTCCTCTTCCTCTTCCTCCTACATACATGCAAATGAGAGTAAGGTAAGGATAAAATAATAAAAGATAATTACTTATATATAAGAGAAGGGCTTAGCAGCTACTTACCTCGTCTGCTTGAGGGGCCCCAAAACAGACTCGTTCAAGCGTACACCTCGTGTATGTATCCAAGCCCACAATTGCGGACATGGGGCTTTATATCCATAATTGTACCAAATTTTGTTGGGTCATGCCCAACAACCTCCCTCTACAAAAAATAATTAAAAAATATATATAATTAGTTAAAGAAAGGAAACAATACAGTACAAAACAAAATGAAAGAGGAGAAGGAAAATAGTAAACTAGATACTTACGAAGCGAGCAATGAAGCAGGATTTTCCTCCTGAGCTAAAGTGTGAAGCCCCTCGCTTTCGTAGTCGAGAATCTCTCGCCATTGCTTGTTGTTGAAAAGCACGTGGATATTTCTCACAAAGCTCCGCACATGCCTCCACTTCTCCTATGAGAAAACATTTGGTTGTTTAAATTGTTCTTCGTCTCTCTCTTGATCTCTCTCTTATTAGAGAGAAAAAGCTTCATCCTTGTCTTCATCTAGTCCTCTGAGAAGGCAAGGCCCGCATGTGGAACAACAAACTCAGTCTTGAGAACATCAATAGCATATTGCTTTGAGAGATAATCGTGGGCTTTCCACTTCTTAAAGGAGTTTGTGAACTCCAGGTTAGCAAGTACATGTATGCGGTTGATGACTTGCTTCCCTTGTGCATCTATCCATGATGGCACCAGTGATATCCACATTATATGATGGTAGGGTTCATGGATCAAATGGTGGGATGGCTCTCCTCAGGGGTAAAATGAGCAGATGAAGAATGCCCCCGCGGTGTTGGGGAGATGACTCGAGAGAACTAATGCTGCAGCCTGTTCCCCCCTGCTACTACGTCTATTAGACCCCCTAAACTCCCTCTACTACATCATTTGGTGAGACGATGGACGTGAGGGAGCGCGGGGGTGGGAATAGTTAATGGTGGTGGTGTAGGCTTATCATAGCCATAGCATGATGGGCTTGCACCACTCGAACCTGTGCTTATCAAAGGAGTGGAATATCCCCATGGAGATGACTGGCCATATGGGGTAGATTGCCCATATGGAGTTGTTGACCCGATGGTATGTTGGCATGCATATAAGATTAAATAAATTGACTTACGAAATGCATAAAGGATAAACTTTATGTATGCAAAAAGGTTTTGTCAAACCGTACATGTGTCTGTGAGAATTGAGTCCATGCCTGCTGCCCATATCATTGGTTGATGATATCGAGCAGATTTGCGACATTTGGGTCCCAACCCAAATACATGCATGAGTCAATTTCTCCAAGCATAAAAAAATCATAAATAGCTAGTCATAAAGGCTTTATGCATAGAGCCTGTGCATAGAGCCTTAGGCATAGAGCCCTTGCATAGAGTGCACCTATAGAGCCTACGCATAGAGCCTTATGCATAGAGCTCTATGTATAGAGCCTACAAGTAGAGCTCTAAGCATAAAGCTACGCATAGAGCTATGCGTAGAGTCTATGCATAAAGATGACATTGTGGATAGAGGTAAACGTAAGCTAAACCTAAACCCGGTACCCAAGGGTGCAATAAAGGTAGAACTTGCATAAGAAATTAAAAGAAAACGAGGGCTTACCTCTTTTTTGTGAAGACTAAGGAGAGGATTCTTGCAAGAGCTAAAAAATAAAAGATTAAACAAAGTAATTAGTAGATTAAACATAAGATTTATGCAAGCCTATGTATAGAGCTTGCAAGAAGCCTATGCATAAAGCTCTATGCATAGAGCTTGTAAGCCTATGTATAAAGACTTATGCATAGAGCTTGCAATCCTATACAAGCTTTATATTTAAGCTTTATGCAAGCCTATACATAAAGATCTATGCATAGAGCTTTCAAGAAGCCTATACATAAGGCCTGCAAGCCTATGCATGAAGCTCTATGCATAGAGCTTCCAAGCCTATGCATAAAGCTTTATATGCATGGTCTTGCAAGCTTATGCATAGGATTGTAAAAAGCTTTATGCATATGGCTTGTAAGCCTATGCAAGCTTTATACAAGCTTGTGCATAAAGCCTACAAGCCTATGCATAGAGCTTGCAAGAAGGCTACACATAAAGCTTGCAAGACTTGCATAGAGCTTGCAAAGAAGGCTATGCATAAAGCTTGTAAGCCTATGCTACAGAGCTTGCAAGAAGCCTATGCTACAGAGCTTGCAAGAAGAAGCCTATGCAACATAAGCTTGCAGTAAGCCTATGTATAGAGCTTGCAAAGAAGGCTATGCATAACGCTTGCAAGCCTATGCATAAAGCCTATGTACATAGAGCTTGCAAGAAGCCTATACATAAGTTTGCAAAGAAGCCTATGTATAAAGCTTGTAAAGAAGCCTCTGAATAAAGCTTGCAAGCTTATGCATAAAGCTTGCAAGAAGCCTATGCATAATGTTTTCAAGCCTATGCATAGAGATTGCAAGAAGCCTATGCATAAAGCTCTAAGCCTTTGCATAAGCTTTATGCAAGCCTATGCATAGAAGCTTGGTGAGATATGAATCTTCTCTTCAATTCACTAGCTATATTTAATATTTGATATTCTTATACACAAGTTATGTATAGTAAATAGTACACATGATTGCTATGTATATAGGTACATATCATTAAAGGAGATAGATCCTACATCCATTAAGATGGCTCATCTCAATGCTATTGAGACCATGTTTATGATTAAGGTTAACTTTCTTAGAACAATTCTCACTAGCCGAATGCATCTTGTGGTGCATTTAGTTGATAAAGTGGCACTTTGTGGTGTTGTTCATGTTTGATGGATGTTTTTTCTTAAAAGGTTCATGAGAACCTTAAAGGACTTTGTGAGACAAAGAGCAAGGCTAGAAGCAAGCATGGCGAGGGATGGTTGATGCAAGAATCTCTTGTGTATATCTCAAAGCATCTCTCTCACATAGATTCTTCCATGCCATGATTGTGGAGCAATGAGGAGGATGACGACTAATTAGTAATGTGCCACATGGAAAAGGAAGATAACAAAGACTGGATGAAGCATTACACCAAAAGGTGAATACATTCTGTATTCTAAATAGTCCCATCATGGAGAAGTGGATAGAGAGATACAAGGATGCAATCAATAGATGAAAGGATGAGAGAAGAGCTTTTGGAAGAGCAAACAGATGTTTGCCATTCTCTCTTGGCTTAGAACCTCTACCAAATGTGATCAATATAGAATGACTTCGTATGATAACATCTATGGCATAAAAAATGGAGATATAATCACAAGAGAAGAGCATGAGTATTGTGGAAAACGAGGTTGGGTTTATAGCATTTAGTCTATTCATCTTTGATGTCAAATGGTTCAAGATGATATATAGAGATGCTTAAGTAACCATGAAGAAACATCCAAATGAGTTTTTTCAAATCGATTCCACAAAGTTTTGGAATAATGAGAAAGATACTTTTGTACTTCCTCAACACTGTTAAGGTTAGTAACCCATTCAATCACCGGTAAATCTTGATGTAGTATAATAAAAGTGTATTCCCTTTTCTTTGTGATTTTAGGTTATGTTTTACGCTGATCAAATTGCTCCAAAGTGATGGTATATTATACAAGTTTTCCCTCATCAAAACATATCTTTTAAGATCAAGATGTTGAGGCCGAATCTCTAGATGAGTTGCAAGTCCTGGAAGAAGACGATGATAAAAATGAAGAAAATAATTTAGAGAAGGCCGATCAAGAGCATGAGGAATATCAATCCGAAGATGATAGCAATAGTGATAGCGATAGCGATAGTGATATGGAACTCCATCTTTTCATTGAGTAATAAAAGTTCTGCTAGGATCAAGCGCCTAGTGCTTTGATACCATGATCGAATCCCATGTGTCACCACCAAACCACAACGATCGTAGAAGGCAATAATCCCCATCGCCATCGCTGCCCTCCTCATGTCCACACAAAACCTGGGTGGGAAAGATATCGAGCCATGTCCACTATGCTACATATAAAGCTCCACCCAAGCCCCCCGCCGATTTTCATGTAGGATTACTCCACCCACACGAGTTCCTTGTCTCCTTACATACTCCACCACAATGCATTGGTGGAAACCCAATTATAACAGGTTCAGCCTTTGGAAATTTAAATGATCAGACCTTTTTTAGATATACAAGTAGAGGCAGATGGACATCATCTTCTAGAGGCCATTAAAGTCATGGGCCATAACAATAAGATTCAAATGAACAAACAAGTGGAAGAGGCCACTCTAGAGGTAGGGAAAGCCGGAGGGATCGAGGGCAAAGAAATCAGTGTAAATAGCATAGAGTGTTATTACTGTGGTAAACTAGGGCATATGGCAAAGGACTTCTATAAAAAGCAGAATGATATTGAAAGTTGCAGAGCAAGGAAACTATGCATCATCAAGTAAAAAGGTGGTGATGATAGAAATGAGCAACTATTTGTGATGCCACATATGTTCAATTCCACAACAAGAGATGTGTCCAGATCTAAAGATGTTTGGTATGTGAATTCTGGCATCTCTAACCATACGACAAGTCATGGTGAGTAGTTTAGAGATATGAAAAAGCTGGAAAAAACCAGGTTATGTAGAAACAGGTGTGATGATACTCAGCATCCCATTAGACATGTTGGTAAAGTGCCATTGTCTACGGAGAATGATGCAAAGATGGAGTACTTGGCAGATGTACTTGATTTTAAATATTACAAAGAACATGGTTTTGGTTAAACAAATGGCTGAGTATGGTCTGTAAGTGAGGTCTAATCCTCAAGGATGTTTTATGAAAGATTTCAAAAATCAATGCCACAAGGGTAACAAAATGGTAGGAACAAAAGCCCATCCAAGTTATAGATTTGGACACCATTGCTTCATATCTTGAATGTATAACCTTTTGGTGTATCTGCCTTGACTCCTTGATGTAAGATAGGTAGCTCTTGTTAAACCTAGGAATGGGTTAACACATTTTCTCAATTGAGAAGTTTTTTGGGGAAGGGTTTCATACCTTGGTCATACAAATGAAGTATCTTCTCATGCACAAGAAGCTATAGATATTAATTAAGAACAATGCACCCATTAATCCAAGTGAGGATTGGACTGAAAAAGATGAACATGCACTGTCATTAATTGGATTTCACTTGGGCACTAACCTTATTCATCACATTGATTCCAAAAACACAGCAAAATAAGCATGGGATGAATTAAATTTAGTATTTGGTTCCAAGGTAAAAAATTAGGAAATCCATTTGAAAATATAATTTTATAGCTTGAAGATGAAATTTCATGAGTCGCTAGCACAATTCATAAGCAAAATGAAAAGTATCATGACCCACTTGGATGCTATTGATGCAAAGATAGGTGAAAAGGATGCATTTGCCATACTTATAAAAAGCATGCCAGAGGAATATAGTGCACTAGTGAAGACCACCACTGTAAAGAATTTACATGAACCAACATTTAAGGGTTGTATTTCATCACTACTTGAAGAAGAGAAGCGGCTAGAGAATGGAATAAAAAGTACATCAAGGGAACAAGAATTCTACACCAACACAAGGGCATAAAATAATGCTACCACTATGGAAGGAAAAGGAACTTCAAAAGTGAATGCAGGCTCAAACTGAGTGTGAACACTTATGGCCATGTATATAAGTGAATATCTCTTATAATACAAAGATACTCTCCCATTGTGCAATAGAGTCTTGCTCTTGCTAATCTCTCTCTTGAAGGCATGCTAGTGAGTGTGTGTGAGTGAAGTGAAGTGAGGTGAGAGGAGGGACGAGTACACGTAGTGCAACGCAACGGTGTGACAACACTTGTAGGGGAGACACGGTGGAATTACTTCTCAAGGAGTTGTATAGCTTGGAGACCTCGAGGGTTGCGATCTCGGCCATTTGAAAAGATCCTCACAATACTTGTGGTTCACCAGGTAATCTCTTGTTGGATATGTTTCAAGGGAAATTAGGGTGGGTTAGGGTGAGCCATTAACATTTTTGGTGCCGCTGTCAAGGAGTCATTCCTTGGCCTTTTCCATCGTTTTTCTCTAATCTATGCATTAACCATTGCCCATTGTCTTTATTAATGATTTTCCATGAAAATATGTGGATTTGATAAAGATTTGTGTGCGATTTTGTAAGAAATAGCTCTCTTTTTTGTTTTATAGAGAATGCTTTTTTTTTGCTTAATTTATTGTATTTGTAGTTTTTAATGTTTCTAGGGCTTGCACATAGAATTTATTAGGCTTAGTTTGGCATCCATTACATCAAATAATGTAAAGTTTTTAATGTTTCTGTGCACATAGAATTTATTAGGCTTAGTTTGGCATCCATTACATCAAATAATGTAATTTTTAGTGAATTTTAGTTCTCTTTAGAGTTAAACATAAAACTAGAATCATTACTTTTTGTTTGAATTGTGTGTTTTTTGTTTGATTTGTATACATTAGAGTGTTAACAAGTATTAGGAGTAGCTT